>NC_090935.1:543344756-543647786 GCF_040938575.1 Ambystoma mexicanum | reverse complement strand
CTAGTGCAGCTAACAGGGGTTGAGGTAGCAGTGTATGACAGTTGTAGTAATTGGAGGAGCCCAACCGATCTTCATAACAGATTTACGATTTATGGAGTCAAATGCTTTTGACAAATCTAGAAAGGCTGCATATATATCCTTCTTGTCTACTTCTCTATTCTGGTGTACAGCACAAAGCACTGATCCATAGTAGAGAAGCCCTTCCGAAAAATAGCCTAGGCATTGTGGAGGAGTTTATTTTGCGCAACTCATTCTTCCAATCTTGCTGCCAGACATCCCGCAAAAATCCTATTTGAGACATCTATGAGCAAAATTGGGCAATAAGAGTGGGGTCTCCAGCTAAGTCTTTTTTAAACAAACCTGTTCCTGCACTGGAGTCGACCCATTTTGGAACCATATAAACAACTCAGGTGTTAGGCCATCTGGGCCTGCAGCTGTACCCTTTTTCCAGTTCACAATCCGAATGACAATTTTGTCACAAGTGAAGCTAATTATTTCCTTGGCAATTTTCTTGGCCTTACTTCCCTTCAGCTTGCATGAAGACCCCTTATTCTCAGCAGTCAACAATACTCCCCGAAAAGGGGCTATACAGACTGTCAGAGAGATTGACCCCACTTCGCTCTTCTCTGTCACATCAAAACCCCTTGTGACCAAATTCAAAAATACTTTTGAATTCTTTCCCAAACTGCCTTGTGCAGCAGCTCCCATTGTGTCCCGATGTATTGCTCCTTCTTTAGTTTGAGATTATTTCTGTAAGCTCATTTACTACCATAGTTGCTCTGCATTTGCCACCCTCTCTCTCACGGCCAAATTGTACGTGATTTCAATCAGGCACACACCCAAGTCTCGCCCAGCATGTAGTGCGCAAATGAAAACCTTATTTATTTGTATCTGTAAATTGAATATTCTGAATGATATACCACTCATATCACACCCTCCTCAAACTAGTTGTAAAGGTAATTATTTGTTTATTTATTTAGAATTTAAAATCACAATATATTTTTAATAGGTAACAACAATCACCAATGGGGTGACAGGAACAATTAATATCGTTAATGCACTAGGAATGAAGTAATGAACACAAAAAGAATGCAGCAAAGAAAAGAATGCTTCAGAGTTGGTTTCGAACAGATAGCACCATGGTTAGGGGTTCCCCTTGCAACACCCCTCAACTGTGAGGAGAGAGCAGGTATTCAGGAATAATGTAGACCAAACAGAACATCACTCCCACCTTCCCCCCTTAAACACAAGAGAAAAAACGGATTTGACTTTTCAACTGTCAGGATGGCTTTGAAATTGGCTGAGCAAAAACACAAAATATGTTAAAAATGCTTAAATTGTTATAGATTCCTATCAGAGCCGCTTTGAACAGATGCAAGCAAACACAAGCAATGATTTAATCAAAAGGAAACAGTTGGGATCTCAAAGGCCAAGTGGGAAATAATTTAAAGGTAATTCACACATGTAAAACTTTTCCAAATGTCAATTTGCGGCAAACTTTTACTTATGCGATTTTTGATGTAACAGGTCAATCACACTGTTTCGCAATGCAATTATGAGTTGTAGATGTAGCTAAGGATGTTAGGTACAAATGGGAGTTGAAATTCCGTTTCTATCTTAAAAACTGAGGGAGTTATAGAGGTGAGAGATGTTTTTTGAAAATAAAGACACGAATTTGGACACAGACTTCAGTTTAGAATCAGAAAATATGGCTTATGCTTTCATTCAAGGCTAGAGCGTTCAGGCTAGGCAACCAAGTCGGGACCAAGTAAGCTCTGGAACTGATTCATGACTTCAGTAACAGATCCCCATCACCTTTCCCGGCGGCTCCAGTCCAAACACTCAAAGTGGGATTTATGGATCAGAGTTACACAAATAGTCACACCACGGCAAGTACCCGCAAGTACTGTCGGCTGCTCGGCGTATCATTCTGCATCTCTCCTGATCCAACAGCTGATCCTGAACCGTCACAAATCAACTGATACACCCTTATTGGGTACGGAACTCTGGACTTTCCCTTGGACTCAAGCTTTCGAACTCACTTAAATAACGTTTATTCTGCATTTATATTACGCTACCTTATTTTTTGTATTTTTCCCTTTAGCCACGCCCTTTTACTGACACGCCTTCATAACCGCGTCCTCGCGCACCACGGCAAGTATCCGCAAGTACTATCGGCTGTCTGCTGTGCCACTGTGTAGCTGTGTGGCTCGGCTACTCTGCGGCGTGCTGAGATCATCAGCTTCTCAAAGAAGAAGCAGAGTTTTGCCTGCCGTGACTCCCATTAGATTCACTCTCTCTCAGTCCTGCTTTTCTTTTGATACCCCTGTGTCTTCTTTAAACTAATCTGGACTGCCTGGAATCTAAATGGCAGCCTCAAGTTTCCATTTGCAGATTCACTCTCTCTCAGTCCCGCTTTTCTTTTGATGCCCCCGTGCTGTCTTTAAACCATTCCGGACTGCCTGGAATCTAAAAAGCTGCATCAAGTCTTCATTTGCAGAGGCATCTCCGAAGCATCACGAGCGCAGTCCCACAGAAGCGGCTGCTCTGCCTCACCAGTTCAGTGTTGTCCTTTTTTTTTCCTGATTGTTGAAGCTTACCTGTGAGGTCTTATAGCTGCTCTAATCTCCTTGTTCTTTTTGACCTTTTGGTTTTTTCGTGTGACACACTAATTGTTGTGATCTAATTCCACCTATCTACTTTCCTTCCACCTACTTTTCCCCTTCTTTGTGTACTTTCTCTTTTCTTTTCTCTTGCTTTCTCCACGGCACGTTAGTATCTGCTTCTCTCCTTCCTTGACACCACTTCTAATAACTTATTTAAAAATAAAAACAAAAATGTTTAGACTAACCAGAGGAATGCCGCCCCCTCCTCCTTGTTATGCACCCCGACTTCCTGTACATATTCGACCTGGTTTTCATATCTCGGCAATTGCTCATAGTGTGGCTGCCCCAGGCCAACTATCCACTCTTCACTCTTCCTCATCTCTAAGTTGCCCTTTCTCTTCTAATCTTCAGACAACCTTAGACCCAAAAAACCTATGAATAAAAATCCGAAACAAACTGCTGGTCTGTCTGTCCGACAAAACCATGCAGGACTGCTATGAAGACCATCCTTCCGCTCTTGATGAAGGAGCATTTTCCACCCCTTGCTCCATTCCTGAGACTCGCTCCAGTCTCCCTTATGAGCAACCCTCCTCACTACAAACATCCTTGTACTCCGAAGTGCTTAACAGAATCAAAAAAGGGTCTTTAAACAATGCATTCCACATTGTGGAAGCGGTGGGGGAAAAACATGGCCTAAGCGAAAATAATACTATCCCTTGCCAGCCTTCTCCACTTGCTAAATCAACCCAGAATCCTGCCAAAGTGGCCTGTATGCCTTTATCTGAAACACCCAAAAAGGTTTCAATTAATGATTTGGCTGAATCCAGACTTTCAAACTCCCCGGAACTATTTCCCACTGACTGCCCCAATGATATTATTTCCTCCCCTGACTCCGCTATCTCAGACAATTCTGAAGTTCCTTCCTTTACCAAACCCACCCCCGTCCCTCCTTTGGCTTTCCTTCACTACCTAACTCAACCTTGGAACCAGCCCTCACCGCCATAAACACCTCGATTTTCACAATGATCAAGCTCTTTGAATTATTGGATTCACGTGTTTGCTCTCAGGCCGTAACCCTAATGAATATCATCAACAAAATTGATTGGCTTGCATTAAATCCCTCTCCATCTCTGAAACCCGACGGGAATGTAAATGTTCTCCTTACTCCTGTAATGAGTGACGTCACACCGGGTGACCCTGACCCTGAAAATGAGAACCAGTTTCTGGCCAAATCGGTCCAAATCTCTCCTCTTGTTCCACCTGTACTCTCTGTGCTTGATAATGTTATTCCTCCTGAATCTGATCAAAACCTCGAAACAGAGGATCCAATTTGTGCTGAATCTGATCCAAACTCCACACCTCCTACTGAAAAAAGCCCTGTTTTTGAGATTTTCAATCGACCTTCTCAGAACAAAAGACAAAAGCGAAAAAGAAATAACAAGACTAAAACTTCTCAAACCTCTAACAATGCAGCTGAACTTTCGCCTGAAAACTCCAAAACAAAAAAATCAAAAAATCAAAACCTAACAAAAAAATATAAATGAGCTGCATCTAAAACTAAACGGTTTGTAGCAAATATAACCTTGCCTCCTCAACAATATCCACCAACAGCTGTCCCCCATGCAGCGGATGCCGAAAACGTTCTCCTGGAAATTCTCATCCTGGGTCCAGGCTTTCCCTCGTCTGGTGTGCCGACACTCAAAGGTAAGGTTGGTGTTCCTTCAATACCATGTACAAAGCCTGTATCATCAAGAACGGCAGATGATGCTCCTCATATTGATTTGTCTAATGAAGATCTCATGAATTTATCAGTTTATTCGAACAATGACATCTCCATTGTAGAATATGTACATCAAAGCCTGCACCAAAACCAAGCCCGATCACCATCTCGGAAGCCAACCTTCTGTGTCGTCTTAGATCACGACACAAACCCATTTACTACCTTGGAGCACAAGAGAAAAAAATATGGTGAAAAGAGACCCCTTCTCCAAAGACTCTCCTCAAAGATCTGCTGGTCTAATCGAAATGGCCAAATCTAGCCATGTAATATCACCTGAGAATTCAAATCCTGAACTGCCCCTTTTTTACCAGTTGATGAAGAGTCAACCCCTACTATCTCTAATGATGAAGAAATCATCCCCGAGTAAGTGTGGTTACCAAGAGTACTTTCAAATGAAACATTGAGGCTTACCATGATTGACAGACTATATTCCGACCCTTTCCCAAACAGGGTAACTTTACTATCAATCTTTCACTGAACTATGCAACTGAAACACATCAAATCTTCAGACATCCTCGGTGTCTCTTACCCCATTCCAGCCCATCAGGACATTGTAAAAATCCAAATACCCTTGCTAATTGTGAAAAACTATGTATGGGATCAAAGACAATTACTTTTGAAAAAAGGTCTCCTGCTTGAACCCATGCCTGCTCCGATAACCAACTCGGACGGACACCAAATCCCTGAATCTAAAGAACAATCCCAAGCTCAGTCTGCCTCAAAACCCTTGTGCAGCAACTGTAATACAAACTCAAAAAACCCACCTCCACCACAACAATCAAAATGGGCATGGCTTTGAGAAGCCAGATCCCATGAAAACGAGAAATGTTAGCCACGCATTGTTCCACAACATCAATGCAATATGATTTCTTGGAACACCCATGGCTTCTCGCATTTACTCAACTCTAAATCACAGACATTAAACAAATATTATCTAGTCTTACTACAAGAGACGTGGATGACACTGACACCTGTCTGGCCTGACCATCAACTATTATCAATTACTGCATCTAAATCAGCTAAAGGCAGACCAGCCGCGGGACTTCTTGTTGCAGCACGATTAGACTCCCAGTTACTGATCACCCCGTGGAAGAGTCCAGATTCTGGAATCCAGCCAGTTCTAATTACAACGTTTAACAAAGATCACCCATCCTAAGACAGTAATTATAAATGTTTACTGGAACCCAACCTCTATAA
This sequence comes from Ambystoma mexicanum, assembly GCF_040938575.1. Taxonomy (NCBI): domain Eukaryota; kingdom Metazoa; phylum Chordata; class Amphibia; order Caudata; family Ambystomatidae; genus Ambystoma; species Ambystoma mexicanum. The sequence continues at coordinate 543,642,203 of NC_090935.1, read as the reverse complement.
CCTCAGACACATTTGTTGTCAACATTGAGACAATACTCGATCAGCCCCTTTTGGAACCAGACATCGCCAACATAATAATTGCTGGTGATTTCAACATGAAGCTGCTAAATTCTACTGACCATCAATCTAATTCGAGATCAGCAGCCTGGTTATCATTAATGAAAGTTAGAAATTTCTCGATGATAAATGGCACCTTTCCTAATGACTTACCTCTCAGACAAACTTGGACTAGAGGCAATTCCCAGTCAACTCTATATTATGTTTTTATATCTAATGACTCAACTAAATCAATATCAAACTTCCAAATTATCCCAACCACAGCTAGTGATCATCATCTAGTAGAACTATCATGGAGACCCCACAGCAAACAAAACTTTGAGTACTATAAAGGGTTAGTCCAAACAAACAATGCAAATACGTGCATTAGGTGGACCCCTTTTCGTATCAACTATCTCCAACAGCTGTTACACCAAAATCAGATCCTGTAGATGATATCTACTATAATTACTCAATTAAAATCATTATTCAATCAACAACACAACAGAGGAATTCAAGTTTTGTACATAAACACAAATGGAATCCGGACATAGCCAATCTCAAAAGAAAATTACAGCGCGATATAAGACTGCTACCTCTACTTAATAACCAAAATCTGAAACAAAAATAAAAAAATAAATACAAGAATCAAATTAGGCAAATAAGAGCATCAATAAAACAGAATAATGCTGAAACAATGCTGAAGGCCCTGCTATCTAAGAAGTCAGGAGAAATATGGAAAGTAATAAATATAACAGAACCATCAGCTCAGAAATCTATGATCTTAAATAGCATCGATCAATTGACATGGACTAAACACTACGAAAAACTTTTGCTCAATCCAGAGGACGACTCTGCTCCTATGAAATGCACTAGATTGGATGTCGAAGGTCTGGATTTCAACACCCTAGATATAATTATAATAATTAAGAAACTAAGTAACTCACGAGCTCCCGGTCCTGATATGATAACTAATGCAATCCTAAAGGAAAACCCGGAAGCCTGGGCACAGGTCTTATACTTTATCTTTAAATACATTCTAAAAGAAAATAGCAGGCAGGAAGCAATTATAATCCCAATCTTCAAATCAGGCGACAGATCAGACCCAATGAACTATCGGCCAATTGCTCTATTAGATGTACCAGGAAAAGTCTTGGCAAGACTTGTGGTTAGAGACTTTACAAAATGGCTCTAAGAGCAGGATCTAATGGACCAATACCAATCTGGTTTTGTTCCAGGTATCGGCACTTTCTTAAATCTACTTATTATCTCTGCGTTTAAAACACAAGCAGTTCAAAAGAACCAACCGATATATCTTGCACTAGTAGACTAGTAGACTTCAAACAAGCATTTGACTCTATCTCTCGGCCGTTGTTATGGAAAAAACTTTTAGATGCTAAATGCCCTCTGTATATTTTAAATCTGATTTTACTTTTTTACTCTGACATGAGCATAAAAGTCAAACTTACAACAGATGGCCTCCTGTCAAATCCAATAAGAACAAATGCTGGGCTGAAACAGGGCTGTCCATTCGCCTCAATTCTTTTTAATTTCTACTTCTACATGTACGATTTTTAAAAAAAACTAACCGAGGTGCAGTCATTCTCCCCCCGCATAGGATCATTGTCTATTCCTTATTTACTTTATGCAGATGACATGATTCTGTTTGATAAAACACCAATAGGCCTTCAGCGGAAATTAACTGCCCTTTGTAATTATGCTAAAGCAAATAAACTTGAAATCAACACCAAAAAAACTAACATTTTAGTGTTCCACTCAGCAAACACAACAAAAAGAAAAAAATGATTTTGCGACTATATTTGGTCCATTATGAAATATCGTCTTGAGAAAATAAACCAGTACAAATATCTAGGAGTTAATATTAACTCAGATGCAGCTGACAAACCGTACAAAGAAGAACTCTCTAACAAAATGAAACTATTAGAAATTCAAGCAAAAGCCCTTCAAAGGAAGTTCTGTCAGTTTTCTTTGATCCTAGCTCGTATGTTCTACCTTCAAAAAGCTGTTCCTATAGTTACCTATGGGAATCGGACCAAAACCATGGCCAAACAAGTAAATTGGGACCTCCTGGAGGGTATAATTTGGAAGGCAATTCTGCCGGTTCCCATTAGTTCTTCTATAGCCATCATTCGCTATGAACTAGGGCTGTCCGCTTTGTCCGTGACTGTCTCGTGGTTAATGATATCACTATATAGAAAGGTGCTCCTCGCCAATGACTTGACCAAAAATGCATTTCCAGCTGTTAAAGAAATTATTGAATCTGTAAATAATAATTCATTAACAATATGGTCACATCAATGTAAGAAACTCCTCTTTGATGCAGATATTTCCCTTAATGATCTTCTTGAATTCCCAGCCAAAGCCAAACTCAAATTGTTTAGACATGATTGGATTAACACAAGTGAAAAGTGTCAGGGTTATTCAGCTTTTAAAGCAGGACCGTTCATGGTCAAAGCACTGAATGACATGCCGAAATATATATGCACATTTCCTGATAGATCTTCTGCTGACTCCTTTCTACGCTTTAGACTTAATCTACTTTTAGCAAGAATCAAACTTGCACAATACTCAAAAGAAATAATGATAAGCTCTATCTGTAGATTTTGCAATATACCTAAATTTAATGAATCTTCTTTTCATTTAATTTCGGAATGTGCTTCCCTAATTGACCTAAGAATAAAACACTTTTTTTATTTTTTTAAGAACAGAGCATTGTTGACTAAAGATCAGCTATGGAATGAGGTTTTTAACATATCAAAGGTCTCATTAATCATAGCCACTGTACACTTCCTTAATGGATTGAATCTGGAGAAAACTCAGTAATTACTCACATAAATGTAATCCATCTTGTGACCATAGCTAGATTGTCTCTATTTTAGAAACTTAACTGTGGTTTTAAGTCTGCTCTTATTGCTCTACTCTCGTTTTTTAATGACTTTGGTTTTTAATAATGTTTTATTCTGTCGTTTTTCTTTTACTTATAAAGCTTATTGTTCTAACTATTAGATTTACATAAATTTAATACATGTTGTTACAGATATGCAATATTGAAAAAGTTGATCTTTCAACTAAAACAATTTCAATAAAAAAAACACAAATAAAGATGACTATGAAAATGGTGCTTTAGCAACTAGACAGAATAGGATAGCACTAAAAATGTTGACACTGTTACTGGCTGAGAAAGTAGGGATAGTTCAGAGATCAGAATGGGACAAGATAATGCAAGGTATACAATAGTTCTCTAACGTCCTATTAATATTCACAATCCACTGGGATTTTAAGATTTTTGGACAGTCAAGGTTCTGGTCAATGGATTGGATCTACCTGCACAGGATCTGCCCTTCTTGTTTCTGGGTATTTCAAGTCAGCGGGATGACAAGTTCATCAGGCAAGCATTATGGTAGCAAGCCAGATAGTTTCAGGATGCTAGTTTCAGGATGCTTTCTCACACTACAGCGCTTCACTGGCTGTAAGAATTAGTTTGAGGATTGAGGCCTTGCTGAAAATGGTTCAACTACTGCTTGGCCTGGTCCTTTGCATCTGGATCTGGAAGGATGTTGAATGCTGGATGTTGAATGTTGGATCAGAGTGCTTCGCTGGAATCAGAAGAGTGAGTCTCTGTGTGTTTTTAGCTGTCTCTATTTATCCTTTCAAATGACATCACAAAAATAGGTGTATTGGCCGGCTTAACTAAACTCGCCAGCTTAACTAAATTTGCCCCTGTGGACTGGGATTGGATCAGAGCCTCATCTCCGCCTTGCATCTGAGTGATTGGCTCAAACACAGGTGATATCAAGTTTATGGTTTGGTTTTTACAATCCGTAGAAACCTCCCCTAGCCACTAGTATCAAAATGGAATTTTGTCCTAAATGCATATATATACATTTGTAACTTCTATGAAAATTACATACAAGGATCCCATATATAATGGAAGATCTGTTCATCAAAATCCTGCAGCTGTGGAATCTTGTTTCGCCTTTCTGCAGCATTTTGTCTATTTCTCAATGAAACTTCTTTAAACTTTCTCCAAATTCCCACAATATGTGTGTTTACCATAGGAATGTGTGTGCAAAGTGTAACAATTCTAGCATAAATACAGTTCCCGTAAAATCACATATATTGCCATTCCTGTTCCGAATATGTTAGAGTTCCACTACGTTTTGAAACGTAGTGCCAAAAATTAGACTAACAAATCTGCCCTTTTGATATTTTTCATCATTTCTGATAACAAGTTATGAGTCTTTAAATAAATGTTAATTTTATATTCTAGGCAGCAACTGGTCCTCTTTTTGTCTGTCTTTGGAGCAAGGAGTAGCCCCCACCTTTTTTTTATTTCCTTCTGCGGGCCAGTTTACAACCCTTTCACACGTCCATTTCCTGGCCTGGAGGATCTGCCATTGTTCAGTCTCTCGCTGCAGACAAAAGTCTGTCCTACCCCAAAATTATCATATGCCAGTGAGTGTCTGCTGAGAGGAATGCCCTCCCCGTGGGGGGAAACCTGTTTTTCCACTTCTTGTTGCATCAAATTACATAGATAAATTACTTTCTTAGATTTAAACTTGTGGGATCAAAAACAACTGAAATCTGTGTTTCTTTCAGCAACAATCCTTTTATATTTGTTAATCCGGGAGACTTTTAGAGACTTTTAGCCGGTCAAGTGGCACAGCGAGTAGAGCGCTCGCTTTGACATCAGTGCAGAGCCTGCTGACACAGGTTCGAATCCCGGCAGCGCCAAACTCAGCGTTTCATCCTTCCGAGGTCGATAAATGAGCACCACACACCATGGGTAATAATAAGCAGCGCTCAGATACCTGAGGGTTCGTAGCGCTATATAAATGCCGAATTATTATTATTATTATTATTATTATTAAATAACGTTAAAGTTTAATCAGGAGAGCCCATTTGACAGGAACTGTCATTCACAGGTAGCCCAATGTGCTGCCCTCAGATTTGTGACAGGAGCTGTCTTTCACAGGCAATCGAGTTTTGCTGAAAAATGTTTTTCTCTTCACCCTTCAGGACTTAGTACATTGACAGTGCTTCATTAGGTAAATGGATTTTAGCGCCAAGCAAGATTTTTTTATTTTTTATTATTTTTTATTGGTTTTTTCGAACCTTTAAAAATGACAACATATGTACAAACAACAAAACAACATTTAGACATACAAACAATCATCATTAGTAGACTTTTGGGCGAGCTCCATCCACAAAGTTATCATACAGATTATACCGTGTCAGGTTTTACTAATTTGTTTCCCCTACTGGTGCCATCATCAGACATTTTTCAATTTGCTCCAAAAAACGTGTTAATGGAAATATCAGTTTCAAGTCGGTTCCTTGGTACATCTGGTTCCACCAATCATCAGTACATAAGGATAGATGGATTACACTCCATGGGCCCAAGTGGATTGATCTTTCAGATTTTAGTTTAGGGCAAAATAGCACTAATTGTTTGAGTAACTCTTTGACTAGCAGACAAAGTCTACATTCAGGTTTTAGGTGCTCGTTATTCTTCCATAAGCGAAGACCTTCAGTAGTTTAGAACAAATTTAGCCTGAACAGTAAAAACAGCTTTCTTGCTTGTGGATCTGGAAACAGAATGATGTAACGCTGATGGGTATTGAAGGCACGTGCTTCCAGTGGCACATTACACATTGATTTGGCCATCGCTCTCTTTGTGCATGTATGCTCCCAGTCAATGCGCCAGATTTTAAGTTTTGCCGCATCCGGGTTTTCATGGAGCAACTCAATCTTGATGTCGTAATTCTGTAATAATTCTTCGCACCTGTTTGACCACATTGGGATGACATTGGAGTTACCAGCTGAACTGTCGTAGAAGATGTCAAATTGAGGGATTTGTGCTCTAGAACATGTTTTACGATACAAGTTTAGTAAACTCCAGCTAATCCTGACATGAATCGATATTATCGACAATTCGTATCTTATACAGGCAGTCTTCACGCCTTTCGGGAGTGCTAAGACTTTGGACCAAAAGCAGTTCTCTAAAGAGTCCCAAATTTCATAAGAGCAGCCAAAGGCATTTTCAGCCCCGTATGTCAATACAGGGATTACCTTCTGATGGTAGAAGGCCAGAACAGGTTTTAACGAGAATTTACCATATATTTTGTGGATAATTAGTGCCTGGTTTGCTAGTTGTTTGCATTTTCTTCTTATGTCCGCCTGCCACGGTCCATCTGTTATTGATGAGCTTATGAGCATTCCCAGATATTTAACACTGGCAGATATTTGCAAAGGTTCATGGCCTAGCGTCCAATTTGGGGTGCGTTTCCGCGCCACCCAGCCGCCTTTTAGCTTTTGCAGCACCAGTATTTCAAATTTTTTTGTGTTGATCAGTAGTAAATGCACCAAAGTAAATGTCATTTACGGCAAATTTTGGAGTTTCATTTGTAAAGCGCTGGTTTTCCCTCTGCACTCTATGTTTCTTGTCATGGAGCCCACTGGCACTTCTTCTGCATCATGCGCTCTGTTCCACCACACATGCACCATGGGTGGCAGGTTGTGCAGCAATCTTTTTGTGTGTTGAAAAACATGGTTTTGGAGGGTTTGGCATGCATAAAGGTTTTTATCACCATTTTAATGTTTATTGCACCATAGATATCAGAGTGAGGCCGCATAGTATAGCAAAGTGGGTTAATGCATCCCACAAATCCCCCCTCACGATTTCATTTTGACTTCCAGTCGAGAGGGAGTTGGGTGATTGGGATGTTCTTTTCTGTCCATGTGGAGAAATTCAGTTGCTTCTCCCATCAGTGATTGAGGTGACACGCTCCCCTCGCCGGTTCAGGTTAGGATGGGACGATACTCTGGATTCCTTGGGTTTTTCCTCCCGGTCCCCAAGTGGTTCTCCTTGGTGATTCTTGGGATGATTCTTAGTTAAAATGCTAGAAAACAGAACATAGCATGGTTATAGAAATGTTCCCACTACTGTGATCACACATCTTCGGGGGATGTCAGCAGTAGGAAAGACACTTGCATTCCTTAACAATTGCCATATTCCCCGCCTATCTTCAGTGATCATTTACCCATTTTCACAGGTGTAATCAACAAAAATGTAATAATTTTTCTAGCTTCACAGATTTTCCCCCTCTGGGTTTCCGGTAAGCCCCTCTATCTGCCGCAAAGTATGCCTGGGGTGGCAACTCTTTAGCTGATTTATGTGGACCCACTTGTCTTCCCCTTCTGTCAAACTGCCCTTGGGGATGCGGATTCTGTAGGTGACTGACCAGATTCTGTCCACAATTTCAAAAGGACCCCGCCAACTAGGCAAAAATGTGCGCTCTTTTGCTTGGTTCCTTTGGAAATTGTATAAGTAGACCCGGTCTCCTACTTGATATTCCTTTTTAGTTGTCTTAAGGTAATAGTGGGTCTTCATACTGTCTGCAGATCTTTCTAGATTCCACTGAAAATAGGCAAAAGCATGTTGAAGGTGTTTTCTCAGATTCTCAACATACTCATGAGTTATGGAGGCATTTATCAAGGTCTGCTCTTGGGTTCTGTAGAGCAGATGCTGGGGTAGCACCACCCTTCGTCCAGTCATCAGCTCAAATGGAGACATTTTTGTTGCAGAAGAAGGGGTAGATCTGATGGCCATCAGGACAAGGGGTAATCGAATGTCCCAACTTGGCCCAGAATCTACCACAAACTTTTTCATATGCTCACAATAGTTTTATTGTACCTCTCAACTCCACCACTAGAGGCTAGCCGGTAGGCATGTGTAGTTTCCTTTTTACCCCAAGTATCTCCCACATCTTTGTCATCACTTCACTAGTGAAGTGACTATCTCGGTCTGACTCGATCCTTTGAGGTGTCCAAAATGAGAGAAAATGTGATTAATCATCAGGGCAGCTGCTGTTTCTGCCTTGCAATTTGGGGCCGGGAGACATTCCACCCATTTAGTAAACAAGCATGTTACGGTCAACATGTACTTGTTCCCCCTAGAGGAGCGAATCACAGGCCAGAAAAAATTGACTTGCATATCTGACCAAGGCAGTGTCATCTCCCCCTTTTGGAGGGGAGCACGGTGTGTGAGTGATGTTGGCTGAAATTGCGCACACACAAGACACCGCTTCAAGTATTGGTCGAGGTCCTGCCCCATGTGGGGCCAGTATGCAACCTCTCACAAGATTTTTAATGTCGTATGAAACCCCTGATGACCAGCTGTGGCTGCATCATGCACGTGACTTAGCACCAGGATTCGGAATGAGGTAGGGACCACCCACTGGTCATGGCCAGATATGGATCTCCTCACCAACAAACCGTCTTGGATTTGAAACATTTTTGGACATTTCATCAACACTCTGAGGTCCTCTTTCCCAATGCAATCGGTATCCGTCAAGGGAAAGTTCTCAGGGTCCTCAATGTGTTGATAAAACTTACCAATTATTGGATCCCCCTTTTGAGCCGTAATCAAATCAGCATCTGAGGTCTCCTTACTCCATTGGGCAGTTGAGAGTTCATTGTGAGCATTTGTCTGGGACCTAGTGATAACAGTGACCTGGATTTCCCCCAACAGGGACTCAATCTCAAGTAGATCCCCTTGGATGGCTCCGGTTTTGGCCAGCTGATCAGCTAGGTCATTTCTAGTTTTGTCTGGTCCCTCTACTTTAGAATGACCCTTGATCTTTTTCCAGTAGATGGTCATCCATTCAAGGTGACCAGATCATCAATATTTTGTATTAATTTTCCATGTTTTAATGGTTTATTATTAGCACATAGCATGCCTCTGGTTTTCCAGTTAACCAGGTGCTCCACGAACCCGTTCCGTACATAATCTGAATCAGTGATTATGACCAGTTTGTGGAGTTGGTGTTGGACAGGAGTGAGGATGGCTTGATGCACAGCCATCAGCTCTGCCACTTGACTACTACGGGGACCAATTCTTTACCCGGCAGAGGGTTTTGGGGCATCATTCACCCATGCATTCCCCACGCCGGCCACAAGTTCCGTTTCCCAGTTGTCAACATGGTAGGAGCACCCATCCACACAGACACTGGGCATTCCCTGGTCTTCTTCATAGACTTTGTGTGGAGAGTTAAGGTATGCCTCCATGTTGTCCTTGATTTTAAGACTTTCGTCCTCGAAACAGTTTTCTCTGGCACAATCATGAGAGTCAGCCAGACCTTGCTCGAGGGGACTCTTCTTGTTTTGGCCATATCTGACCCCCACAGGAAAGCCTTTCATTGACAGAATTACTCATATTGCCGGCCCGGATTCTGTCACTTTGAAGATATTGCAGAGGCTGGTGTGGAGTCTTCACTATGATGTGTTCCCCCTGGATAAAAGGGCGATCATTTTTCTATGCCCACACCATTGCCAGCAGTGCCTTCTCACAATCGTTGAATTTTTCCTCCACACAGGAAAAGTCTTACTCGCATAGGAGATTACTTTATTGACCTTGTCATGCTTTTGGTATAATACTGCAGACAAGCTTGTATTTGAGAACCCTGTCTCCAAGAAGAACTCCTTGTTTTTTGACAGGGTAAGCTAGGCAAGGCGCTTTTGAGAGGCTTCTTTTCAGTTGTCTTACTGCCTCAGCTTGTTCTGGACCTCACTCCCACATGACCCCCCTTCAACAAATGGATTGGGGGTCTTGTGAGCTCTGCGTAGTCCTCAATGAACTTTCTGCTGTAATTAGTCAGTCCAAGGAGGCTTCTTAGCTCCCGCAGAGTTGTGGGGTCTTTTAGCTTCTGAAGGGCTTCTACTTTCTTTTCCTGGGGACAGAGACCCTCAGGAGTTATCTCATGCCCCAAGAAATTGACAAGGGCCCTGCACCACTGTGCCTTTTGGAAAGAGAGTTTTGCTCTGGCAGCCCTCAACTGTGTCAGAACATAACGGATCTCTGCTATGTGTTCCTCCACATTGAGCTTTTGATTACAACATCATCAACATAGGCCAGGTTTCCCCTTTCACCCAAGTCGGCATGCCCTTATGCAGGAAAATATTAAATTAATTGCCGGAGTTGATGTATCCGAAGGGAGTCTGGGTCCAAGTGTACTGCTGCCCCCCCGAAGGTAACGGCCAGCTTGTATTGGTCCTCCCTACTGACAGGTACAGTCCAGTACCCACTGGTCAGATCAATGGCAGTGTATACCTTTGACCCCTGGATCTGGGCCAGCCTTGGTCAATGTAGGGAAGAGGCCATCGGGAAGTATGGACTAGTTTGTTGAGCTCCCTTAGGTCAGCACAGAGTCTCCACTGGCCGTTTGGTTTCAAAATCCCCAGCACCGGATTATTGATGGTGCTGTGGACTGGATGAATTATCCCACGGGACTCAAGGTTCTTAATTATTTCTGTTAGGGACTCCATTGATGCGAGACGCAAGCAATATTGCTTCACAAACACTGGAGTCATGCCAGAGTCCGTGTTAATTCTTGTTGTGTGGATGTCGGTGTCCACCGCAAAGAGATCTTGAAAATCTAAGAAAACTTGTTCCAACTTTTGCTTTTGCTCCAGAGTCTCACAGGCTTCAGCTAGGTTGACTCGCTCGTCAACCATCTGCCTGAAGCCCGGAAGACATCTGGTTTGGCTATCTCAGCGGCCTCATCCAGCTGGGTGGAGAAGTCCCTGGTTACAGTACTGACTTGGACTGATGGCTTCAGGTGGGGAAGGCAGTCCCGGTGGACTTGAAATATCACTTCATCCCTCCTGAAGTCACAGGTCACCTCTTCCTTACCATAAGGGCAGGAAGAGTACACCAAGAAATTCCCTCCATGCCGGGTGAAGATCCTGTCTGGTGTTGTGTCATTGTCGCTATCACTGTCAACGTAGTCATTGGGGATTAGTCCTTTCAGTTAGTTACCTAAATCTATGGAAAATGTTGGTCATCAACCGCCATTCCAATAATGGTGCCTGCGCCCAGAGTGATACTCCTAAGGTCGCTGTTATCCACCACTATTGGAATGGTGTCGTGTTCAGTATTGACTAGTGGTGTTGGGTTTAACCCCAACCCTTGCTGTTGGAAATGGGCATTGAGGTGAACATATGTGTCAGGATTTTGCAAATTCTGTCCTCTTTTAATTTTTAATTTGAGTGAGAATTGTCGGGTCCATTCTGGGATGGTGACATTCTCTTAAATCTGAATTTCAACTGCATATGGCAGCAATTGAGCTGACCGAAATGCTTTCTCTGGGTCATCAAAGTCCATGGGATTACCCGCTAATCAGGACCAGGCTTTGAAGTTTATTAGGTCCAAACTAATAGCAAAGTTATTGAGAATGTCACTGCCTAAATAAAATGCAGCAGGGACATCTTGCACGACCCAAACATTATGGACTATGCTCTTGTTGCCTATGGAAATCTTGAGCATACACCTGCTAGGCAGGAGATGTTTGGAATTGGGTGTTTCCAGGTCCATTTCACATTTGTCTATCAATTTAAATGTGGGAATGGCTAGAGTTTTTGAGAGTTTTCTGACCATGTCCTCGATGATGAAGCTCTTACCGTTGTTCACACACACTCGGGCGAGGACAGAGTCCTTCTCCCATTTAACTGGATGGGAACGATGAACTGCTCTCCAATTTTCTGAATGTCAGCCAAGCTTTGAGCTTATTTCTCATCATTTTGGACTATAGTAGTGGGATTCTCTGATTGAGCATTTGTATAGAATTTCAGAGTATTTCCTTCCAGTGTGGAATGCCACTTGAGACTGGAAGGAAGATGGATTTTCAGAAATAGAGAGGACGTCCCATCACCAGTTTGTTGTCCTATTGCAATTACTGTCACGTCTGGTATTTGATTGTTTCGCAAATGATATTCAATTTGGTCAGGTTTTTGTTCAACCATGTGGCATGTGCCTTTTAAACTAACATGGTTGACACTATGTTTTAAATTTATTGGTCAGTTAGTCTGGGTCCAGAGGAACTTATTTACACAATCTATGAGGGGAGACAATCTCCGCAGGATGTCATTCCCTAGTAAACATTGTGTACCCTCTGGAGTCACAACTATGAACGGGTGTTTCACCTTGTGTCGCCCAATTTTAATGTCTAAATCCGCAGTCCCCTCTAGAGGAATTTCATTCCCATCAAAGTTCTGAAGTTGTCCAAGAAGAGGGGTGAGAGGGATCTGGTATTTCTCCCCCTCCCTGAATTCAGCTGATCAAAGGTCCCTTTTGACAGAAGGGTAGCTTGGGATCCAGTGTCCACCAGTGGCAAAAATGTACATTGCCCCTGTATTTAGACCGGGGCATAAAATCTTCTCTCCTTTTCCTCAAGGGGGCAAAGATAATGCGCATTTTGGGCCAATTGGTGGGTTAATTTCTTTGCTCTGGATTCTGACAGAGGGGTAGTTTGGGCAGGATTTTGTTTGGGATTTTGGGAACCTGTAAGAAAAAGGTGACAGTTGTATATTGGGAAAGTTTTGGACTCTCCTGGTTCTGATTTTGGAGGCAGTCACCAGAATTGGTTTGGGCCAGGTGATTCTCTGGCTGGTCATTCTGGGGTTCAATGATGGGCAATTTTAACTCAGTCCCCACATCTACCCAGTCTGGATTAGGATCTCTTCGCACCCATTTCTCTTTGGGAGGAGTGCCCCCATCCCTGAAGAAGAAGATCCTTTATCCAGAATCCTCTGAGGACCCCTCTCCTTCAAATTGGAAGAGTCTAACCTCCTCCACAAAATGGGTCTTTTTAGTCCCTTTATTTCTCCCACCCACCCTCTGTTCCTTAGGTTGCAGATTTTCGGGGGCAGGAGATTTTGGTTCCAGTTCCTGGGTTTCCAGGGGCTTTTCATAAGTGGGGAAGGAAGCTTCCTCTAAGGCTTTACACCCTCCTTTCTCCTGTGCCTCCTCCCTGGGAACTGGTGGGCTGCCGGGGTTCTCTCACCGTCATTGCTCTGGAGTACCAGACCCTTGATTTGAGGGGTTCTGGGCCACCATATTCATCTGAGGGTTCTGCTGAGCCCTCAACATGCGACCCAGATCCTGTGAGAAGTTCTGGACCTGGCGCTCCAGTTAGGACACCCGCTCTGGCTGGTATGGGGTTCTCTGGTCCATGCTAGGTTGATCACGGGACGAGTAACTATCCCTCCTCCCATAATACCCTTGGTTGGGATTATTTTGGTACCCCTCCACCCTTGACCTCCCCTCTCCCGGATTGGGCTGTCTGGGCTCAGGAAAGTGGGGAAAGAAAGAAGGGTTGTTTTGGGGGTTGATGTTTGGTGGGTACCGGGGAACGAAACTGAACCCGGCATTTGGGGGATCACTGCCCTCCTGGGGACAGTTAGATGGGAGGTTTCCTGAATTGACAGCTGCCTGGTTGGATTCCCCCCCCCTTGGGCTGTGGGAGTCCACACATAGCCCAGAATGTGTCTGCTGCCCTTGTATCGGGGCTGATGTAGTCGGGAGTTAGTGTCAAAACTTATATAATATTGTTTCGTCCTCATTGTATATGTTGGCCTATGCCCAGTCGCTTTGCGAGGAAATCCGCATTGCAAGGTCGTGACCTTAAGTTAATCAAGCCTCCATTTTAGGTTAAAGCCGCCATTTTGGCTTGTCATGCAAAGTCACCCTGTGGCCTAAAATGGCCGACCTGTGTTCTCTTGTTCTTACTTTAACCTCTTCAATCTCTGTAGGCGAGTTAATGTCCAACCTGCCTGCAGGCTACATGTTAGGGTCATGTAGACCTTGTCCTTTGTTGACCTTGGGATCAGGGGATTATTTGGATCGATGATGTTAACCTACAAGTATACAAGAACGATAATGCTATTTAAAACATCATACACGAAACACTGTGTGACCTGCATTGAAGCAAATGTGTAAAGAGTGTAAAAAGTTAAACCCAGAGAATAATAGTATTTGTTAGTAAAAGTATTAAGAAGTAAACCACATGCACGAGATATGTAAATTAGGAAAGAACCTGGCGCGAACCCTAGCCTAGTACATGATTAACTCGTAAGAGGCTGGACATCGTTACAAAGAAACTGTATAAATATGCTGATGTCCAGCTAGCAATTCCTGTTCACTGCTCACATTGAACCTGCTGGTGGTCTCTGTGAAGTACTGATGGCCAAATAGCTATTTGTATACTTTGCTTTGTAAACTGTTCAGTGTTGCAATAAAGATTCTGGGAATCTTTACAAGCCTGTGTTGGTGTATTTCTCTTTGCATGGTGTTAAAGTCTTAATATTGTATTTTCTGATTCCACAGATGGTGCCCGAATAGGGACCCTCACGATTGACTTCGTCTCGTTGAAGGTTGGCTCAGCTATTGGACCGGGATCGGACGGTGTCAACAAAAAGGTCCCTCTGGACGAGAAGCAAATTCCTCGACAGAACAGCACGATCCGATCCCTGAACGGTGAGCTGTAGCCCGAGACGATGTCTTGACGAGAGTCCATATATCGAGGTAGGTAAATTTGCCGAAATCACCAGACACGTGGGTCCTTAGATTGTCCTTAGTAACCCGATCGGGCCTCCCAGTCCTTTGGTCAGATGAATTATGACCCGATTCGTAATTTAACCCTGACAATTTGAATTTGGCGCATTTTACTCGCGAGCACAATTATTTGACCAGGTAACACCAGAATTCTGATATGCCTGGTAAATTGTCTGCCTGCTTCAGGGCATTATTCCGCAGCGACAAACAATCTTTGGAAGTTAGCCGTCCCGCACCACAGGAGGGGTCGCCAGCATGTACTATGTACTGTAAGAAAGGCTTTGGTAGTATAGCATTTAACGATATTTGGCACAGACAGACCAGACATAACTCTAATCTTCGGTGGCCAACCAATGGTAGCTTTGAAATCCCTTGTATAGAATATTTAGAGTCTATATTGGTAAAGAAAAAGGCTAGACCTGCAGCATTTGACGCATTGCACAGTTGGAAAACAGAAGCTTTGCAGCAACAAAAGAGTAGAGAGAAACATATGCATCGACATATGACGAATGCCGAAAAGGCACTGTTATATGATCAAAATAAACAATTGGAATCAGTTAGGAACACGGACAGAGCGTTTCAATTAAGCATTCAGAAAATGTATCCTTCAAAAGATTTCCATACGTCCGATGAATTGATTAACATACTTTTTCATGAACGAAGGCCCAATGCCTCTGCGCCACCCCCGTACATCCCTCCTCCTGGTGCTTTGCCTCTTCCTGTCGTTATTCCTCCTCCTATAGTCCCCCCGGTCCTTCCTATTGTTCTTCCTGTTGTTCCTCCAGCCATCGCTCCTTTGCCTGCTCCCTTGCCTCCACTTATTGATATTCAGAATGTGCCTACTCTCCCTCTTCCAAGTGATTCTGCATCGCTTGTAGTAGACCAGGGAACGGGATCAAGGGTTGTGACTCGTAATACTGTGTCCCAAGAATGAATTAATTGCTTGGGCTAAACATTGTATGGAGAAGGGTGAACAAGCTGATGTTTTTTCCACACTCGGAAATCTAAAAAGTATTCCTGAGAAAAATGTTTTTATTGAAGGGTTAGGAATTCATTTGAGCATAATGTGGAATAGATTAAACGATGTAGATCTCCCACAAGGGTTACAGGATTTTGAATACCTTAGCGTTGTCTAGGGATACTGCGGAGAAAGTATATGAGCATGTCAACAGGATTTTTGTGTATAGGAAGGAGTTGGAAGAGTTACAGAATGAAGAAACTAATGGTGATAGTTTAGGTACTATATTTTTACAGAAATGGTTTTCTCCTCGCCGTGAATTGATAGGTGAGGAAGCGCAAATTTGTACAAAGGATGCGATAAGATGTATTTCGGATATGTCGATAACTCCAGACGAAGTATATGACACGTATAGTCAGTATACGTTAGAAGTGCAAAAGAAAGTGATACAGGTTATGGTAGAATACTTGAAGGATGAATGTGTAAAAAGAAAGATTTGTTGTCCCGCAGAATTATTGGGTGTTTATAAGAGAGCGTTTTCGATTGATACTTCTTCGACTGCCTTAGCGCTTGATTTGGCTCTGTTGCTTACTAATTGTTCAGAGCTACCTACTTCTCAGTTGCCTATGAGAGAGGTCCCTCCGACATTTGTCCCAAAAGTTGAGATTGCGGCCGATGCTGCACGAGGTATAGTCGCTGTGGACATTCCTGCACATTAAGTATCGCAGTTTGTTCACGTCCCGTTCTCAAGACAGGAAGTGAACACCATAAAGCAATCTATTCCTGATATAAGAAAGAATCTGACGGGGTTCTATAAAGAAATAGAGTCGGTCTTACAATCATCGGTATTCACCTTAAGTGATATTGATTTATTATTTCCCGTACTCCTGCCAGTTGATTTGTGGAAACAGATTAGGACTGTAGATGATGTACCTGGGTTAGGAGATACATGGGATAATATGGTTAGGCTTGACAGAGAAAGACCAGCTGGCGAGAGACCGTCTCAAGTGATATTAACTTTGCCTGATAGGATTATTGTAAAATTAAAAACTATAGTTCCTGAAAAAAGAATCATTTGGGACAAGCTTATGGCCTTTGTCCAAGGAAAGTCTGAAGGTGCTACCTAGTTCTTCAATCAGTTCGAACAGGTATTTTCAGATTTCAGTGGACAAGACTTAGGCACAGAGTCAGGGAAAAGGCTGTTTTGTCGACAAATTTGTACGTGGATTGCTGCCTGACATCCAGTTTCAGATTATGTCCTCCGAAAGCGCTTGGCAGGCAAAGTCTCAATCAGAAGTACTGCACATGGCTCAGTACTATGAAAATCGTGTGAATAATGAAAAGGAAAAACTTGAGAAAAGAAAGGGTGACCTAAAAACAAAAGTACTATTACAACAGATCGTTGGAAGCCCTAGAGGGGGTAATACGCAATTTAGAGGTCAATACGTTCCACAGGGAAGCACGCCCCTGGCTCCGGTAACCATTAACCAGTGTGCCTATTGTCGACAGGAAGGTCACTGGAGCGCACAATGTCCGACCTTGCAGCAAAGGTCATTTGGGAACATGGGTCGAAGATCCAGAGGCCACCCAGGAGTAGGGGGCCCTGGTAGAGGTCAGTTCACACCAGAATCACAGCAACCTTTTTCGCAGGATAAACAAGTATCGAGTGTGGATAATAGAAATATTTTTGATCATCCTTCTGCCGCTTACCTCTCTGAAGAACTTCCTTTTGATGACATTCTGTTTCATTAGGATTGCCCGAAGCAGGATTTGGAACCAACGCCTATTCCCATTCATCAGAAAGGTCCCTACGTTGAGATGGCGGTGGGAAATAGGAAGCATCTATTTTTAGTAGATACGGGAGCACAAAAGTGTTCCATTGACCATTCACGGGTTCCAAACATTCCCCTGTCAGGGCAATCCAACGTTTCCGTAGGGTTTTCAGGCACACCTGTAGTTTGTCCAGTCTCTTTGCCGGTACCGATAACAGTGGGTCCCTTCACGGAGCAGTGTCCATTTCTACTTACTACAAACTGTGGGGATAATTTGCTACGGTTAAATTTGTTGAAGGAATTGAATGCAGTAATACATTGCTCCTCGGACGGAGTTCGGTTAACAATTTCACCTCAGCAATCACTCGCCTCTCAGTTCTTGACTCGACCTTTACCGCCAGAATTCAGTAACATTCCGGAATGCTTATGGGCAATTGATGATAATGATGTGGACATTCTTCAAATTGAACCTGTTAAAATTATTCTGAAACATGGAGTAAAACTGCCTCGCATTCCACAATATAAGATCTCAGTTGAAGGCAAACAGGCTTTGAAATGTATAGTTACTGATTTTGTACATCGTGGAGTAATTGAGGAAATTAGAGGTAGTTTGTGTAACAGCACGATTTTGCCGGTGTACAAAAAAGGTGATAATGCGATTCCTTTTCAGTTTATAATTGATTTGTGTGCTATTAACAAAATTGTGGCTCCTCAATTTCCCATTGTACCTGATGTAACAACGATACTAACTATGATTCCAGCTTCTGCCACTCACTTTAGCGTTGTTGACCTCAAAAATGCATTTTTCAGTATTCCTATGCACAAGGATAGTAGGTATTTGTTCGCGTTTACCCTAGGTGGACGCTCATTCACATTCACTCGTGCACCACAAGGGTACACTGAGAGTCCAAGTATTTATAGTAGAGCATTGAAGGAGCAACTCGATATTCTCGAGTTGCCTACTACTTGCACGTTACTATAGTATGTAGATGATCTCCTCTTGGCTGCTGATTCTGAGAGTGCCTGTAAAGAAGGCACCATGTTGTTGCTTTGTCATCTAGCAAAACATGGCCACAAAGCTTCACTCAAAAAATTACAATATTGTTGTCAGGAGGTCGCCTATTTAGGCTATCTCCTGTCAAAGGAGGCAAGAAGGTTGACACCTGAACGAATAAAAACTATTTCTGGCATGTCTTTCCCAAATATGCAAAAGGAAGTTAGAGCCCTGATAGGTATGGCTTCTTACTGTAGATTGTGGATCCCTAACTTTTCGTTAACGATTAAACCAATGCTGGCTTTGACAAAAAAGGGCATTTCTTTGCCATTGCCATGGACTTTGGAACACCAGACAGCATTTGATTTACTCAAAACCGCGCTGTGTTCGGCGCCGGTTTTAGGAACTCCTAATTATGAAAAGGCCTTTTTGTTGTATGTGCATGAACGTGATGTATGTGCTTTGGCTGTGTTAACGCAGGAACATGGAGGGAAGAATAGGCCGTGCGGCTATTTCTCATCTGTCCTTGATCCTGTTGCATGCGCTTTGCCGAGATGTTTGAGAGCTGTTGCGTCTGTAAAACAGAGCGAGGGAATGGTCCTGGGTCATGCGTTAACCCTAATGGTACCTCACTCTGTAGATGTTCAATTAAATAGAACTCAAACGCAACACCTTACTTCCGCACGATTGACAAGATACAAATTGATCTTGTTTGCTCCCCACATTCAAATTCAGAAGTGTTGTGTATTAAATCCGGCTGAACTTTTACCTCTCCCGCAAGATACTGTTGATGGTGACGAAACGTCACACGATTGCCTTTACACTACAGAACAAGAACTAAAGGTAGAATTGATTTGAAAGATACGCCTTTGAATAGCCCGCAAGGAGAGCTATTTTGTGATGGCTCCTGTTTCAAACTTCTGAATGGTACATCCACGGCTGCTTATGCCGTCACTACCTTAAGCACAATTGCGGAAACCAAAAGAATTATGCATAATTCCGTACTGGCTGCAGAAATTATAGCATTAACTCGAGCTTGTGAACTTTCTGAAGGGCTTACAGTAAATATATATACCGACAGTCAGTATGCCTTTGGGGTAGTTCACAACTTCGGTAGACTCTGGAAAGAACGAGGTTTCTTGTCCTCACATGGCACAAAAATACAGCACGGCACTTAAATAGTGCGATTACTTTCAGCGCTCGCACTGCCTGTTCGGTTAGCCATTGTAAAATGTACAGCACATCAGAAGGTTACAGATGATACAGGAAAAGGGAATGCTTTCGCTGATCAGATAGCTAAACAAACTGCCACTGATTTTAGTTCAGAAATGTATGCCGTAAAGTAAACTGTAAATGTTTGCACTTTTGGTGAAAGTATTGATTCTGTAAAAGACATTCAAGCAGCTGCTACTGTAGAGGAGACCAAGAAATGGGTCGAGGGTGCAGGGAGATTGGATGGTGATGGGTGTTGGGTGGACAATGTTGAAGGAAAATAGTTACTCCCTGATGCCTATATTACAATGATGGTCATTATGGCTCATGGTCCGACCCATGTCTGTGCGCATAAATTGACTAAAATGTTACACAGTGTATGGGCCAATGATAAAATCTTCAAAATTTCGGAGCGCTTTGTCCAAGTGTGCATGGTCTGTTTGCAGCAAAATGTAGGAAAAGGTACTTCGACTCCTAGAGGAAGTTTCGCTCCACGTTCTGTTCCGTTTGAGGTCATCCACTTTGATTTTATTGAGATGGAACGTTGCAACAATCTTAAATACGTGTTGGTTGTTATTTGTGCATTTAACAAGTGGGTTGAGGCCTTCCCTGTTAGAGATGCAATGGCCATAACCAGGGCAAAGACTCTGTTGAAAGAGTTCTTTCCTAGGTTCGGGCTGCCGAGAGTCAGCTGGTCAGATAATGGGCCACACTTTATCGCTGCTGTAATCCTACAAATATGTGAAGGATTACAGGTTGATAAATGGTTCCATTCGGCCAGACATGCCCAAAGTGCCGGATTAGTGGAAAGACATAACAGCATTATGAAGAACAAGCTTGCTAAGACGTGTGCTGGCACCAAGTTAAAATGGCCGGACGCCTTACCGATCGTGTTGCTGTCGATGAGAACAACCCCTCAAACTAAGACTGAGCTCTCTCCCTTTGAGGTGGTGATGGGGAGGCCTGCTAATATTTGGGGTATGCCAAAGAGTCGCTCATTGCAGGATGTAGAGAATGTGCTTCTTTCAGATTACTGTAACCAGTTGACTAAAAATCTATTTTCAATTTATCACCAGGTGCGAGAGGCATTACCTGTACGGTACAAGGGTCCCGGTCACAGTTTACAACCGGGGGACTGGATCCTCATGAAAGTTTTCAAAAGGTTGTCTTGCCTTGCACCTCGTGGAGGGGTCCCTACCAGGTCTTGCTAGTCACCCAGACTGCCGTGCGGGTAGCAGGGCGGAAGAACAGGATACACGCAATGCACACCAAACGGATCCCGCAGCCCATGCCATACGATACAGAAGACACAGAATCCCTTTCCAATGCTGTAACCAATGTGCCCGAAACAGCAACAACCGACAAGAGAGTATCAGAGACCGTTCCAGAATTCGTAAGGCCAGACATAATGGCCATCTTGTCTCCGCACTCTCCAACAGTGGTACTTTCGGATCATCCATTTTCTGATCCCATTTCCGTTCACTCGCCACCTCCAGTGGGAAGTGACGACACCTTGTTTTCTGATCCTTCGACACCGGAAATTGTGAAATATAATTTACGTCCTAGAAGATAGACTTACGGCACGGTTTGACTGTGCGATTGAAGAAATCATTTGAGGGCTTGCCTTTTGGCCCGACTATACGAAAGGATTCTGTTGGCTAAGGGTTGTGGGAAAGACATTAAGAAGACTTGCGACTGGAGTCGCCAGCAAATGAACAATTGGTGTTTTTCGATTGAAGACTACAATGCCTGCACCCGCTACCGCTCGTACCAAACTTTTAGATAAATATGTGACTAGCAGAGACAATGAGCAAACGTCTAAGGGGACCCCGAAAACTATTGTTGCCTTTTTGTAATAATAACTGGGTTTTTAGTAACTACTGGTTTTGGGTTGTGGTAGCTGGAGGAAGCATGTCCGCTAGAGGACTTTTTACCTGTTGAAAATGTATCTGTTATACCCACTCCTTCCGTGCAATTGCATACCTTGTCGCCTAGAGATTCTTCGCTAGACGAACTATCAGAATAATACTCTTTTGTTAATAATGAATGCCACTCATGCCATTTTTAATAGGACCAACTGCTGGATCTGCTCGCATTTACCGCAACATGGGGATAAAGGGCTTGGTTGGTACATTCATCCTTTACCTTTGACAACTGCTTGTTATGCTTCTCTTAGAGCACTATTCTTTAGCCGTTGGAATGACAGCATCTCAGGGAACTTTGATGGTACAAATTTGAATAGTTTTGAAAAATGTGTTTTGATGCCCCTGGGATGCTCGCTTTTGCAAATAGGAGTAAGCCAAGTGTTGCTTCTGTTAGGCCCTCTGATAGATTGTCTCGTCCTTTTCAGTCTTTGATCTCTTTCAAAATGGCTCCTATAGGCAATAAGGATGCCACGCCTCCATCTTATTCTGTTAACCATAGCCCCAATTCAGTTTCCTTCTGCATACAGAGGAATGGAACACGGTCAATGTGTGATTTTAGAAGTTGCGCCAATGTTGCGAATTTGACTAGTGAGAACAACCTCTGTATGTAGGTGAACCTGTCTATTTTGTTTGCGGTAATGTGGCATTTCCATGGTTGCCCAGGGATTGGCAAGGAACTTGCTATTTAGGGATTCTATTACCTGGGGTATTTATTGCCAGTACTGCAGAAATTTCGAAGACTCGTCCACGACGAGATGTGAAGGGGGATACTCCAGTGCAAACTCTAGGAGACATAATGAAATCCTTTGTGCTATTTTTTGGGCAAATTATGAATTCAGAAGATATCAGGGGACTAGCGAGAGTACTGGAGAGAACCATTAACCGGACCACTGACATACTCTATAATATGACTTTAGAACAGAAAGCGATAAGATTAGTAGCTCTTCAGAACCGGATGGCATTAGATGTCATTCTGGCTGAGCGTGGAGGAGTATGTAAATTAGTGGGGTCCGCTTGCTGCGTTTACGTACTAGACTCCTCTCCAACGATCTTTAGGGCGATCCAAAATCTACATATTCTTAGTTCAGAAGTGCACGTTCCTGAGAGAAACTGGGAACTTAGCACATGGTTTTGGGACCTCCTACGGTCATGGGCATGGAAGCTGCTTTCGGCCTTGCTGATTATCTTGGGTAGTTTACTGTTCCTTTGTTGTTGTATACAGTGTCTTCCTGGTATATGTTCGGTATTAGGGGGATGTTGCGCGCAAGCAACAAATGTATTAGGGCATAAAATATATGCACCAGATAAGGTTTCCAAGGAGTATGTGTCGAAAGAAACTCTAGTGTCTGACCTAATGGCAATAGATATGTCTGATAATGATTCGGGGTGTATAGACGTTGAAATGTGGAGTTAGTCGTAAAGTGATTGGAAGTAGTTTAGTGCTTGGTCGTGACCTTAAGTTAATCAAGCCTCCATTTTAGGTTAAAGCCTCCATTTTGGCTTGTCGTGCAAAGTCGATTGTGGCCTAAAATGGCCGACCTGTGTTCTCTTGTTCTTACTTTAACCTCTTCAACCTCTGTAGGCGAGTTAATGTCCAACCTGCCTGCAGGCTACATGTTAGGGTCATGTAGACCTTGTCCTTTGTTGACCTCGGGATCAGGGGTTTATATGGATCGACAATGTTAACCTACAAGTATACAAGAATGATAATGCTATTTAAAACATCATGCGCAAAACATCTGTTTGACCTGCATTGAAGCAAATGTGTAAAGAGTGTAAAAAGTTAAAACCAGAGAGTAATAGTATTTGTTAGTAAATGTATTAAGAAGTAAACCACATGCACGAGATATGTAAATTAGGAATGAACCTGGCGCGAACCCTAGCCCAGGCCATGATTAACTCATAAGAGGCTGGACATCGTTACGAAGAAACTGTATAAATATGCTGATGTCCAGCTAGCAATTCCTGTTCACTGCTCACATTGAACCTTCTGGTGGTCTCTGTGAAGTACTGACAGCCAAATAGCTATTTGTGTATTTTGTTTTGTAAACTGTTCAGTGTTGCAATAAATATTCTGGGAATCTTTACAAGCCCGTGTTGGTGTATTTCTCTTTGCATGGTGTAAAAGCCTTAATATTGTATTTTCTGATTCCACATTAGGGGTCCCATTTGTGGGGTTACCTCCCTGACTACCTGTTTGGGATTGGCCCGAGGGCCTTCTGGGTCTTTGGTTAGTAGGATTTTGTGCAGGAATATTTTTAGGCCCCCCAATCTCCAGATCTAAAATGGGGGCAACCTTCACCTCTGCCACCTGAGCAGCAGCAGGGGTGTTGGTTGGTTTGGGGTTTTTATTGGTACTTTTATTTTCTACTCGTTTCTGTACTTCATAACTGTGAGTTTCCTGTTCAATGACCCAGTCTAGTGATCTCTTCTCATGAAAGTCCCTCACCAGCTGGGTCATGATGAATTTAGGGAGTGCATGAAAGAAGGTATTGATGAACTCCCTACTGTCTGTGCGCACCCTCCTGGTGGTCTGCGCAAAGGCACGTTTCAACTGTTGTACACAATCTTGTGGGCCTGGTCTTCCCCACATGGCAGATTGTGGGATCCCTTCGGGCCTCTTGAGGGTTTCTATGTATAGAGAAATGCTTTAAAATGGCCGCCCTATAGGTAGACCATCTTGAGTGGTTCTGATCCTCCAGCACCACAAAGAAGCTGGAGTATTCAGGGGAAAATGTCCACTTGACATATTGAATGCAACTTTGGCTATCCTTCAGATGGAAAGTATCCATCATTTGCTCATACAACTCGAGGTGCTCCCACACTGAATATTTGGCATTTTTATGATAGGGAGTGATGATGCTCCTAATGGCCTTGATTTGTTTCAGGGGATCTTTCAGTAGGGCCCTCTTAACTTTGTTGGCCTTGTAGAGGAGGTCCCAGATATGACCTGCACCCCTGCCCCCCATTGCGAGTTGCCAGTAAGGTACTCGCCGTGGTACGTGACGTATGAGGAGCAAATGAACCAACAGAGAGACGCACTGGGACTCTGACCCTTGTACATAAGGAGATCAGTACTTGTTGTAGCAGCGTTCACGCGACAACCCTGGGCAGCACGGTACCCTATCAGACAGCCATACCAGCCACTGATACAAAATGAGGAATGCCCACATACGGTCCACGAGGAGACCCCTAAAGCCTTAATGGGAGGCCAATGGAAATAAACCAAGGGCCAGAGCATCCCCGAGAACAAACAGAATTGGCTACTGATAGCACATATGTCAGTACTAGTAACTACAAGGATAATTATAACGGATACAGGGGAGAGACACTGTAAAAATATAAGGGAATGGTGCCACGAGACAAGATGGAAGCAACCACCCTGTTGAACGTATGTAAATAAGCGTGAAATGCAAGATGCTAAGAAATCGATACTGCCTGCAATGCTTAGTAGAAGAATAGAGTGGCAAGCGCCAACCATATATCTACCTCAACACAGCACAATGTACACGCACAACTCCATTTTGTAAAAGCAGAAGTACACTCAGGCGGCCAAGGCCTGACTGGCCAAGCTTCATATCCAGGTCCAAGCTGAGGAAAGGAGCGGGATCGAAACTTTACAAAGAGAGGCTCACGCCGGGGAAATTGAGGTCAACCAGAGAAGGGGAGGTGAGCATGAGCCCATGAGGCTCCAGCTTCAGAGCATACCAGCCCGCCCGTGAAGGTCAAGATAAGGGAGGCCCATGCAGGTGGCCAAGCGCACACAGAATTAAATGCACAAAAGGTTGGAAACTGAAGCAGATTCACGGTGGACCAGCATCTGACCAGACAGGCGCGAAGATGTTCCACCGCCTGATGTCATCCATAACCCGAGGGTGCCATACCTTTTCCTGATCAGAGACTACAGATCTGAGGCCATACCCAGCTAACTAATTGACACATAGCCCTAAAACACTCAATGATGGAAGGGAGGAAGGGTGAATCTTGGGACACTAGGCACCTGCGTGTCTACCCTGCATGCTGCTCATTAAAATCGAGATTTATGTTTAGGGGTGTAACTTGCCCACTCATTAGGTGATCATGTAATCTAGGGTCCTATAGACACTGTAACCAATGAGACGTCATACTTATAGTGACATCAATCACGTGTGTTGTAGAGGGAAGGGCGTAGACGCCCACCCGATAAGAGTTATCCAATCCACTTGTGTTATTTCCATATACAGATATAGCACCTATACTTAAGTTACCTTTCCCAACCAATTATATTGCATGATGATTTTTTGTAGAATTAGACGTCAATGATGACGGATTTTGCCCATAAAAGAGGCTGTTTGACTAAAGTTCGGGGAAGTCGGGGTGAGGCAGGTGTTCGTGATGCTTCTGATTTCCATTTGCTGATGTATGTATCATTATACGGACTTCCCTTTGCCAATTTACTGAGTCCTGATTATTGAATCTTGCTGGAGTATGTGAATCCGCACTCTGTCCTCACATGGTGCAGCTATCATGCATTACTAGTTTTTGAGGGTGAGTACTGACCAATGGGTCTGTCAGTAATTTCCTCTCCTCGTCAACAGCCTTTTTAGTTTTGGTCACCCTTGTCCACTCATCCTCTGACTCAGAGGCACTGCTACAGGAGGTGGTTATTTGATCCTCTTGGCTCTCCCTGATTCTGCGAGTTTGGAAATGGCTTGCAGAATGTGGGGGCCTAGTCTCTTGAGACCTTTGGCGCTCAGAAGAGTCTTCTGACTCTCCCTTGCTCCCAGGATTGGCTGAGTACCACCCCACTGCCCTAGCTGGGAAGAGGCTTTTAAGATGCTCTTGGTAAGTCTAGTTTCATTAAGTTCCCCACCAGATTTGACAGATTGATGGCTTGGTAGGCAATATTTTTGGGGACCCAATTCTCAGATTCTCCCCTCACTGGAGTCTTCCTGATCAGAGAGGTTATCCCTCACATTTGGGAATCTGTACAGTGATGTCCGCCCATCCATTTCTGGGAGGCGCTGATCTGTCAGTCCCATATTTCCCATTGTGCTGAAGTCTATCATTCCTGTGGCCCCTGGGCCATATGAGCCAGTGGACATGAAGGTGGCAGAGTCCATGGAACTGAAGGGATTAAAGTCCCTGATGACAGGGTCCTGAGGTTATGCTCAGGGGTTTCTCCTTCCCATCTTACCTCATCTCGTTCAGCCCCTATTCCCTGATGACATGTCAAAATCTTACCCTTTTGCTCCTCTATTAAGGCCTTACTGGTCTCTATGATTTGTTCGTGCACAGCTATCTGCTTGTGGAGCCTTTCAAACTTTTCACAGAGAGCCTCATTCTCTCTTTGCTGCAGGAGACTCACCTCCTGAGTTTGGTCCTTATTGGTCTGATTGTTCTTTTCCAGAGCATCCTCCATCCCCCTGGTGTGCTCTAGTAGCTTTTCATAATCAGTTTTGATTTCACCAAACTCCTGGAAGGCCAGCTTTCTTTCCTCTAACTTAGTTTTTAAATGGCTGACTTCCTGGCCTAAGGCGTCCCTCTCCTGAGTTAGTATCCCTCTGTTTTTTAAATGCGCTAGATTTCTGGCGCTCCTCATCAAATTCCTCTTGAGAGTGGATGTCTTTAACAATTAATTTATTATTTTCCTCTTTCAAGGATTCTAGGCGGTTTTGTAGGGTGACTACCTGCTCTGCGCATGCTCTGTTAAAGGTTAATTGATGCTTCAACTTCTGTTGTAAAGAGTCAAACCTTTCTTGACACTCTTTTTGCAGTGTCTGTACCTGGATATCTTGCTCTGCATTCTTTTGCAGTAAGAGAGCCAGATCTTCTTGGAGTTTGGTGATATACTGCCAAACCTCTGTTTCTGATTCTTTGCTTTCCTGGAGCCTTTGCTCTGCAGAGTTCAGATTGGTCTGGATTTTCTGCAGTGCTTCCCCTTGCCTATTTGCCAAATCTATATTGTCTGCATGCTTTTCCTGTATAATTCCTACGTGGAGGTAAAGGTAGGCCACTATTTTGGCAATTTTACACTGCTCCTCTTTTATTTTTGGGGCCATGTACAGTTCGCTGAGTGCTTGATGTAATGGACCCTTGTCCTGGCAGGTATCAAGGTTGATTGCAGTGACTTGCTTTATTTCCTGCAACCATACCTGTTCATCCTGATCTGGCCACTCACCCCTGACAAACAGTTTATGCAGAAAGTGTTCCCTAGCAATATTAATTTCCACTGGAGTTGCCATTCCAGAAATATTAATTTCCTTCTGACTTATCTCAGGGTTAATTTGCCTTTGCAAACAGGCCCAATTCTTTTCAGCATTTCTTTTGAGGTGTGCTTGTACAGTGTAGCACAGTATGCCAACCCAACCAGTTGTATGTACCCTGCCGGCTAGTATGCTCTGCTAGACTGTCACGAGTGGTATGTCAAATTAAGGATCCCGTACTTGAGCACCTAAGCTGTAAATGATTTCAATCAGGCACACACTGAAGTCTCACCCAGCATGTAGTGCGCAAATGAAACCCTTATTTATGTTTATCTATAAATTCAATATTCTGAATGATATACCACTCATATCACACCCGCCTCAAAATACCCCAGAGGTTGCACTGAACCCAGAATCAGGCTAGTTGTAAAGGTAATTATTTGTTTATTTATTTAGAATTTCAAATCACAATATATTTTTAATAGGTAACAACAATCACCAATGGGGTGACAGGAACAATGAATAATATCTTCAATGCACTAGGAGTGAAGTTATGAACACAAAAAGAATGCAGCAAAGAAAAGAATACTTCTGAGTTGGTTTGGAACAGATAGCACTATGGTTAGGGTTTCCCCTTGCAACACCTCTCAACCCACCAATAGGCAATTTAAATAGATGTGAGAAGAGAGCAGGTATTCAGGAATAATGCAGACCAAACAGAATATCACTCCCACCTTCCCCCCTTAAACACAAGAGAAAAACGGATTTGACTTTTCAACTGTCAGCATGGCTTTGAAATTGGCTGAGCAAAAACACAAAATATGTTCAAAAGGCTTAAATTATTATAAATCCCTATGGGAGCCTCTTTGAACAGATGCAAGCAAAAACAAGCAACAATTTAATCAAAAGGAAACAGTTGGGATCTCAAAGGCCAAGTGGGAAATAATTTAAAGGTAATTCACACATGTAAAACTTTTCCAAATGTCAATTCGTGGCAAACTTTTACTTATGCAATTTTTGATATAACAGGTCAATCGCAATAAGATTTTGAGTTGTAGATGTACCTAAGGATGTTAGGTACAAGTGGGAGTTGAAATTCTGTTTCTATCTTAAAAACTGAGGGAGTTATAGAGGTTTTAGTGAGAGGTGTTTTTCGAAACTAAAGACACGGATTTGAACACAGACTTCAGTTTAGAATCAGAAAATATGGCTTATGCTTTCATTCAAGGCTAGAGCGTTTAGGCTAGGCAACCAAGTCGGGACGAAGTAAGCTCTGGGACTGATTCATGACTTCAGTAACAGATCCCCACCACCATCCCCGGCGGCACCAGTCTAAACACTCAAAGTGGGATTTATGGATCAGAGTTACACAAATAAAGATGACTATGAAAATGGTGCTTTAGCAACTAGACAGAATAAGATAGCACTAAAGATTTTGACACTGTTACTGGTTGGGAAAGTAAGGATAGTTCAGAGATCAGAATGGAACAAGTTAATGCAAGGTATACAATAGTTCTCTAGCGTCCTATTAATACTCACAATCCACTGTGATTTTAAGATTTTTGGACAGTCACGGTTCTGGTCAATGGATTGTATCTATCAAGGAAAGACAGCACATCAGGCGCGGGACTGGATCAGCTAGGCTGGTCACCGGAACTGCACAGGATCTGCCCTTCTTGTTTCTGGGTATTTCAAATCAGTGGGATGGCGAGTTCATCAGGCAAGCATTATGGTAGCAAGCCAGATAGTTTCAGGATGCTAGTTTCAGGATGCTTTCTCAAACCACAGCGCTTCACTGGGTTGTAAGAATTAGTTTGAGGATTGAGGCTTTGCTGAAAATGGTTCAACTACTGCTTGGCCTGGTCCTTGGCATGTGGATCTGGAAGGATGATGAATGCTGGATGTTGAATGGTGGATGGTAAATGCTGGATCAGAGTGCTTTGCTGGAATCAGAAGAGTGAGTCTCTATGTGTTGTCAGCTGTCTCTATTTATCCTTTCAAATGACATCACAAAAATGGGTGTATGGGCCGGCTTAACTAAACTCACCCCTGTGGACTGGGATTAGATCAGAGCCTCATCTCCACCTTGCATCTGAGTGATTGGCTTAAACACAGGTGACGTCAAGGTTATGGTTTGGTTTTTACAATCCTTAGAATCCTCCCCTAGCCGCTAGTATCAAAATCGAATTTGTCCTATATACATATTTATACATTTGTAACCTCTATGAAAATTACATACAAGTATTCCATATTTTATGGAGGATCTGTTCATCAAAATCCCACAGCTGTGGGATCTTGTTTCGCCTTTCTGCAGTATTTTGTCCATTTCTCCATGAAAACATTTTTCAAACTTTCTCCAAATTTCCACAAATATGTGTGTTTACCATAGGAATGTGTGCGCAAAGTTGAACAATTCTAGCATAAATACAGTTCCCATAAAATCACATATTGCCATTCCTGTTCCAAATATGTTACAGAGTTCCACTACGTTTTGAAACGTAGTGCCAAAAATCAGACTAACAAATCTGCCCTTTTAATATTTTTCACCAATTCTGATAACAAGTTATGAGTCTTTAAATAAATGTTCATTATATATTCTTAGCAGCAACTGGTCCTCCTTTTGTCTGTCTTTGAAGCAAGGGGTAGCCCCACATTTTTTTATTTTCTTCGCCGGGACAGTTTATGACCCTTTCACACGTCCATTTCCTGGCCTGGAGGGTCTGCCATTGTTCAGTCTCTGGCTGCAGACAAAAGTCTGTCCTACCGCACAATTATCATATTTCAGTGAGCATCTGCTGAGAGGAATGCCCTCCCCTCGGGGGGAAACCTGTTTGTCCACTTCTTGCAGCCCAGCCAGGCTAATTTATTCTTGATTTCTTGACTTAAAATCCAGCAGAAAACAAACTTGTTGTATCAAATGACATAGATAAATTACTTTCTTAGATTTAAACTTGTGGGATCAAAACAACTGAAATCTGTGTTTCTTTCAGCAACAATACTTTTATATTTGCTAATCCGGAAGACTTTTAGTTTAAATAACTTTAAAGTTTCATCAGGAGAGCCCATTTGACAGGAACTGTCATTCACAGGTAGCCCAGTGTGCTGCCCTCAGATTTGTGACAGGAGCTGTCATTCACAGGCAATCCAGTTTTGCTGAAAAATGTTTTGCTCTTAACCTTTCAAGACTTTGTACATTGACAGTGCTTCATTAGGTTAAATTGATTTTAGTGCCAAGCAAGATTTTGAGTGTTGGGAAGTGTTGTGTCCAGGCATTTTGGAGTTTTAGCAGCAAAGTAAAGGTCATTAATGGCGAATTTTGGAGTTTCATTTGCAAAGCGCTGTTTTCACTCTGCACTCTGTTTCTTCTCATGGAGCCCACTGGCACATTTTCTGAAGCGTGTGCTCTGTTCCACCACACATGCACAACCATGGGTGGCAGGTTGTGCAGCAATCTTTTTGTGTGTTGAAAAATGCGGTTTTGGAGGTTTTGGCGCACACAAAGGTTTTTTCTGACATTTTAATGTTTCTTGCACCATAGATAGCAGAGTGAGGCTGCATAGTATATCAAAGTGGGTCAATACATCCCACAAATCGCAGGATCCATTTTTCATGCTTGTATTCAGCATCAAACCAAGTGGTGTCATTTCAAGCGGCACTTTCAGCCTTCTTGGAATGGGAGATGATATTTTATAAATTGAGCACAGAAGGTGTTCAAAATGATGGGGGACTACCTCCCCTGGCCCACAAGCATTAAGAACTATTTCCCATATGCCCAATATTTTGCCATCACATAGAATTCTTACAACCACATCTCTATCAGCTCTTTTCATGGGAGGAGAAGACACCAAGCCATCTTGATCCTGGAAATACTGCTCCTTGTTTGTCGCCACATTCCACTCTAACACCAGGAGATTATGGTCACTCTCCATACCCTCCTGTATTTCAAAACCCCTTACTTTGTGAAAGGAAAAACCATCCACTAGACAGTAATCAGTGACAGTTTCCTTCGAGCCTACAGCCATCCAGAACCAGCCTTAAGGGAGTCAGTAACTGATGGCTCCTTTAGAGCACATTCAACAGATCAACTTTCTCTGAGCACTAACCCCCATACTGAGGATGCTGTACACCCTTTCTGATGAATCAAGGGTATTTGTCCCTTCTCCCCAAGGGAGAGCCTCCCCCTTTGAGGCTAGGGGGGTGATCCTGCTCCGCAAGACCCTCCCTATCAGTCTGGGTAAGTGGACCTCACTGGGGGAGACTCCCCCTTGGGGACTCCCTAAACCATCCTTTCTAGCAGCATATATGGAAATACCTGCTATGAAAAATATTTCAAGAGGGGGTGTTTGGCTGAAGGAAATACTGAAATAAACTATCCTGCATGAGAAAAAGAATCTGTCTCTTTAAGTAGAGACGTATATTAACTGAGATGAGTAGAGTGAGGAAAGTAAGAGAGAATCGGAAGCAGTGGAAGCCGCTTGACATCATCACCCTGTGGAGGCAGAGCAGAGGAGATCAGCAGCAACCAGGACATTTGAGAAAGCACAAAGCCAGTGGGAAACACTGGAGGTCAGGCAGTTGATAGAAAAGAGGAATCCACTGTAAAGCAGCAGAAGGGAATCCTAAATTCGGTGGTGGTGTGCCCACAAAGACATTTTGGCGGGCATAGAACCCGGTAAACTGTTCCAAACTAATCTGCATGGGGACTATACAAAGCCTGTACCCGGCAGCAGAGAGAGAGAAGGCCGAGCACGGAAAGCTGGCAATACCGAGAAGCAATCCATCAGATGTCAAAAAAGAGAACCAGAGTATGTGCCGAACTCTACAGCATTCCCCTGCCAGTAAAGAGGTAATGGAGAGAACCGCGAAGCCGCTGTGGCATCATTATAAAGAGGGAGGAACTCGTCCCAGTGAGACAGACGAGATACTGAATATAAGCTTCCTTAAATGGAACTGTGAAAGTACAATAAAGAGAACTACGCAGAAGCCTGAAAGAGAAGTATTTAACGATTGGGCCCAAATACCCGTCTCAGAAAGGCCTAAAAGGCTAGACCAGACTGTAATAAAGTGTATGAAGGAGAACTGCTAAAAAGCTATAGCTAAAGAGGGATTAAAACCTAAGCATATTGTAAAGGAACTACAAGAGCTTATGAAGCAGGAATCAAGAGACTATGAAAGAGACCATATTAAGGAAACCCTGGAACAAAGAAGAGACATTTCTATAAGAGGCCACGAGGAGAAGGGAGACATTTGCTTGGTATTATTTAAGTTAGTTCATATAGTTTCGGGGTCAGTTATAGTTAGTTTGGACAGTGATAATATTCATTTGGGACTTCCCGATGACCAACAAGCACCTTTAGTTTATTTAGACAGGCTGGAATAACCCTCTTGCAGTAGGGAAAGATAGGCCTTATCCTTATCATTTTATTAAACATCAGTAAAAATGTCCTTAACATGCCCGACTCCTTCTAACCTCCACACCTTACATGTTTATACCGAGTCTATTGCTAGATGGACTAGATAAGCAGAATGTCTTTTCTCTGCAATTCTTTGCTACTATGGAAGCTCTGCTTCTCTGTGCTGAAGGCCACCTCACAATAAACAAACGTTAGACCTGCAGCACTCCATGATGCGAAGCACAGTAACATTTTGGCAAATTCTGACCCGTTTTGCTGCAACAACAAACATCATGTGCAATCTGCCAAAATGCATAGCGAAGCAGAAGGGATTGCACAGGAGACCACTATGGCATCTGTTTGTTTGTTTGTTTGTTTATTTGTTTATTTATTTATATGGCGCACCATACCCAGGGGCAGCAGGGCGCAGGCAGAAAGAATATGCGAAGCTTACAATGTTAAAGAAATATACAGTTGAGATAAAATTATAGACATATGCAATTAAGGGTTACAGGAATGAGAAAAATACAAATCTTCACACATAAAAAATATCAATATCTATACAAAGGAGTGAAATATACAGATATGTGCAGGGGCTGTTTGTGGCGAGAACAAAGGCCTCAAACAGAAAGTATCAGTATCTCTACAGAAGTGTAAAATGTACAATTAAATGTGGGGGTTGTTGGAGTTCAAATGACTGATGAGATTCCTTCTAAAGTGCAAATAGGGTTGATCGGCTCTCAGGTTGTGTGGCAAAGAATTCCAAAATGTAGCAGCTTTCACAGGGAAGCTGTTACCTCCAATGGTGGAGAGTTGAATCTGGGAATTATCAGACAGTTGGAATTGATAGTTCTTGTTTGTCTGATGGATGACTTTCTCTTTATTTTGTCCATCAGATAACTAGGGGCAGCATTGTTGAGGGCTTTATGGGTTAGGGAGGCCAACTTTAGTTTGATTTTATTGTCGGTGGAGGGCCATTTGTGTTGGCGTCTGGTAGTGGAGATGTGTTCTCTCTTATTAATGCCGAGGGCAGCTCTCCAGGCATTATTTTGTAGGATTTGTAGCCTATGGGTAATGGCTTTGTTAGCACCGCTATATAGGGCATTACAATAATCGAGCCTGGAAAGTATGAGTGCTCTTACCAAGATCATACAGCTATCATTGGATAGGAATGGTCTGCCTGCTCTTATTAATTTGCAGGTATACGCAGTGGTGGATGCTAGTGTCTTGACCTGTTTAGTGAATGACATAGTGGCATCCAGGTAAAAGCCGAGGGTTTTTACCTCCCTGGATACTTTGATAATGTTGCCGTCTATGTTGAATTCGCACCCTATTCACCAACTCTCTGTCCTTACTGTGATCCCCTGAAAGAGGGAGGAGAATCTGAGTGTCATCTGCGTAGTTGGTGTAGGTGACACCCAGATGATCCAGATCGTCGAACAGAGGTTTGGTGAAGATGTTGTATAATGTGGGGGAGACGCATGAGCCCTGCGGGACTCCGCAAGTAATAGGAGAGGGGTCTGCTGCTGCTGATGGGGAGAAGACTCTCATTGTTCTCTCGCTCAGAAAGGATTCAATCCATCTAATGGCTTCTGGGGAGAAATGAGCAGCTGAATCCAGGTGTCTGCAGAGGACCTTGTGGTCGACAAGGTCGAATGCCGCGGAGAGGTCAAGTAGGAGGAGGAGTGCTGTCTTTCCCTTGTCCCTCAGGTCATCAATTTGGGTCTTCAAGTCAATGAGGGCTGTTTCCGTGCCGTGTAATGGGCGGAAACCTGATTGTCTGGAGCCTAGTAATTTGTGTAGTTCTAGGTATTTTTGAATCTGGACGTAGGCTACTTTGTCCAAGATTTTCAGTAGAAAGGGTACCGTGGTGATGGGGCGGTAGTTGGTGGGGATGAGAGGATCAAGCGTCTGCTTTTTAAGGAGGGGGAGCACCCAGGATTGTTTTAAGTTGGAAGGGATACTACCTGAGGAAAAAGATGCGTTTATAAGTTTGGAAATGAAGGGCGACAGGTCTCTGGCTGCGTCCTTGATTATGTGTGCAGGGCAGATGTCGCCTTTGCAGTTTGAGGGTTTGAGAGAAAGTATAATTTTCTCGACCTCCAGGATGGTAGTTTTAGAGAAGGAGAATGAATTAGTGTGTGTGCTTGGTAAAGCATTAGGCGGAGGTGTGGGAGGGTTGGTGAGGTTTAAGGAGTCTTTTTTTAGTTGAATTTTGTTTTGTAGGGTGTTTATTTTATTTGCTAGAGCATGTTGGATGTCTGCGCACCAAGTCTGGTCCTTGGTGCAGGTGTCGGGTGTGGCAATGGGTGACTCAAGTTCCTTCAATATGGAGAAGAGCTCCTTCATACTTGAGTTGGAATTAGCAATGCGATTGTTGTAGGAGTTCCGTTTAGCTAAACAGATTTCAGCTTTGTATTGACGAGAAATCGTATCAAGAATGGCTTTCTTTTCACTGGAAGGGCATAGTTTCCAGGCAGATTCACATTTTCTCTTTTTTAGACGGAGGGCTTTGAGTTCAGGTGTGTACCATTTATTTAAATGGGTTTTGGGCTTGCTGGTGCGAAGTTTAAGTGGGGCAATTTTTTCCATGGTAGTTAACATAATTTTATTATATTCGTGAACTAGTGTGTTGGGATCTAGATTGTCTGGCAATGCGTTTAGCGTTGGGAGGATGGCTGGGATGATTCTTTCTACTGTTATATTTTTCCTATTTCTTGTTAGGCAAGGTGGTGCCAGTGACACAGTTGTGGTAGGTGGTCTGGAGGTCAGTAGGTTAAATGAGACCAGGGAATATTCGGTCCAAGGTAGTGGTGTGGTAGAGGAGATGACCGCTGAGCAATTAGCATCGGCAAACCAGTCTAGGGTTCTTCCCTTCAGGTGAGTGGGTAGGTTGACTTTTTGTGAGAGTCCGAGTGATGAAATAGTATTGGCTATAGTGGAGGCATGCATGTCTGCTGGATCGTTAAACCCTAGGTTGAAGTCACCTAGTAGCAGTAGTTGTGAGGTGGTTTTCGCATTGTTGGATAGTAGGCTATGCAAATCTTCCTCGAAGGTCCCGAGCGGACCAGGTGGTCTGTAGACCAGGTGGATGGTGAGGGATTGGGTGTTATTCATAGGGAGTTTGGCAGTGAGGGATTCGCACGATAGCAGGGTTTGAGTCTGGGCTAATCTTAGAGCTAGACTTTCTTTGGATATGATAGCGATGCCGCCGCCACGGTTGCCCACCCAGTCCTGCCTGGATATGGTATAGCCATCTGGGATGGCCAACATTAGAGCCGGGCCTGCTGCATTGTGTAACCAAGTTTCAGTTAGCGCAATAAAGTCTAATTTGTCTTTAATGATTAGGTCTGCTATATCAAGGGCATGTGCGACCAGTGATCTTGTATTAAGGAGAGCTCCTTTATAGGAATGTTCATCCGTTTTTACCGAGATGTTTGTATGAGAGATTGGTTTGGACTTAGTTATAGGGATGGTAGGACCTTTGGTGGTAGGTGGGGCAGGCTGGTGGTTTAGGGCCATGGGTTTTCTAGTATGTGGCCTTTGGATTCGTATTTGGAGTCAGAAAGGAGTCTTCGGGGCGGCTCATATAGTTTAGAGAGTCTAGCGCGAAGTTTGTTGTTTCTTTCGGTGGTGGGGCAAGGCCAGGAGGCAAGGGTTGTTGGTCCTAACCTGCGATGATACCTTTGGCAAGAAGGGTCAGAATAGTGGCTTGCTATGTAGGAATCATTAGGAGGACTGGTGCCTAGCTGAAAGGGGGAGGCTCCTGAGTCGGTATCCTGAGTGGGAATATCAGGGGATGCGAGCGTGGCCATCGCACAGAAGGTGAGTAATACAGTTAGCATTTTCTGCAAATCAGCGCTGACGTTGTGTGAGCAGAGCGGGAATAGCAATGTGGATGCTATCTAGGAGATAGGGTATAGGCAGGACTGATAGGGTAGGGTGACAGTCTAAGTGTCCAACTGCAAGTCAGTGGAGTTCAGAGGTGCAGTAATAGCTAAATTCAATGCGCAGTAGCATGACGGATCCGTTCACGGGGGTACTGTAGTACAGTAATAAAGCAGGGGATAATGCAATTCAGTGGTATGGCAGTTAGGGCACAGGGATACTGCAGTACAGTGAAATGGCAGTTCAGACCAGAGGATAATGCAATTCAGTTATAAGGCAATTCAATAACATGGCTGTTCAGAGCAGGGCAAAATGCAATACAATCATGTGCAATTCAATTCAGGGCAGGGCAGAGTGCAGATCAATAATGTGGCCGCTCAAAACAGGGTGAAGTGCAGTTCAAAACGGTGGAATGCATTTCAAATCAGGGTGAAATGCATTTCAAATCAGGGTGAAATGCAGTTTAATCACGTGCAATTCAAGTCAGAGCAGGGTAACACAAATGCAGTATGTAGATAAGCAGTGGTAACTAGGTTCAGAATCAGGCATATGGCACAAATGTAGTATACAGGTCACTAGCATTAAGGAACAGTTCTAATGCTCACAGGTTGGCAGGTAGGTAAGGGGTTAGGTGAAGCAGACTGGGCGTGCCGGATGGATCAAGGTACAGGGACAGGGCAAAATCATTCCGTGGCAATAATAATAGATATATTATAAGCAATCAGATTTGTTAGATTACCTTTCGAGTCATTAGTACATCACTCAAACAGCTATGCAGTTGGGTGCAGCGAGCGGCGCTGGGGTGAGCAGGTGGGACGTTAGGCCCAAGTTCATAGATAGAGAGTCACGTGAGAGCATCTGCTAACAGCTGCGTGGTCGTGCCTTCAGGAGGAGCACATCAATGGTGACCGTGTGTGGGGTAGCTGAGCGTGCGCAGGGTGCACTACTAATACGTTAATTGCGCCAGGGGCACTAGACGTTGCAGACCTCCTGGTGCAGAGTTAGCATGTGGGATGGCGTTAGACTATGGGTGCAAGAGGGTGCCAAAAGAATGCTAGTGTATCGCTTACCAGGTAGCCTCGAGCGAAGTCGCGTTTTGGTTGGCCATAGTGGGTTGGCCACGCCGCGCTTCCAAGCGTCAAACAGGCACCCAACAGGCCTTAGTATGGCCTTTGTTTTGGCCGCCGGCGTATCCGCCTGCCGGCAGATGCAGTGAATTCAAATGAGGCGGGCTCAGCCTCGTTTCGGTGCCGCGATGCGCCCGGCATGCGATGGTCAGGCAGGCCTCGAGACAGGGTCAGGCAGTCCTCTGTAGGTCTATGCGACTAGGGAGGCTTGAATGCAACTTCTGGGAGGGGGAGTGGGCTCCTGCCCTCTTCCCTTGGCAGATGGGACGAAGTATGTATGTGATGACTTGGGAGCATGTAATGACTTGGGAGCATTCATTACATTTGGTGAATATGTTTATTTCCTCTGTCCAACAGCTGACCACAAGAGCAGAGTCATATATCAGTGAAATAGAAGACATTTTACAGAAGTAAGTGTATCAAACAGCAGAGTACTTGCACAACAAGGGATATTCGTTGAAGAAAAGGCAAGTGCACCTGATATTGAAGCACCAACAAGTTCAGAGTTGAGAAGAACTGCATTGTGAGCCTTGGAGTATGTGGTGTCACGTGATCCTGCGTGCGCAAGCACGTGACACCGGGGAAAAAGGAAAATAAAGGAATCACCGGAACTGACGTAGAGTCAGTCCGGGTTTATGCATCGGAGCCGCGAGTCGCGTGGTTTGTTACGCGCGGCTGCCCCCGCGCTGCGCTGTGAGATCGCCCGCCCCCGCGCATCGGCGGAGGCGGCAACAGAACCCTTGGGGCCCTGACACTCACCATCACACTGGCGACGAGGGGAGCTACGACCCCGACACGGAGCTGTGCACCGCCCGCATCAAAAGAAAAAAAAAATAAAAACATTTTTTTAAATCAAGGAATTGAAAACAGGCAAACTACAGCCAGGAACAACGCTGTGATTGAGGTGGTTGAAGCCCCACCTTCCAGCCTAAACAGGGGCTCCCACACACAGCTGCAACGAATCCACCGGACACTCCTGGAGGAGTCCAACAGCCCTGACCAGGTACTGCGCAGCAGCATACAAGCACCCTAGGCCCACGCTCCAACACCAAGGGATACACCTACAACGTAACATGTCGAGCCCAAGCACCAGCCCCGGGAGAGCCGGCTCGAGTCCTTCTTCCAGGAGGAGCATCTCCTACGAACACCCCGACCTGACACAAACATCATTTATGCCGCCATTTGACCCTTTCACCTCTGGCGCCGCCATCAGATGGGAAATCTGGCTCCAACAATTCGAGATGCACCTCGAGGCCAGAGACATCACCGTGCCCAAGAAAATGCGCACTTTCCTCCTACTGAAGATTGGTGCTGCGGCCCTGCGTCTCTTTAATGCAACACCCAACCGTGGCAGCGCAGACAACTATGACGCAGCGAGATCCGCACTCACGAACATGTTCAAGCCCGACCTCAACCCGGACTACGAACGCTTTCATTTTTGCATGGCGAGGCAGCGAGAGAAAGAGACGGTGGACAAATTTCACGCCCGCCTTTGTGAAATGGCGGTAGGCTGTGAGTTCCCAGACGAAGAATTCGCCATCCGTCTCCAAATCATTAATGGAATATCCTCTGAGAAACTGAGACGAGCTATACTTTCAGAACATAACATACGCCTATCACGGATCCTTGAAATGGCGCACCTCTGCGAACAAACGGAGGACCAGGTAGCAGTCATGGAAGCAGCAATCCAAAAACTGCCACTAGACAGCCCCGGACCTATGGAAGATGTGGCAGCCATTTCCAAGCGCCAGAACACTCGCACGAGACAAGATTGGAAGCCCCACCCACCACAAGGGCGGGACAAGAGCTGCAAATGGTGCGGAGGCCCATGGCACAAAGGTGAATCATGCCCCGCATGGGGTTCCATGTGCAGGAAATGCAACCGCCTCAACCACTTTGCCGCAGTTATCGCAGGCCTGGAAGGAACCACCAACATCAGCGACGACATCCTCGTATATGCCCCAAATAAAGAAGAACACCATCAACGCCTAGCAGCAGTCCTGAAAAGGCTCGAAGACGCAGGCCTGACACTCAATGCAGAGAAGTGTGAATTCGACAAGAGTGAGCTGTGTTTCTTCGGATACATATTCAGCGCGGAGGGAGTTTCCCCCGACCCGTCAAAAGTGCAGGACATCAAGGACTCCAAAGCTCCACAATCTGCCTCCGAGGTGAGGAGTTTCATGGGGATGGCTACCTACTGCGCACGTTTTATCCCTGACCTCGCAAGCGTTGCAAGTCCACTCAGAGAATTAACAAAGAAGGACCAGAAGTGGGAATGGACCGCTACTCACCAACAAGCGTTCCAACAAATCAAGGACACTCTATCTACCTCCACCACCATGGCATTCTTCGACATAAGAAAACAGACCGAGCTTCTCGTGGATGCCAGCCCTTGTGGCCTAGGAGCAGTGTTAACCCAAACTGACAATGAGGGCAGAGTGTTCCCCATCGCATTTGCCAGCAGAGCCCTCACAAAACCCGAACAAAACTATGCGCACATTGAAAAGGAAGCATTGGCCATTTTGTGGGGATGCCGACACTTCAAGGTCTACCTGCTAGGGAAGCAAGCTAAAGTTTTTACAGACCACAAACCACTAATCCCGATCTTCCGAGGCTCAGCCCCCCACCCACCTGCACGCATAGAAAAATGGATGCTGCAGCTACAACCGTACAACATTGAGGTGGAGTACCGCCCAGGATCAGACAACCCAGCAGATTACCTGTCTCGTCACCCAAGACCAGCTACCGACAGTGAGCAGCACCACGCGAAAGAGACAAATGAGCATGTCTGTCAGATAGTCGCCTGCGCAAGACCGAGAGCACTGACTCTACAAGAAGTCATACAGGAGACAGAAGAAGATACCGTCTTACAACACACGGCGGCAGCCATCCAGTCTGGCAATTGGAAAATGTATTTTACGTCAATTGCCCACCGCACAACACCAGCCCAAACCAAGCTCAGAGCACTGTTTGGGATCAGGCATGAACTCTCAATAGCTCCCGAAGGAGTGCTGCTGAAAGGACACCGCATTATATTGCCTGAGTCCCTAGAGGAAAGGGCTCTCAGATTAGCACACAGCGGACACCAAGGAATCGTAAAGTCCACGGCCTACCTCAAGTCCAGGATGTGGATGCCGAACATGCAGCAAAGAGTAATAGAGCTAGTCGAATCCTGCGCGGCTTGCCAAACATCCAGGAGGCCCGAACACCCCGAACCAATTAGCAGTACCCCAAGGAGCTGCACACGCTGGGACGCGGTCAGCATGGACCACTGCACCATCGCGGGAGAAGGGTATCTACTCGTAGTCATCGACGAGTTTAGTAGGTATCCGGAAGTCGAACATGTAACCTCGACCAACGCCGCGACCACCATCCTCACATTGGAGAAGATATTCGCCACCCACGGAATCCCGAGGAAAGTGAAGAGCGACAACGGGCCCTCTTTCACCAGTCAAGAACTACGCGACTACTTCAAGGAAGTGAACGTCAAGCACCAGCGAATCAACCCGAGATGGCCCCAAGCAAATGGAGACGCAGAAAGATTCATGGGATCGCTTAACAAGGTCATCAGAATCGCAAAAGAACAAAGACACTCGTGGCTGACGGCCGTATACCGGTTTCTGAGAACACACAGACAGACCCCGTACTCAGCCACCGGGATCAGCCCCGCCGCCCTCATGTTCGGGGTACCTATACAAGCAGAACTCCCCATACACCCCCACTGGACAGCCCCAGAACCTGACATCCCCGCGATAGACGCCAGGCGACTACGGAGAAACGAACAGGAGAGCATCGCCAGACGAGCCAATCACCGGGAACTAATCCCAGGAGACACTGTCACTGTCAAGGACCGGGCACCGCCCAAGAAGATGTCCCTAAACTTTGAAACACGACCGTGGACAGTCAGCACAACCAACCACAGCATGGTCACCGCCACCCGGGAGGGAGAAACCGTGACACGCAACATATCGCA
Source organism: Ambystoma mexicanum (assembly GCF_040938575.1). NCBI lineage: Eukaryota > Metazoa > Chordata > Amphibia > Caudata > Ambystomatidae > Ambystoma > Ambystoma mexicanum. The sequence continues at coordinate 543,600,327 of NC_090935.1, read as the reverse complement.
CTTCAGAAAAGTACCTCCGGAGATGTGGGAAGAACCATCAACACCCCCAAGGGAAGACGGCAGAAGGACGCCGCAGACTCCTCAAGGACCAGCTCCAACGGAGAGTCTAGCCACGCCAGGAAACGCAGGCGGATCACACTCGCCCAACAGGGAAACCGAAGCAGAGATCACGGGGAAAGACAGGCCTACAGAAAGGAACACCCGCTATCGCCTGAGAGAAAAGCCCAAACCGTCATGTCGCCTCCAAGGATACATAGTAGACGGAATCTACAGGCGAACGCCCAAACCAAGATAAACCCCGAGAAAGACAGCAGAGACAGTTAAGTCGCATGTTCCTCTGTCAGTCAAAACTGTATACAAGATCCGTGTTAATTACCATGTTATTAAGTGTAATGCATAAATATCTCCAAGTTGGGGAGGAATGTGGTGTCACGTGATCCTGCGTGCGCAAACACGTGACACCGGGGAAAAAGGAAAATAAAGGAATCACCGGAACTGACGTAGAGTCAGTCCGGGTTTATGCATCGGAGCCGCGAGTCGCGTGGTTTGTTACGCGCGGCTGCCCCCGCGCTGCGCTGTGAGATCGCCCGCCCCCGCGCATCAGCGGAGGCGGCAACAGAACCCTTGGGGCCCTGACACTCACCATCACAGAGTACAGACATGTCTGCAACCTGGCACTATTGCACGGGTACACAACTGTGAAGTGACTCAGAGGATTTAGTGAAATTTGTGGTGATGTCGAGGCGCTCAAATCTAACAAGACATTCGTACCCAAGGACCTACCAGAATCTACAATCGACTTGACAAAGAGTAAGCGAAGGAGGCATATGGGACACATTTAAATGCTCCTCAGAGCCAGAGACATTTATGTGAGGCACCTTGCACTGAACATTTCAACGGACTGATCCTGACAAAGCCTGAAATGCAATGTAGAGTTAGAAAGACACTTGATTTCACCATCATTGAATACTTTTATAAGTTTAAACAGTTGATGATATTTATTTTTAAACCGTACAAATTTCCACCATGACCATGCTCTGTGCACACAGCAGAGGTGAGTCTGAACTCGCCACATGCGTGTAATGACAGACCCAGTAAACCAGGAGTTGCAGCACACATGCCTCCATAGGTCATCAGTACACTCATGGGCTGTGCAATTGGGGACTCTGAGTTAAGGTGGCCTTAGCTTCCAAACACCTGTTGAATTTCAGGGGGTTTCATGCATTAAAGAGGAACTTTAAAATCACTCAGGGATGCGTTTCGTCGCACTGATTGAACTGCACTGCCTATTAACTAAAGTTTTTTTATTGTATATGATTAGAAAACCTTTACAAAGACCTTCAGAAAAAATAAGAAAATAAGTCACAATACATTTCGCGTTTCACAATATCAAAATACATAATACATTACACAAAGGGCAAAGGAGACTGAAAAGGAAACACATTTAAACCTATACAATGATATTATTAGTTCAAATAAGATAAACAGCGACATAAACAGGGTAACACAGTACACAATTATAAAACATCTAAAGAATGAATACAACTCAAAATCTCCACAGGAGAACATTTTTAAAGGGAAAAGGACCTTATACGTCAGACTATACTTGATGTCATTGCACCTACAAGCAGAGTCTAACGAAACAGACAACACTATAGCAGAATTCGAAGCTAAAGGATTGGATAAAAGACTTTCATTCAATTTCAGCATCTTGAAAAAGGAAGCCACGGCCAAGGTTTCAGAGATATTTCTTCCACTTATACATCAGTGCCAGATGCGAGACTCCTGGGACCACTCGTTAGTGGGAAACATTTTAGAGAAGTAACAACATCTTTTAACCGTTAATGCACTACAGAACGAGAGAAGGTGTCTTGTTGTTTCAATATTAGCTTCTAGTTTGATTGGCACATTAGGGCATCAGTAGGGATCAAACCACACTGTGTGAGAATTTCTTTAGTTGCTAATAGGTTCCATCTCAGTTGCAGAAAGGTTTTTCTATAGTTTTTATCTGGGAATATAGTAAGATATAATGCAATGTCACCCCTTCTTTTATGTAAATAGGCAAGATGAACCATGGAAGAGTAAGTCGCTTATTTCTCATGAGTGGCAATCAAATCACAATCATACAACTGGGACTTCACCTTGAGTGGATTAGAGATAAGGGTATCTATATTCATATTCATTTTATGTAGTCTAAACTCACAGGTGGTTTTGATTCCAAACAACAAAGTTGGGCTGTTTCCCAATAGGGCAGAGATTCATGGTTTCTTGTAAGTTCAGGTAAAGTGAATCATAAACGGGGAGAAGTAGTCTCCTAAATAGAGACAACAGATTCCATTCTACCCGAGCATGAATCGAAATAAGGCCCAGTTCAAACCTCGAAGCGGCAAGAGCGATACGGTTCAGGACTCCCAATATTCAATGCCAAAACTTGGATTCCCACAGATCTAATGGTTTCAGAAAGGAGCCATAAAACAATTCCAGGCCATAAATTAGTTTGGGCACTACTTTAACAACATAAAACCTCAGTACCGGAAAAATGGAGAAGGTACCGAATTTACGGTGTATCACTAGGGCTTGCAACGTCAACATGGTTGCCTTATGATTTAGCACATTCCTGCCATTTACAAAACCGTGACTGGCTGAGATCATATAACCCAAATATGTCATGCAGGAGGCTAACGGAATCGGAATGCCATCCCAAGACCACATTTGTTGGCGTTTTTTCATGCTTCTCGAAATTGCAAGAATTTGAGTTTTCTTTAGGTTAATCGTTAAACCATTGAAAGGTTTTTTCACAGAACTTCAAGGGTTATGTTATGCTGTATCTCCCACAAAACAAAAAGGTGATGGTTGGAAGGTTTGAAATGCATCATAACCACAGGCATAGCTCTGGGCAACCCTCCAGACCATCGTTTTTCAGCCTGCCAAGCAATTACAGAAGGGGAAAAACCATATGCAAATCAGGCTTGGTACTACCCCAAAAGGGGCAGTCCAACTCGAACTGCTAGGTCACATCCCTTCTGCACCAGACAACAAGCATCGGAAGACATGTTTCAGCCTTGTTGGGTGTCATCAGTGAGGAGTAGCTTAGGTGTCTAGGTCCGGCAGACTCGACAACCACATCTGGGCATACCCGTCCCACTTGGGGTGACTTTAGCAAAACAAAAAGGGGATGGTTGGAACATTTTGAATTAATCATAATCACGGGCATAGCTCTGGGCAACCCTCCAGACCATCATTTTTCAGCCTGCCAAGCCAAAGAATTCTACTCCTGACCTCACACATTACCGAAGATTGTTGGTGGGGACCTCAGATTGGTTCCTTAAGGTAGGCTTAGCGTGCACCAATCACTGGGGCCCATTTGGCTTTAAAAGAGGGCTTAGCCTCTCACTCACTCACACAGCATTGGACTATGGCTGAAGGTACAGTTTACCTTACAGCTTCCGTCAGTGAAGGAAGGTCATGATTTCCAAGAGGAAAGCAAAATCCCTCCCCTAAACATCTCCCAGAGAACAGAAGGAGACACCACACAAAGAAGACCCATCCAGCAGCTCCAGAACCGTCACCCAGCCAGCACACAGTGTGCCCTTCTAGTTTCTGGCAGCAAGTTCCAAGGTGGGAAGTGCCAGAGAGTCTCTGAACAAAGGATCAAGCCGTTGCCTGCAAGCACTCTCCTTAGCTTTTGGACGTCCGCCTTGAAAGGATACCACAAGCCCTGTGAAGAAGCTCGGAGGAGTACCACGCAACCATCAACCAGCATCCATCTTTTAAGGACATTTTCAAGGCAGTCGAGCCCTCGAACTGGGACCGGCTTCACCACTGACTGTTTTCACACGGTACCCATTAAAGCCATCTGAGACACCTCGACCAGAATTCCAGATCTGCCAACCAGCACAGAGACAACAATTCTTGACCCTGAGCCACCGTGTTGGCTAGCCTACAACAATCTGGCCAGCCTACAGCCATCCATCCAGCCTTGCTTGCCGAACTGCCTGCCGCCTGATACCCGCTGCTGTCTCCCATCGTGAACTCTGTCGCATAGGTTACAAAGTGTCCTGGAACCGACTTGAACCTGTAAAGCATCAAGACCATTTCCAGCAGCAGGTACATTGTGGTTCTGTCCCCCTGGTCCTTCGCCGAAGGCCACTAGTGACACGACACCTTGCCCCCTTGGTGCTAAAACCAAATAAAATTGAACAGTTAAGACTGATTGCTATACCCACTACCCTCTTGTCAGTGATCCACAACCTTACGGAGATAAGCCTGCCATTCCGTCCATGGTACCAAACATTGGACAAAGAGGGTTACAATTGACTTGTGTTACAATCTGTTTGGTTTCCTTCTTGTGTACTAGAGGTGTGAGGCTGATTGATGGTTTAGAAACCGATATTCATCCCTGGACCACTGGTGCCCCGGAAGTTGATTCATCACACTCCCACTTGAACGGGGAGTGCCTATATGGGCTATATATCCAAAAACATGAGGGACCATGATGAGGAAGATCAAATATTGAGACGGGCATGAAGGCCACAATGAGCAACAGTATGAGGGTCTGTGACAGGGAAGAGAATAAGGGACTTTGATTAGGAAGTGCATGAAGGGTCACAATAAGGAAGAGGAAGAACATGAGGGACAAGAATTAGGAAGAGCTAGAGGGATAGAGGGACTATTACAAGGAAGAGCAAGTGCAAGAGCAACCGCGACAAGGAGCAGCATGAGGGATCATGACGAGGAATAGCATGAGGGGCCATGAGGGCCATTAGGTGAAGGCGCATAGGAGACCACAAGGAGACCAGGTCAAGGGATAGTAAAAGCATGGCAGAGCATGATACGGAAGAGGAAAAACACAAGCAAAGATAATGAGGAAGAGCATGAGCATGAGTGACCACAATGAGTAAGAGCATGACAGAGAGTGACAAGGAAAATCAAGTGCATGAGAGACAGTGAAAAAGACGAGTATGGAAGACAGCAAGAGAGAAGATCAAGAGCATGAGGGGCCATGAGGATGAGCATGAGATGTAACAATGAGGAAGGGCACGAGGGACCACTGTAAGGCAGAGCACAAGGCGCCACACTAATGAAGAGCATGAGTTACCATCATGACAAAAAGCAGGAGGGGCTTGGAGAAATAAGAGCATGAAGGACAATGAAGATTAAGAGCAAGAGGGGCCTTGATGATGTAGAGATTGAGAGATCATGAAAAGAAAAAACAAGACAACCCACTATGGTGGGGAACATCAGTTGCCGCAAGCATGAAGAACAAGAGGGACAGAGAAGAGGAAGGGTGTGAGACACAGCAACAATGAAGAGCATGAGAGACTGCATTGAGAAAGAGCAAGTGGAACAGTGATGAGGAAAAGCAGCAGAGATCATGATGAGGAAGAGCAATAGGGACTGTGATGAGGAAGAGCAAGGTCCTGAGGGACCACAATGAGCAAGCTAGTGTGTGGGGCACTGCAACAAGCATGATCATGAAGAACCAGGATGAGGAGGGCAAGCGAATGAGGGACTGGATTAAGGGCTGAGCAAAGACAGGAGTGACTTTCATGAAAAAGAGCTAGAGGTAGAGCATGAGGGACCATGGCAAGAAAGAGCAGAAGCATGATGGACTGTGATGAGGAAGAGCAAGGGCAATAGGGACCATGATGAGGAAGAGTAAAAGTACATGGGACATCAATCAGGAAGAGCAAAAACATGGGGGCTGTGATGGGAAAGAGCAAGAGCATGAGTGGCCAAGAAAAATAAGAGTAAGAGGGACCATTGTGAGGGAGTGCATGAGGGACCATGATGAGGAAGAGCAAGGTCCTGAGGGAGCACATTGAGAAAGCTAGTGCATGGGGAACTGGAACCAGCAAGATCATAAGGAACCAGGATGAGGAGTGCAAGAGCATGAGGGACCGGGATAAGGGAGAGGGAGAGCAAAGGCATGAGTGACAATCATGAGGAAGAGCCAGTTCATGTGGATCATGACAAGTTAGAGCAGGAGCCTAAGGAACTGTGATGGGGAAGCACAAGAGCATTCGGAACCATGATGAGGAAGATGACAAGGCACCTCAATTAAGAATAGCAAAAGCATGCGGACTGTGATGAGAAAGAGCATGAGTGCCAATGAAAAAGAGCAAGAGGTGCCGTTGCAAGGAAGAGCATGAGGGACTTAAAAGAGGAAGAGCATGAGGAACCATGATGAGGAAGAGAAAGAACATGAGGGAACACAACAAGGAAGAGCAAGACCATGAGGGGCCATGACTGGAAACAACAAGAAGGACCACAACAAAGAAGAGCAAGAGGGGCCACAACAAGAAGGGGCATGAGGAACAGTGGGAGAAAGTGCAGGAGGGACCACAATAAGGAAGAACATGAGCGAACACCAACAGCATGATGGACTGGGACAAGCAAGACCAAAAGTATTAGAGACTTGGATTTGAAGGAGCAAGAGAATGATTCACGGGAATGAAGAAAAGCCAGAGCAAGATGGACAGGGAAGAGGAAGAGCATGAGAGACCAGGACAAAATAAATGAGAGCATGATAGACCAGGACAAGGAACAGTGAGAGCATGAGGAGTCATAATGTGGGATAAGATGAACATGATGGGCCACAATGAGTCAGAGCATGAGAAACTGCATTAAAAAATAACTAAAGTGACCGCAATGAGGAAGAGCATGTGGAACCACAATGAGGTAGAACATGACATGATATGATAAGGTAGAGGATGAGGGACTGCTACAAGGAAGAGCAGAATGGGCCATGACATGGAAAAGCATGAGGGGCCATGATGAGGAAGAGCATTAGGGACCACTATGAGGTAGGGCATGAGGAACTGTGATATGGCATACCATGCAGGATTTTGACAAGGAAGATCATAAAGGACTACAATGAGGTAAAGCACACATGTCTGGTACAAATAAGAGCATGAAGGATTGTGATGATCAAGAGCATGAGGGACAGGGATACAAAAGCATGAGGGTCATTGACAATGTAGAACATGAGGGCTTGGGACAGGGAAATGTACAAGGGACAGAGATGAGGAAGAGCAAGCGCATCACAAACCAGTGTCTTGAAGAGCAGGAGCATAAGGGATTGGGACGAGGAAGGGGGTGAGAAACTGGTGACTGGGACAAGGAAGAGTAAGATCATGTGAGACTGTGATGAGGAAGACTAAGGACATGGGGGACCATGACAAGGAAAATCAAGAGCATAAGGGGCCACAGCACGTTAGAGCCGGAGCACAAAAAAATACAACAACAAGCATGATTAGAAAGACCAAGGGCATGAGGTTCTGGGATGAGGAAGAGCAAGAACATGAGGGGCAAGTTGTACAAGAATCTGCAATTGTGAATGAAACCAATTGAATGAAGTGAGGCTGCGAACTGCTAAAAGTTATTCCAACACACAAACCATAGAAACAAGATGCAGGATATGGGGGTTGCTTTCAAAGAAGAAAAACATGTAACACTGGCCTTAGAAGCTCACCATAAAGAAACATATCATTGCTTGGATTCTGGTTCATAGAGACATGCCTAAGCAATATAAACCAAAGCTGTCCATTTACAACGTACGTCTGCATCTGAGCTTGGGTTCAAATCCTTAAATATACATTCAATTTGCTATGAACAGTGGTCAGTAGTGGTCCTCTCTCATCTAAAATGATATCAAAATCAGTCAGGCATTTCTTGAAGAAAGGAATGTAGCACCTTTCAGGACAGAATGTCAGCCTCTAATCAATAAAACATCCCTGCCAGCTTAACTACAAAGAACATTTGCAAACCACCAAGCATTCACAGGGGTCATCAAACCCACAGCTTTGAACTAACAGGATGGAACACCAGATGTTCTGTTGGTGGGCAGATAACTGGGCCTAGCATACAATATTTGTAAATAATAAAACAAATGCATGATTGAAATAACATTGAATTCATTCTTCTGTTGATACATTTTAAATTGAAGCTTGTAGAGACATCATTTTTAAATAAAAATGTTCATCTGGAAAAACCCTATATGCTGGATCCAATTTTTATTTCTTCATATTGTGTTGACCATGAAATGGCTCATGCTAATGAGTAACATATCCCAGCGTTTGTTCCGTGAGCCCGTTATTCTGAACTGGATATGGGATAAGTATCAGAGCGAAAAGACAAAAATGTGTGGCACACACATCTCATGTTCTATAGAGATGAATATTGCATAATTGAATTTGCCTAAGTGGGAGCAATCTGATAAACAGATAAATAACATGATCACATGTGGAATATGCAGTTTTAGAAGGTTACAATTGGTAAAAGCAAAATTCTCCAAGATGAAATCACATCAAGGTGGAACAAAACGTGATTTAGAGGTGACTACCATCAGACTGCCCTCCTCTTTAATATTCCCAAACACCACAGAGGGGTTGGTTTAGCATGACATCACTTTTGGAACACTGTCCAATCACACACATTGTCCAATATGATTAGAGAAATGATCAAGCGTTTTATGCGGTGTGGTTTCGTCTCTATAAAGTTTTAAATCCATAGATTCTGGACACACACTCGCTCATTCACTGACTGATGGACAGGAAGACGGAGAGAAAGGAGAATTGATAAAAACAGAAAGAAGAATGCAATAGATTGCCTTACTTTATATACCCATTGTATGGCTTACAAGCAGAACACTGTAAGATAGGCCTACCTGGAATTAAATACCCAGGCCCTCTTCAGTGGAAGAGACAGCAGACAGGTCCCAATACAGAAAGAGGGAGACCAGACTGTGGAGAGAAGCTGACCACATCTTGCTGACTAATGCCAACCTGTTAATAGAGGGGCAGAATGGAACCAGTCCTTAAGAGGTTCCCACCTGTCTGTGAAACAGCCAAAAGAAATTCAGATGGGAAATATTCCTGAGGGTAGCAATACCCTAAAAGGGTAATGGATTCAATCCTGGCCCCTTTTATTTGTAAGTATTGAGGGGCATGGGTATATATATTTGCTGTACATCCTCGACAATGTGTAAATATTTCAGGAGCATATGGGTGATTTCACAAGCTACAAGGATTTATGGGATCCAAAAGCCTATATAAAACAAAAACAGCCCCAAAACGGCAAAGCAATCTACAACACCTATCACCATGAAAGGGGCAGAGGTGAAGAGTGCTCCTCCTTAGGATCTGTAGTCAGGCGAGGTTAACAAAATGCTCCTCCTACCACCAAATGAAATGACCAAAAGAGGAGGCCCTCTGCCTAGTCCCAATCGAGTGATGCTCAATCCATGTTCAAATATACAGATTCTTCTGACATCAGTACATATATAAGTCCATGGTACATGGATTCTAGGCACAGGGTGGGCTACAGATACACTCTCCCACAACAAGGGGGAGGGGGGTTCAAAATCAAGAAACAGTTACCTTGGAAAATCGTAATCAGATTTTCTAGTGTGAAAGAAATCCAACACTCCCTCCAATTCAAAATTTCTCAAACAACTTCTCTCCTCCTCCTAGATACCAGGACAATGGAGCCCAAAATCAAGGAGAGTAGAGACACAGAAATTAAAACTACAGTCATTTTCAACAGTGCTTAGGTTACCTTGCAAGGAGGGATAATTACCCTTCCAGGGAGTCAAAAATCAATTAACAAAAACCTCCCTACAGTTTAGAGGGAGGAGAAGAAATCTTGCAACTAGACAGTCATATCAAGCAATTGGCAGAGAACATTTGACAGATACTGAGAGCCCAACAGAACCCACAGATTGTCAGTGTTCCTCAAAATACCCCAATATCTTGGTCAGCTACCCCAGTGGACAATCACATGAGGCAAACTATCCAAATAACATTGTACTAGTGGAAGAAAAGATATACCAAGCCTTTGCAGAAGCTTCCTTTCTTACCCATAAAGATACTCCTAAATTAAATAAATAAATTCAAGAACCTAGTAGTGACAACCCTTTCCAATGGAAACTACAACCAAAAGAGAAAAGTAATGAAAAACAAAGAGAAAACAAATAGTCACCATTGAGAGAGAGAACACAGAAAACACAGAAAAGAAAGTGGTCTCTTTCAGACATGATGTGATGCCTCCTATAGAAAAATGGGTAACACTGCATTAAATAGTATAAAACAAGGTACAGAGCAGTGCAAAGAAATCCCTAGATATAAAAGCCAATTTGATTAATTAGAAATTATATGCAAAGACAGTCCAGAAACAGTAAAGATACCTTCTCTCCTAAAGAATTCTGAACAATGTCCCCTGAAAAGATAAGACAGCAAAATGCCTGTGGCAAGGAGGGGTACACCTACTCCATATTGTACCTCCAAATGCGTGTTTATTCCAACGGGTTACCAAGCAAACTAAATATAAATGACATCAAGAAAAGTGTCAGGATCACACAGGGCAATAGATATATGTTGCAGTACACACTGTACTCTGGGGCGACTCGGGAGGTGACACTTAGCATATAACAGAAACAGCGTATATACCAGGCTGATATTTGTGGAGACAGGAACTATGGGGACAGGAGATGGTTGAAAGCAAAGTGACACAGAGACAAAGAGAGGGGTCTCTACGGAGATTCAAGAAAGCCCTTATGATTGGCACCAGCAGATTACTCTTAACAACAATCATGAAGCAACGTCATGGGTAGGATGTGCTAATGAGATGGTTGCACTCAGTGTAAGGGTACATCTGGAGACCATATACTTAGACAGGGGAGACTCCACTGAACTAGACAAGGCAACAAAAGTGTTTCCATTATTTCAGCATAACGAGACCAACCCAGGGGACACACTGTATACGGATACAGAGCTGAGACACAACAGATACAGAGCTGAGACACAACAGTCGACCAATTTGTAATCAAAATGGAAAAGCAGAGGAAATAGAAATAACCAAGTAGAGGATAGACAGAGAAAAGAAGCAAAGAGCAGAAACTGTAGACAGAGACTGAAGACAGAAGTTATACAAGCACTACTTCGAAGGCAAATGTGAATGCTGGCATAGAGGAAATCATGGACCAAGCATCAGAACATGTATCATGGACTTAGGCAAGGAACGTTGTCACACATAAACTTGGAAATCTAGTGTTATTGGAGTATCATGAAACATAAAACATTAGTCATAGGAAAGGCAGCTGCTCACTGCCAAATCAGTGAATACATGAATCAGGAAACTCAGTGCACTAGTCATAGGCAGACAAGAGGCCGCTGCCAACTCATTGAATACGTGGTTCATGAAACTAAGTGCACTAGTCATAGACAAGACAACAAGTCACTGCAAACTCGGCAATGCGTGGTTCAGAAAATGAAGTACTTTAAAGAGCAGGTACTTAAACTATGGAGAGAAGTCTTAGCAAGTGAAACTTGAAACTTGGATTGCAGAGCAACATGGGGCAAGCAGCTTTGCCAGAAACAAGGTGAGTCCGCGAACTGGGGGCCAATGGGATAGCTCAAAGCAAAACAAGTTTTGAATAAAGTCAGAAATGCAGCCCAAATACCTTCAGAAAAACTGTTAGCTTTAACAGCAGACAGGACAGAAGCTGGAACATTGCTACAGCAAGAAGGAGTCAGTAGCAAAAAGCAAGGTTACAAAATCACATAAAGTAGGAACTCCAGGTAAAGGCATTTGAGAGAACACTTTCAACTCCTCAAAGTGAGCCTATGAAGCCCTCCCCGCCCACAGTTCAAAAGGGTGGAGCTGATGGCAGCCTGGGGCAGCTGTGCTCAATTAAGCTCAGTCCAGGCTTCAGTAGCTTGCAGCAGTCGATTGTAATGAAGGCCTCTCCTTCTCTTGGTAGCCTAGCCTGCAGGAGGTTGTAACAGGTGAATGCGATCAGGGTCCCTCCAGCCGGTAGCAGCATGTTGCAAGATAATGTTTTTAGTTTGCCTCCCCCAACCTGTTGCCTCTTGGACAGCATGTATCTACCACAATGCATCAGCTGGTTTAACCCAAAACCCGGAGTGGAACATGAAAGTAGTTTGGTCCAAAATTGCAGCAGTAAAACAAGTAAATAAATGCCATGGTTGTTTGTGGGTTTTAACATGGTAGTTATGCTATGAATAAAGTATATGAATGGGTGCATACAGTGGTGCTGGGTAGCACACAGGTAGATTCCTAACATGATATCAAGAAAGGTCATGCCAAGCTGTCTAATAATTCACACTTTCTTTTAAACTGGAGTCTAAGGGTGCGTTTCATGGAAAAGTCCCCCGTAAATGTAACCGGCACCCCAAGAACATGCATACCGTTTTCCGTAACTCATGCCATATTTCGGTCAAACTTCATGCAAACCCCTGGAAACCATCACTGCACCCCTCTGCACTGCGTACGCGGACCCCTGAGTCTGATCAAAACCCTGTCTGCATGCACGCCCCCCTAAATACAACATGCAAACTCACCTCCATGCTGCAAATGCAATGCGCAAGTGCCCGTACACCAGCCTTCGTGTGGCGGAAAGTTTGAGGGCTTTGCATAGGCATTTTGCAGGCAAGATGTTGCATGGTCACATCCATGAATACGCTTTGTCGTGCCCATTTGGGGGGCAGGCTATGCACTTCCTGAGGCCCGTCCCTCGTAATGCCCACTTTTCCCGTTGTTCTTCCTCATTTTGCATGTTCGTTCCGCCCCCTACTCAGGTCCCTGCCCAGTCCACAGCCACCTCCTGCATGGATTCTCGCACAAGGCACTGGGCCGATCAAACAGTCTTGCCGAGCCTGGGCGAAGTCCATGCATATTATGAAAAAGTGCAGCACGGACGATTTAATGAATTGAATTGACAAACAGGGTTTTTGCGCGTGGCTTGGCGCTCATAGTCCCTATTTCCCACACAGTTTTTTCCATGTATCAGGCCCTCAGGAAGCTAGATTCTATGCTATGGTTCACATACAAGGTTAGCATGATTTTTAAGCTCTGGTAGACACAGGCGATCTTGATTTCAAAACAAACTTTTCACCAGCTCAACCGCGGAAGTGGGAGAATCATACAATCCCTGTTAACAGAAAGGATATTTCTGTCAATGAGATTGCAAATCTGGAAATCCAAATTGGCCGACACAGTCTGAAGCATCCAGTGATTGTTGTGTCTCCAGAGGGCACACCTTCTTTACTGGGGAAGGATTTCCCTCGGAGGAGGACCCTCTAAATGATTGCATGAACCAGGTTCTCTGGACTTTAACAAACCATCCAATCAAGTTGAAGAGGTTGAAGAGGCGTGCCATTTAACACAGCCTGAACGGCACTTGTCACTTGATTGAACAACACTCCAACCGAATTGAATCTCATTTTCAGAATAATCATGTTCCCGAGATCACCACCATCACAGAAGGAGGACACAGTGGTGAGGGGACCTGTGGGATGTATTGACCCACTTTTCTATACTATGCAGCATCACTCTGCTATGTATGGTGCAAGCAACAGCAACAATGGCGGCAAAACTCTTGGGTGCGCCAAAACCGCATTTTTCAACACACAAAAAGATGGCTGCACAACTGGTCACCCATGGTGCATGTGTGGTGGAATGGTGGAATAGAGCAAACACTGCAGAAAATGTGTCAGTGGGCTCCATGACAAGTAAACATGGAGTACAGAGGGAGAAGCAGCGCTTTACAACAGTTCTAAACACTCAAAATCTTGCTTGGTGCTAAAATTCATTTAATCTAATGAAGCATTGTGAATGTACCAAGTCCTGAAATGTGAAGAGCAAAACATTTTCTCAGAAAAACTGGATTGCCTTTGAATGACAGCCCCTGTCAACATCTGTGTGCATCCCACTGGGCTACCTGTGAATGACAGGCCTATTATATGGGCTCTCCTGATGAAACTTCAAAGTTATCTAAACTAAAAGTCCACCGATTAGCAAACATAAAAGGATTGTTGCTAAAAAGAATGCAGATCTCAGTTGTTATAAGGTTTAAAGCTAAGAACGTAAATTATCTATGTCATTTAATGCAACAAGTTTGGTTTCTGCTGGATTTTAAGTCAAGAAATCAAGAATAAATTAGACTTGCTGGGCCTGCAAGAAGTAGAAAAACAGGTTTCCCCCAAGGGGAGGGAAATCCTCTCAGCAGAAACTCACTGACATATGATAATTTTGGGTTAGGCCAGACTTTTGTCTACAACCAAGGAATGAACAATGGCAGATCCTCCAGATCAGGAAACGTGCGTGTGAAAAGGTCGTAAACTGCTCCTTGAAGGAATTCCTCAAAAGAGGGGCTACTCCTTGAGCTCCAGGGAGAGACAAAAGACAGGCCATTTGCTGCTAAGAATAAATAATGAACATTTTTTAGAGACTCATAACTTGTTATCCAAAGTGGTGAAAAATATAAAAAGGACAGATTTGTTAGTCTAATTTTTGGCTTTACGTCTAAAGAGGCGGTGGAACTGTGTAACATATTCTGGACAGGAATGGCAATATATGTGGTTTTATGTGAACTGTATTAATGCTAGAATTGTTAAACTTTACACACACATCCATATGGTAAACACACACATTTTTGGAAATTTTCAGAAAGTTTGGAAAATGTGTTCATGGCGAAATGGACAAAATTCTGCAGAAAGGTGAAACAAGATCTCACAGCTGCGGGATTTTGATGAACAGATACTACATAAAATATGGAATCTTTGTGTGTGATTTTTGTAGAGGTTACCAATGTATAAATATGTATTTAGGACAAAATTCGATTTTGATACTAGTGGCTACGGGAGGTTTCTAAGGACTGTAAAGGCCAAACCATAAATGTGACATCATCCGTCCTTGATCCAATCACTTAGATGCAAGGCGGAGATGAGGTCCTGATCCAATCCCACTTCACAGGGGCAAGCTTAGTTAAGCTGGCCCATACACCCATTTTTGTGATGTCATGTGAAAGGATAAATAGAGATAACTGACTGACTAACTGACTGACTAACTGACTGACTAACTGACTGACTCTTCTGATTCCAGCAAAGCACTTTGTTCCAGCATTCAACATCCAGCCTTTAACATCCTTCCAGATCCAGATGCCAAGAAATAGGCCAAGCAGTAGCTGAACCATTTTCAGCAAGGCCTCAATCCTCAAACTTCTCCTCACAACCCAGTGTAGCGCTGTGGTGTGGGAAAAGCATCCTGAAAGCAGCTTCCTGAAACTATCCGGCTTGCTACCATAAGGATTGCCTGATGAACTCTCTATCCCGCTGATTTGAAATACCCAGAAACAAGAAGGGCAGATCTTGTGCAGTTCCGGCGACTGGCCTAGCTGATCCAGTCCCGCGCCTGATGTGCTGTCTTTCCTTGATAGACCCCATCCATTGACCAGAATCCTGACTGTCCAAAATCTTAAATCCCAGTGGATTGTGAGAATTAATAGGATGCTAGAGAACTATTGTATGCCTTGCATTATCTTGTTCTACTCTAATTTCTGAACTATCCTTACTTTCATAACCTGTAACAGTGTCAAAATATGTAGTGCTATCTTTTTCTGTCTAGTTGCTAAAGTGCCATTTCATAGTCATCTTTATTGTGTAACTCTGATCCATAAGTCCCACTTTAAGTCTTTGGATTGGTGCCGCCGGCGAAGGTGATGGGGGATCTGTTACTGAAGTCATGAATCAGTCTCAGAGCTTACTGTGTCCCGACTTGGCTGCCTAGCCAAACGCTCTAGCCTTGAGTAAAAGCATAAGTCATATTTTTTGATTTTAAACTGAAGTCCTTGTCCAAATTCGTGTCTTTATTTTTGAAAACACCTCTCATTAAAACCTCCATAACGCCCTCAGTTTTTAAGATAGAAGCGACATTTCAACTCCCACGTGTACCTAACATCCTTAGCTATCTCTAGAACCCAAAACAGTGCAATTGACCTCTTATATCAAAAATCGTATAAGGAAAGGTTTGCCGCGAATTGACATTTTTAAAAGTTTACACGTGTGAATTAACTTTAAATTATTTCCCGCTTTGACTTTGAGATTCAAATTGTTTTCTTTTGATTAAATCATTGCTTTTGTTTGCCTGCATCTGTTCAAAGCGGCCCCCGTAGACATTTATAATAATTTAAGCATTTTTGACTACATTTGGTGTTTTTGCTCAGCCAACCTGACAGTTGAAAAGTTCATTCCGTTTTTCTCATGTGTTTAAAGGGGGAAGGTGGGAGTGATATTCTGTTTGATTTGTGTTATTCCTGAGTACCTGCTCTCTCCTCACATCTATTTAAATTGACTATTGGTGGGTTGAAGGGTGTTGCAGGGGGAACCCATAACCATAGTGCTATCTGTTCCCAACCAACCCAAAAGTATCCTTTTCTGTGCTGCATTTGTTTTTGTGCCCATTACTTGATTCCTAGTGCATTAAAGATATTATTCAGTGTTCTGTCGCCCCATTGGTGATTGTTGTTAGCTATTAAAATATATTGTGATTTAAATTCTAAATAATTAAATAAATATTTACCTTTGCAAACTACCATGATTCCTGGTTCAGTGTGACCGGGGTGGAGGGTCTCAGGAGAAGAGTGTGATATGAGTGGTATATCGTTCGGAATATTGAACTTATAGATACAAATAAATAAGGGTTTCATTTGTGCACTACATGCTGGGCGAGACTTGGGTGTGTGCCAGATTGAAATCACTTACAGACCTCATCTCAAATCATGAAAATTAACCTCCCTCTCAACAACAAATGGTTTTTAACGATGGAAGGAGATACTTTGAAGTTCTACGCTGAGGAGAATCCAAACGAAATCCAAAGTGCCCCTGAGAAGAGTTCCAAAAACATATTCATGATTTGAATGACATCCATATTAAGGGTGAAAACACATTCTTCCCCATTCACATAAATGGAGGGGAGGATCCTGTGCTTGCTAGAGTCTGTCCAAACAATGGAAAAAGCTTTCAAAGTGTGGCACTATTTCTGCAACTCCAAAAGGTTCATACCATCCCCTCTTTTAATGTGACAAACAAATGGGAAGTTGGTCTGAAAAGCCGAAATTAAAAAAATATACTACCTAGCAGACGTATGTTGAATATTTCAATTGGTAATACAACTACTGACAATAATTGTTGGATCGTTAGATATGTGACTTCTAAATTGTATCTGGGTAGCGATGTTCTCCGTTGATTTAATTTAGATTACATTTTTTATTATTATTATTATTATTATTATTATTATTATTATTATTATTGTGACAAAGATTGTTCTTGACAACCTTACACAAAATGTTAAAACAGAATAAAACCTCAATTGCAATTTACAACATAGGTAACATCACAAGTTAATACACAACTCAATACTAAACAAATCTAAAATAGTTACATACATATATCAAGCTATTAACGTTTTGACTCCATAAATTCCCAATGGCTGACTGCTGACTGATACAAAGTAGACTCTCTCACCCTTTTAATTTAAATAACCATATGTGACTTAAGAACTTCACAACCGCAATTGTGAGGAGGATCTCCTCACCATTTGATAACCTTTCATACAATTCAACGTAATTTTAAAACAATTAATTGTAGGTGTATTACTGACTACATTTTGCCTATACGGCGGGACAGGTGAGCACTGAATATATGCTCCCTTGTCTGAACAATGCCCATCTGCTCATATATATTGCAATGGCCCGATTCACTATTTTGCACACTTGACCTGATGTAACTTATCTCTCCAGTCGGCAAGAGATTTAGCCTATTACAAAGAAATTGATTTCACCAGTAAGCGTTCGGAGATTTTCTTTAAGTATTTTAGCAAGATTCCTAATGGTTTATCCAGTTCTGATATACTCTTATATAACTTGTAGGAGCTAGCTCTAGTGATTATTTTAATCCAATCTTTCGTAAATACTGACTTCTTAACTCACTCTGGCTTCTCAAGCAAATCACCTATCGAACAGTTCACATCCGACAGAATTACATTCGCCCAATAACAAAAATTCAACAAGGGCTTGTAGGAATTAATTGTCAAAATATGCTGCAGATCCAAGAATAAGGATTTTTCTGGGGGATCTAACATCAATTTGTAATTAATATCAAAGTTTGGTCAAGACTGGGGGAATAGCCCAATGGGATTTGACCGTGGTGTGAAAGCATTCCAGTCTGCTCAACTGTTGTCTCATGCTGTTGAAGTCCACGCAAAAGAAGAAGTTACTATCCCAGGAAAGGTGTGACAATTTACAGTACCAATAAAAATAAAGAGAGGACAAACCCTGAAAAATCAGGAAGCCTTTATGGATTTAACTCATAGCCTCCAACAACAAGGATCTTTCCTATATTCCACACCACTAGTCGATCTAAATGACAATTAGTGCATACAGCAACCATTCTCCGAGCCTCACAGTGTTGGAAGCAGCCGTCAGCGGCCGTCAGGAGGCAGCTTGACACGGCTGGAGTATTCTTCCCTCTGGTTGCTGGACGCCGTTGGATCCTTTACTCTAGCATGTCATGCTAGACGCAGAGAGTCTGAGGCTGTGTTCTTCCTCTTCTCCCCGTTCTCAGCTCCCTCAGCTTGCTGGCCTTCTACTGATTCTCGGGAGGTGAGCCATGCAGGCACCTGTGGGCCCCCAATTTGGCCTTGTTCCTTTAGATTGACTGCAACTACTGGCAAGCACTGCTATCCATTTTGATGAAGGTACCTGTAGTCTTACGGCAAACGGCATACAGTAAGCATGCTGCTCATGCTTGTGGCATCTTAGAAACGCTGCATATTTTTCGGTGAGAGCAGTGACCTGCTTCTATTTCCACCTGAACTACCACATACTGGAGCAGCATTTGCAGTTTGTTATTACGGTAAACGGTGCCTAACATAGGAACTGGGCACTAGTTCTTTGGGTCTTGAACGCATTGTGCCATGTGAAAAGGCACTGTAAGCATTCTGCAGTAAGTTGGTTCATTATGCCCCTTACTAGGGCCACCATACTTATATTGGATCCCAATCCCCAGCTCGATACCTCATCTACTTGTATCCTTCAGTTTTCAGAACGGTTGGATTCCTTCCAGGAGGAACACTCCTCGCTCCCTCCTGAATACCCTATCTCCAAATGTCAATGAATAAAAAGTCATCTGTCTCAAGTTTTGGCACTTAGTGCATGGAAGAGACAACGATTTCAGGAAATGGCAGTTTATCCTCATAACAATGGTGATATAGACTCTGCCTTAGCTGAGAGTTCCCTTTCTGCTCAAATGGAGTCAGGAAGCAAAGAATTTGCCGCTTAATCGGATTTGGTGGGGGCACTGCCTATGTATGGCGGAATTGAAGCCACCCCAGATGCAGCGTTGCAGATGATATTGGGAAGGGGTGATGTTGTTACTACTGTGGCTGCAGTTATATCCTCGAAGGAGCTGAAAGTGGCAGAAAAAGATTGAACTAATCCTGGTAACTGGCAATCATTCAAGGAATGTCTTACGAGGGAATGTCTTATTGTTCCACAAGAGACATCTTCTCAGCATGTCATCACAGACCCTGAAATGATTACAAAGTGCAATGTATAAATTCATACCAAATATACACTTATACAAACATTGACACACTCTTACATCCAACATGCCAAAGCATCACATCACAAGTTTCTGTTTCATTTATTTTTGTCACAAGATGTCTCCCATGCAGAAATTGCTCTAAGATTCCATCTCTGACAATCAGGCTGGTAAGTCAAATGCATGCCCCAAATTCCATGATTCACTGTGAAGACACCGTCACAAAATGTGCAACCACCATATTCACACACTGTAACAAATAGACTAGCATACAACTCGATTGCAAAGATATGATATGCTCCACATCACAAAAATAACTTAAACAAGTTACACTTTTGAAGGGGATCACAGAGCACAATGAAACCCTTATTGGATAATGATAAGGAATCCCAATAGAAACCCACAACACTCCTTCACATGGCACACAAGAACTAACATCATGTAAGCAAATCTCTTTTACAAGTGTGCAATATGAACACACAGATGACACATTCAAAGCACATCAAAAAACACACTGTTGAGGAGTGACTGGGCTTCACTCGTACATGGCAGAGGTGCCGTGACACACCATGCACTTCCCAAATAACTGAAGGTCCACACGGTCACTGCCAATCTCAACTCCATTATTTTTATATTAACTGTCTAAACTTCCCCTTCCACTGGCCTTCACCTGTCACATTCTTTTCCTGGGTCCCGCCCCCACCCTAACCCCACCCTCCACATAATGATGTGGATTGGATTGAAACTGAACATGACAACCTTCCCCTTTTTAAACTTTTAGCCTGGTATTGCCCCATCTCTTCAATTAGTCTTATGGGCTTAGTCTTTGCTCGCGTGGGGCGGCTAATCCATGTCAACTCGGGGCTGAGGAAAGGGGACCTATCTGACGTCCACTCACCATCATCATCTACGGCCCCACCTCCTGAGACTTCCTCATCTCCCCAGTATGGGTCATCAGAATCTTTCATGACCCATGTGTCCACACAGTCCTCCTGTTCCTCCTCTGAGGCATCCCAGGATGTAACTTCACCATTGCATTCATGTCCTTTCTCATCTGCGGCCATAATCATAGTGCTTTTCACCTTTATGACTGTGAGAGGGCTAGGTGTGAAACTGGAGTCTTCCTTCCTTGTCTGGGACTGGTGTACCAGTACTCTGTCACCTTCCTTGAAGATGTGCACTCAGGCCCCGCTCCGCTCATCCGCCATAATCTTTCCTTTCTGCATCTCTTTGGCGTCCCTGGTTTGGACCTCCTCGTTCTCCGGTGTGGTGTTGCCCTCTGGGGGTCCTTGTGGCAGCCGTGTCCATAGCCTGCAGCCAAATAAGAGATTTGCAGGGCATTTGCCAGTGGTGCTGTGGGGAGTGTGGCAGTAATCATGCAGGAGCTGGTACAGTGTCTGTTCAAAAGGTCTCTGGGACAGCTGCACCACTCGCAGAGCCCTCTTGAGGTTCCCTATGAAATGCTCAGCCATGCCGTTGGATTGGGGTCAGAGGAGCGTAATTTTCCAGTTCTTGAAAATCATGTATTGGGCAAAATTGGTGAAGTCCACGCTGGTAAAGGGTGGGCCATTGTCAGACTTGATTGCCTGGGGCATACCATGAGCCATGAGTATGTGGTGCAGGACTAGGATGACTGCTGTTCTGCTGTAGACGGCACTATTTGTACTTCCGGGTACCTTGAGTATTTGTCTATCACGACTAGGGCATATGTGCCGTCCCATAAGGGTCCAAAGAAATCAACTGCCAGTTCCTGCCATGCACCACCTGGGAGTGGAGACATCAGCAGTGGGTTTGGGCGTGGGGTTGCAGCTATTGCGCTGCAGATGCCACAATTCTTTAAAGTGTTCTTAACTTCTTTGTCTAATCCTGGGAATCGGCTTCACTCGCATGCAGCAGAGGTGCTGTGACACGCCGTGCACATCACAAATATCTGGAGGCCCACACGGTCACTGCACGTTACTTTATCAACTATCTAAACTTCCCCTTCCTCCCGCCTTCTCCATCACATCCTTTCCCTGCGTCCCGCCACCACCCAACCTCACCTTCCACATAAAGATGTGGATTGGATTGAAAACTGAACATGACACGCACCAGAAAAACTCTACACATTTCAAAATGTACAAGATCAAAACACAGAGAACACATTCAAAACATATAAAACACTCCAGAAAAACTCACCCATGCTACCTAAAACAGGAAACCCTCAGAGTCATCCCCATCACTCACTCACACTCCACCCAAACACAACATTGAGTGATAACAAAAATGGTATTTAATACATGTACATTAATAAGTAAAACACTCGCAGATATGAGATATTAGACACACTGCACAGTTCCATATGCACAAGTAAATGGTGCAAAACATTACAAAATTGTTATGTCACCTCACATGCACCCCTCAAAAAACATGAAGTAGAATAAACATTAATTTGCACCAGACAATATACAAGCCTAACACAAAAGAAGGCATGTATCAATATTTAATTGAAAAGTCTTGGTAGTACAGGTACACGAACCTCTGCGAACAACATTAATGTCACAGATTCAAAGCAAACACAAAAATCACAGCTGTGCCCATTCCAACACCTAACTACCAGCAACCCCCCAAACAACAAAACAGTCACACCATATGTATTAATTAAGCAACATACACATATTTAAGGAAGCACAATGCTTAGTCCTCCATAAGGTACCTTGCAAAGTGCTCCTGCACACTCAAGGTGCAGGAAAGGCACAGAATCGAGTAGCAAAGCATCCATTGCTATAGTGTTAGAAGAAATATATAACTGTCCTAGTAGGAAATATAAACTATTGTAAATAATAATAGTTAGAACATTTATCTACAGTTAGTAACAGCTGAACAAACGATTAGTAGGTAAATGAGAAAAAACAAAATGTGCAAGACATTAACAAGTAAACTTGGTGAAAACTTTCAAAAGATGAACAAGTAAACTCTGTTAATAAACACACGTAAATATCTCCTTCCAGATCCGCATTTACATGTGCCTCAGAGTGGTTACACACTCAGAGCCCTCTGGACTTTGCATGGGTCTCCCTCTGGAATGCCCTCCCTGTGGATATCAGATCTGTAGTGAATCGTGTAAATTTGAAAGTCAAATTTAGATGATGTTTTTATTCCGCTGCCCTTTTCAAATACTGGATTCATCTACAACTGTGATAGTCTATCTTAGATGCTGTATATCCACTGGATGCCCTTAGATTGCTCGTCCTTTCCACTCGGGTGTCATAGTCGTATTGGAGCCCTACTTTGAATATCACTGTGTTTACATGCAAGGCTTCTTCTTGTTTTGGAAGTGCCATTCTGGGTGGTTCTCCACTGACTCTCACCCACATTGAAATTCGAATCTAGATGTTTTGTATCTGCTGACCCTGTTCTAATGTTGCCTTTGACTGTTTCTTGAAAATCAAAGCATGTTGCTCTAAATCCTTGGCCTGTGCCAAAATGCTTGGCTTTTTTACCTATTGTGAAATTCATATCTGAGTACTACTTTAAAATACTGCTGTGTAAATTGCTAGTCCTGTCTTCCTTTCTCCTTTACCTGACTTCCATTCTGGTTTCTCACTTGCTGCGCCTTCATATTGTGATTTGTTTGTAGTCGCTGCTGCCTCTGTAACCTAGGCACCATCCCTCATTACCCTTTGCTTTACTGTTTCCTTGTTGCATCTGACTTCTCTTGCCTGACCTGCTCTTCGGCTGCATGGTGAGTGCTTCATGTATTGTGCAGTCCCTCTATCTGCTCTGCATCCCCCATGCCACCCAGGATTGCCCATTGCTGACACCTATGTCAATGCTTCCATCAGGCAGACTGTTACTGACATCCTCTTTACTGGCCCTCTCCTGACCTATGGACTACCCATATGGTCTTTATATTCTCCCCTTTTTCTTCCTCGCCTATTAATGGAGGAATCAGATTGGAAGTTCTCTTGGCACACTTCCTATCATCTAGGTGCATCATTAATGTCTACCAGAATGGCACTATCACAGCCCAGGGCTCTCAGCCCAACTGCCTCCTTTTTGACAGGCGTCTTCCGTCTCTCATCAACTTCCTCCCTTCTCTTGTCTTTCCTCTGACTACCACCCCACTGGGCTCTCCCCCCACCGATGTGTATACCTCGCCCTTGTACCACGCCTCAGAAAATATTTAAAGGGGCAACTAGCTTCACCTAGCTACCCTCAATACTCACTCTGCTGTCAAACACTCCTCTCATCTATCACCTCCTTGAAGACTTTGATCTTGGCATCCTCACCCTCACTAAGTCGTGGTTCAGTGACAGCTCTGTTACTGCTTTTGACACTCTCCTTCCTGAGGGCTACAAGATCCTCTCCAAGTGCAGGTCAAACTGGTCTGGAGGCAGAGTGGCCCTAGTCTTCCCTGAATGGGTCCCTGATTTCATCATACCCACTAAATCCTACTCTTCCTTTGAATGTCTTGTCAGCAAGCTTTGCATCTCTCCCACCCTCTCGCTCACTCTCGCTACCATCTACAGGGCTCCTGGGCTGATCTCCCCTTCCTTTCATAGTGGGCCGACATTGCCTCCTCTCATCTAACCTCTACCTCTAAGCTTCTCCTCCTTGGAGATTTCAATATGCCTCTGGATTCTCCTGATTTGCCTACTTTACTCTTACGCAACCTGTGTGACTCTCTTTCACTCACCATCCTTCCCTCTGGCCCAACCCACTCAGCCAGGCACACCTTAGACATGCTCATCTTAGCTGATATCCCCTTCTCTAACCCTCTCACTACTCCTCTCTCCTGGTCCGACCACGCTCTCTTCTGCTCCAATCTGGAGCTCCTGGGCTCCCCGGCTAAGCCTCTTCCCTCACTGCCAGCCTCCTTCTCCATCCATTCAACCGATGAAGCGAGTGTCAGTAGCTGCTTTTGTCACCTCTTTCACTCCCCGCACTACTACTATTCACTCACACTTCACTATGACTCAGCTCTTGCTAACCTTCATCTCTCCATCTCCAACACTATTGACATCCTTTCCCCTGCCATGTGGATCTGCAGAAAGCCTGCTTCCAAGTGCAATAGTTCGTATGATTTTGATCTAGCCACGCTGAAACGCAAGTGCAAAGTTGGGAAACATCAGTGGCTGACTTCTAGCACATCCTCTGACAAAATGGCTTGTTGCCAAGAAATGGGCCCAAATTATTCAGAACTGCATCTCTGGGGCCACAAACAACATGGATGAACTTTTCAAAATCTCTAAGGAACTTGACAATCCCACTGCAGTCTCCATCTCTCCTCTCTCATCCCAGGCCCTCTGCATGGCATTGGCCTCCCATTTCACAACCAAAACTCTCTGCTGTACACCCTTCCCGCTTCTGCCTGCATGCAGGCATCCTCTTGCCCCTCTCACCTCCTCCCCGCTACTCTCTTCCTCCTCACCCAGACTAGAAATACTTGTGTACAGGTGCGTTATAAATTCCATATCATATCATATCATATCACCGAATGACCAAGACAGTCTGCTCTATGAAAGTCTCCTCCAAACATTGCCTCTCTCGCTACTTCCTTGGCTGAGTTCTGTAGCCACTCTTTTGCCACTAGCTCCTTCACATCATCCCTCAGGCACTCCCTTGTGCACTCCCTCCTAAAGAAGACATCTACAGAACCTTCCTGCAGGCTAACTACCACCCTATCTCCACCACCCCCTTTGTGGGCAAATTCTTGGAGAAGTTGTTCATCTACCAACTAATATCCTGGGCATCATGGACTGGGTACTGCATTGGTTGTCCTCTTTCCTCTCGAATCGACCCTTCCAAGTGCAATTGGGCCAATTTCACCTCCTCTGCCTCACTCTCGACTTGTAGCATCCCCCACGGCTCTATCCTCTCACTCTGGCTTTATAACATTTACCTTGCCCACCTGATCTCCACCTTCTCCCCTCATTTCCACAGCTCTCCTTTAAGCTTCCCTCCTTTTCCTCATCTCCTTCCTCTCTCATTCCTTCCTTAACGCCAGTAAGACTGAGATCCTTCTCATTGGGACTCCTACCCACTCCTTCCCTCCTACACTCTGGCCGCCCTCCTTGGGCCCTCTCCCATTGCCCTCCTTTGAGGCTAAAAACATAGGTGTCATCTTCGACTCCCCTCTCTCCTTCTTACCTCATATCACTGACCTTGCCAAGAAGGCCCACTTTCAGCTTCAACTCCTTGCACGATCCAAATGTCACAAGGCCTAGTAGGACCATTATTGTTGTTTATCCTCTGTCCCCACCCCCTCTTTTGTCTTGTGGTGCCTGGAAACACTTCTTGCTGTATAGGTACCAAACAAACATTCAACACATAAAATAAAATAAAATCACTTACATTTCCGGACAAACTGAAAACCATCTCAAGAAAGGCCTTTTATTAGGAGATTAACGCCTTCTTCCTGGAATAATTCCTGGGCTGCTTTATCATTTTCATTCACACTTTGATCCTCCCAGTAGCTGGCAATACCTTATAGAGTTGGAGTCTTTCACTGTTCACTGCACTTTTCCTTGGTAGTCCTGGAATCTTCTACTATGCACTTACCTTCTTGTCCTGAACTATCCTATTTCCAGTGCACTTACTAGTGTTTTCCCTGAACTTATTGCAACTTAGTTATCCACTCTTGTCTCATCAATCTAATTATGTTATTGTTATTCCTTTTCTCTTGTTTGTAAAATATGCGGATTGGCTTCTGGTGACCTGGATATGACCACTGGACGGTATGGCAGACCTCCACCAAGTCTGGACCTTCATTATATCTTCCTAGGATTTTGGTGGTGGGAAACCCACCAGCAGACACCCCTCTGTGGGCAGTGACCCTGGACCTTCTTCAGCTCTGATAAGTGTCAAAATATAATGGCAGGATTCTTCAGTTAGTTGGAACTTGGCCAGCTCTGTGTGTCAGGCAGCACTATGCCAGGGTACCCCCACTTCTGGGTGATTCTCAGCAGCTTGGCTTCCAGCGATCACAAACACTACTCTGGACCCTGGGCAACACAGATGGATTTCTTGGCTTCAAGATGTCCTGGCACTCCTCTTCTGGACGCACAAAGATACCTTCTCTGGACGGCAGGCACACAGGATTGGCATCCAGGATACTTTGGGTGAAGAGCAGCAGTTGCATGATGTCCCCTCATAGATATGCGAAGAGGTTTCCTATCCAGGTACTCTTTGGTTCAGTCCTTGCATCAGCAATGCAGCCTTTGGATTTCTTCAAGGGTTGCAGCCGCAGACTTCTTCTTCCAGCTGGACCCAGGATACAAGCTTAAGATGACGTCAGCTTCTTGCTTCAGGTTTCTTGATTCAGCGTCTGACAAGGAGGTGAGTGTGAGGGCCCCTGTTACACAAAACACTCCCCATTCACTCAGGCTCAGCCAGCCAATCACACACAAGTGCATTCATTCAGGCAGCACCCAATCAGGCTCACAGGCATCCAGGCCATTCACCCAAAACCAGACACCCATAACACAGGATGTGGATTGGGGGCAACTCCCCAGCCTTTCAGAGCATGCACTGCATTCATTCCAGTTTCAGTCAGGGCTGGCACAGGCATTGTGTCACACAACCAAAACCAGACACCCCAACACAGAATGTGATTTGACTCCATACTCCATTCATACAGGGTGCACCCACAGCAAGCAGTCCCTGGGAAGGCTCCAGCCAACCTGTCAGGAGGCAGCCCCAGAGCCATAAATGGTCCTTCCATCCCACTGCCATTAATTGGAAGGATAAAGACACAGGGCTTCTCAGGACTTTGAGAAACAAGGGGTAAGGGTAAACAAAAAAAACAAGAGACTACAATGGCCATCGTGCATTTGTCTAGGAATCCATTGATTCCCATGGCAGGGCCTGGGTATTCCAAAAATGGAGGACACACAGAGCCACTGTCAAGTCAGCATGTAGCTGCCACCAGCCCATACCCTGCTCTGTGGGCAACACACATGTGCCCAAAAACAAACACTAGGGGTACAAGTGAGTACCCCTACCATGGGTCCCCTAAGGATATCCCATGGGTACTGTTCACCTAAAGGTAAAGATGAAGGGCTCTACTGCCAGGGGTCCAAACTGGCCTCTTGTGGAGAAAACACAGAGATAACACATTCTTAGAAGTGGTAGGACAAGGACTCGGAAACCCTGACCATCCAAAGGCATTTTCAGCATCATATTCATCTCCACCCCCAGACTGAGGGTAGGTTGAACTAATTTCCCACGAGATAACAAAAATTACATTGTTATCCTCATCCAGATGGTAAGCAAACCTTCTGTCTGGAAAGGCCCTCTAAATTTTAATGACTGTTCCGTTGGTCTATGTTGAATGGTGAGGTCTAGCCCTTGCAGACTGGTGGACCACCTGAGCTTTAAGGGCTTATGATCAATTTGGACCTTGAAGGTAGACCCAGCAAGGTAAGGTCTAAAACGCATAAGTCTCCAAACTATACTAAAGCATTCCATTTCAACAGTGGCCCACCTAACCTAACCTTTCAGTTGCCTACTGATGAGGATTATGATATGATTTCTCCCTTTGTCATCCAACTGCGACAAGGCAGCTCCAATTCCTGTGTCACTGGCATCAGTTTGTACAATAAAGGGTTTTCTGTAGTCAGGAGCACATCACAGGTGCCCTGCACAGACTTTCCTTCAAGCCATCGAATGCCCTCTGACAGTCTTCAGTCCAATGAACCATCCTAGGTTGCTTTGGTGATGTCAGCTGTCAGAGGAGCAGCTATAGTGCCATAGTATGCCATGAAGTTTTGCTAGTACCCAGTAAGGCCTAAACAAGAGTTCACCTGGGTTTGCGTAGTGGGAGTCTCCCAGTCCTGTACATCTTGTACCTTGCTAGGGAGAGTTTGGATTTGACCCCCTCCTACCTCATGACAAAAGGTAAGTGACCTTCCCCAGGGTTTTCCATAATGTGGTGGCCTTGACAGTGAGGTTGGCTATTTTCATGGCCTGTATCACCTTATCCAAGTGAGTCAAATACTCTTCCCAAGTTGAATAGTAGACAGCAATGTTGTCTAGATAGGCCACACAGAAGGCCTCTAGTCCACTAAGGGCATGATTGACTAGCCTTTGGAAAGTGACTGGGGCAATATTCAACACAAAAGGCATTACTCTCAAATGATAGAGCCCCTCAGGGGTTGAGAAAGCTGTTTTCTCCTTGGCCTGGTCTAACAGAGCGATTTGCCAATAGCCTGATGTGAGGTAAAAGGTGCTTACAAATATGGCAGCACTTATGGTGTCCACAAGCTCATCAGCTCTAGGCAATGGGTGATGGGTGAGCATCAGTCTTTGTGAATGCATTGACTCCTCTGTAGTCCACACACAACCTCCAATCTTTGGTACCTGTCTTGGAACTGGCCTTGGGAACAAAGACCACAGGCCACAGAGCTTTATTCTGGACTGGTTGAGGGTTCAATTACACCCAAATTCAACATCTTGGTGATGTCTGCTTTAATGTCGTTTATTACAGTGTCTGACATCCTGTAGCATCTGCTTTTGACAGGTCGACTGTCACTAGTGTCAATTTAATGCTGCACCATGGGGTGAGACCTGGTGTCAATGGAACAGAGGGGCATACTGCTGGGGCAAAGCCCTGCCATCCCTCTGCTGCTGCTGTTGTCAGATCTGGTGAGAGATGCACTCCCTCCACTGAGCCATCCTGAGGGTTGATGTGTGGCAAATCGCGAAGGGGCTCACTCTTCTCCTCCTCCTCTTGCCCTGAAGCTAGCAGAAGGCATGAGACTTCCTCTCTTCGGTGGAATGGCTAGAGCCGGTTAACATGGAAGACCTGATGAACTACTCCAGGGGTACCGATGTCAACCATATAGTAGACTTTGCCCATCTTGGAGATTATCCTTAAGGGTCCAGTCCACTTGTCTGCCAAAGCTCGAGGGTTGGTGGGCATCATCACAAGGATCTCCTGGCCAGAGGTCTGGTACACCTGTGAGGCTTTAGGTCATGCCAGTACTTGTTCAGTTCTTGGCTGGCCTTGCGATTTTCTGATGCCTGCCCCATCATCTGTGCCATGCTCCTCCTGATGCCTAACTCATAGTCCCCCACTTGCTTGGCAGGGCCTGGGGGTGTGGCTTCCAAGCCTTCTCTAACTAAGAAAAGAGTCCGCCTCACTGGATGTCCAAAGAGGAGCTCAAAGGGGCTGTAAGCAACACCCACCTGAGGCCCCTCCCTATAGGAAAACAGCATAAACGATAATAGAATGTCTCAGGGGCTCTTCGAAAGCACCCAACATCCCTTTGAGAGTTTTGTCGCATCTCTCATCCAGACTGGGGGTGGTAGGATGTTAAGCCACACTAATTCCACATTGCTTGCATGTAACTAGACATGAAGTTGGATCCCCTGTCAGAGACTCCCTCTTTAGGGAATCCCACTCTGGTGAACATGCCCAGGAGACTGTTAATCACCTTTGCTGTTATAGCACAAAGAGGCACAGCCTCAGGGTACCTAGTGGCCTGATCAACCATGTTGATAGCAATCTTTTCAAATGGCATGCCAACCACTGGCAAAGGCTGCAGTGGGGCAAGGATACTGCCTCTAGTCGTGCCAAGCAACCGACAAGTAGGGCAGGTCTTGCAGAAGGCTTCCACTTCTACTCCCATCCTGGGCCAGTCAAAGTGGGATAAGAACCTTTGCTTGGTCTTCTTAGTGCCAAGATGACCAGCTAGGGCCACCTCATGGGCCAACTGCAGAAGGAAGGACTGGTAGATGCTGGGTATAACCTTTTAACGACACCGGTTTCTGGCTCGGTGGGCTCACTATAAAGTAGCTCACCCTCACAATGAATCTTAAAAGACCTAGGCACTTCACCTTGTGCCTGGGCCTGTTTTCCCAGACCCACAAGAGAGTGGAATTCTCTATGGCCCTTACAAAAATCCACCCTAGATGCTCACCTTCAGCCAACAATCACTGGAGGTAAGGGTGATCCTCTGGGGTCAGACTCTTCTCCCTCAAGAGTGGAGTCTAGGGTCCCCACTGGGCCTAGTCCCTCAGGTGCTTGGACCACAGTGGGTGCTGATGAAGGACCAGGTAGAGAAGGGGCACTGTTCCCAGAGGTGGCCTTCTTGCTCTTCTTTCTTGCCTTGGGTTTCCCTCTTGGCTTGGGTAACAGACTATCAGTCATAACCTTCTTGGTCTGGAACCTACTGACTGCAGCAGCAGCCACGGGTGGTCCATCAGAAACCAACCCCAACTCAGCTAGGTCCTTTCCCAACATCACCTTGGCAGGAACCTTGTCTAATCCAATAACAGGCAGTTTGGCTGTCTTGTCCTCAATCTGGATGGTGACTATGGCTACAGGGGCAAGTTTGGGAGGCCCGCCAGCTAATCTGGTGGTTATCAGAGGAGCGCCTACATAGTTACATAGTCCTCTGGCCTGGGCAGGGTCCTGTCCACCACTGTCATTTAAGCCCATTGTCTCTTAAACCAGTAGAAGGATGGCCGTAAATGAGGACACTTCTCAAAAATCTCTGTGTATTCAGTGGGATAGTATTCAGTATGTATGAGTAATGATCCCAGGCCCCAAGGGAAACTAAGGAAACCTCTGCAGGAGCACTAAAGTGATTCCCCGAGAGGAGCTAAGGACAGTGGCCTCCACCTCAGGCATAGGGCAAAGGTAGGTCAGGTTGACAACCTGGACTCCAAGTGCCTTATCTTTTTACATGGGGTCACCCTTCCTGTGATCCTCCCCACATTCCTAACAAGTACTAGGTATGTGAGGAATTAAGATCACTGAGAGCCTGCTTTGCAGCAGGGGAACCACTAATCTTGCTCCCACTCCGATAGGCCGTATCACCACTAGATGTTTAGCCCTTGGAGGGAAGATGTTTATATTTATTTGAATGTGGCTGCTTTTTATACTCATCTTGTTTCTGACAGGTCCCTTTTTCTTTGTCTTTGTCCTTCCCGCTGAGATCCTTAAAGGGCACCCTGTGGGAGATTCCATTTGTCATCCAACTTGGCCAATTTAAAAGGGTCTAATATGTTCTGGTCAGCAATGATATGATCTAATCTGATATGATATGATATGATTTGATATGGCATTTATAACGTGCCTATACACAAGTTTTTCAAGGCACGACGAGGCAAGGGAGGGGAACAGAGGGAAGAGAGAGACAACTATCTTACTAGGCCAGGTGACATTGAGATCGCCCAAGTGCAGGGGAAGGGGTACAGTGTGCAGTGCAGTACATGGGATTGACAGTAAACAAAAAAAAAATAGAATAAATAAAAGCAATAAATAAAAAGTGCGGCCAGCTGGTGGCAAGTGCAAGGTTGCATGTAGAGATCAGGTGTCAAGTGCTGGTAAGGGACTGTAGGGATACAGAATACAGTCCCCAAGTGCGGAGGTTGCCAGGGGGGCACTGCTGGTTGCAACTGGCGGGGATAGGACCTGGGCCAGAAATCAGAGGGTGGCCAGGTGACTAGTGCAGTTTCAGTTTCAGCCAGGAGTGCAGCAGGGGAGAGGACGAGAGAAAGCAGCAGCAAAGAGGAAGGTTTTGTGGTGCTTCCGAAATCGGAGATGGGTCTCCTCAGGTTTCAGGGAGGCAGGGAGGCTTTTCCAGAGGGAGGCCCCAGCCGAAGAAAGACATCTACTACTAACTTGTTGCTTCGAGAAGCGACAGACCCTGAGGGAGTTGGAGGCGGATGAGCGAAGAGCTTGAGAAGGAGGATATTTAGGAAGAGCGGGCTATTGAGGCCCCAGGCCCCAGAAGGCCTTCCTTATGGACAATGCAGAGGGCTTTGAACTTAATCTTTGCAGCCGCTGGGAGACAGTGCAAAGATTTCAGTCCTGGAGGGATACGATCCCTAGGCGTGAGGTCAAGGACAAGTCTTGCAGTCCTGTTCTGGATGAGTTGCAGAGGGCAGAGAGCAGAAGCAGGAAGGTTTAGAAAGAGGCTGTTACAGTAGTCCAGCCTAGAGAGAACCAGATCTCTGAAGACAGTGAGCTTCTGGGGGAAGGAGAGGAAAGGAAGAATACCTCTGAGGAGGTGCAGCTGGTTGTGTGACTTCTTAGAGACTTCTTAGAGACATCAGAGATGTGAGGAGAGAAGGAGAGTGTGGAGTCTGAGATAACTCCGAGGTTTTTAGCCTCACGGGTGGGAGCACCTGTACTGACACATCTCTTGTGAACAAGCCTCAGAAACCTTTTAAATAAACAAGAGATGAAACAAATCAACAGAAATGTTCACAGTGTATTCATCAATCCACCCCATCATGTTCATATATGTAGAACTCACCCAATAAACCCAAGACATACTTTCTATGTTTTATGTTCCCTGATTCTTTTAAGGTACTTGGCAATCAAAACTTTCATACACTCATACTGGCCCTTTTCTTCCACACTCAGTTTCAGAATACAGTCATAACCAGTTTGAGGTACCCTACCCAACACACACTTAGCCTAGTCTCTCTGGTCAACATTATAGACATCACAAGCCATTTCAATTGCCTCTAATCACTGGAGAATATGTGATCCCTCAACATACACACCAACCAAACCTTTCATGAATTTGGTAGCAGAAGACCTGACACTCTCAACTGGTCTAACTGAAGTCTCCAACTTAGCTTTCTCCAGCTGGATGATTTGGCGTTCAGTGTCTCTGTCCTTAAGTATTAACCTTTGTACTAATTCCTCCTTTTTCAACTTAGCTTCTGTTTCCAACTGTTTGTACTGAAAGACTTCTCTCTTTGTAGCTCCAATTTCAATAGTTCAAGTTTCAGGGCGTCCCCCTGGAGAACACTGCTGATTTTTTAAATAGAAGTGGCAGGAGAGGTGGCAACCCCCTTGGTAGAATCTGTGCTTTCATCAGGGGCAAGGTCCCCATCAGATCCCTCCCCACTTTTATCATGAGTATCACAAACTGCCTGGAAATCCACAAGAGCAGCTGTATGCTCGGCCCTAGACCTATCCTCAAAGTCCAATGCTCTCTCCTCACAAGCACTCTCTAGAGTTTCTAAGCTCATTCTTGTCAATTTACCATTTGCAATCTGTTTCAATGTTTGTGGCAAAGCTTTTCTGATTCCCTCTCCTCCCAGGCACTCTTTAGAGCTTCTAGGCTCATCCTTGTCAATTTACCATTTGCAATTGGTCCCATTGTTTGTAGGTAAGGTTTTCTACAACCAGTCCAAAAACCAGTGACCCTACTGCGGCCACCAGTGCAAAGACTAGAAGGGGGTACATGTACCTCTGCCCACTGTATATTTGGGGTAGAGGCAAAGAGCACCACAGCCAAGGTTCTCTAATGGTAGCTATGGATGAGCACCCAATGCTGAGAGTCAAGGGAGGTGATGCAGGCTAGTTCTTAGGTACAGTCGGTCCTCATGCTCCCCACAAAGCAATGTCCACAACTATGTTATGTGTTAACACAGTTCTTTTCTTATGTAAATAAAGTTCAGATTATACAAATAAATAACACACTTTGTACTCAGGCAACACTATAGTGCCACAAATATTAAACTT
Source organism: Ambystoma mexicanum (assembly GCF_040938575.1). Taxonomy (NCBI): domain Eukaryota; kingdom Metazoa; phylum Chordata; class Amphibia; order Caudata; family Ambystomatidae; genus Ambystoma; species Ambystoma mexicanum. Next base: position 543,566,454 of record NC_090935.1, on the reverse strand, counting down.
GCTTTGGACTTCGCCAAGGCTTGGATGAAGAGGTTAAGACCCTTGATGGCCATCAGTGACTTTTGGCGCCACCGGGTGCCATGGCAGAAGTAGGTGTCGGGTTTCGGTATTTTGTGGTTTACCGCCTTTCTGTTCTTCAGTGCTGCAGCCACATCAGGGACCTCAGGATGGCTTCTGGTGACCTAGACACAACCACTGAACTGTGCTGCGGACCTCCACCAAGTCTGGTCTCTCGGGATGTCTTCTTCAGATTTTGGTGGCAGGAAACCCACTGGAAAACACCCTTCTGCAGGCCGCAACCCTGGACCTTCTTCAGCTTGGGAAAGTGGCAGGATGTCATGGTAGTGGTGCTGCTTGATTGTGGAGATGGTACAAGGGGTCTAGTGATGAATGGAGTAACAGGAATTTGTTATTGTATGCCCAGTCTTACGGCTGGTTGGATGGCTGTCAGGATAGATGTAGACAAGGGGGATGGGTCGTTGGTGAGTCCTGTTTATAGGGCCAATGTTTGGTCATAGTAATGTGGTTCAGCTGGGTGCTCCAGTAGGTGTCTGGAAATAAAAACCTTAAATGTCTCTTACGGTGAGGGAGTGGGAAACCTATAGAGGTTCTGGATCACTGATCGGAAGAAGTAGTGCGGGTTGCTTCCAATTCTCTCCTTGTTACTTCTGATTTTCTGATTCTGATATCTGTGTGGTTTCGAGGCATCTTGTAACCATGTTTTCACCCGGTAGTTGCTGAGGGTCGGGCAGTGTTTTGGAACATTTCTTTAATCTGAAAGGCACTACATGTAAATGTTTATGTAGTTCTTGCACAAAAGGTAAGTATTTCAGAAATCTATTGGGAGGTTTTAATTAATTGTACTGCATACAAATGCTCCAAGGTTTGCCAAAGCCAACCGTTGTACCTTTCTGCAGGCAGGCATGTTGCCCAATTCACATTTTGTAACAATTTGTATCTTTAATATGTTACAACCAATCTAGATATGGCCCCAGTAAATTAATCACACCTTACTATTAATGTATGTTTTCGCTGTAAAGCAACACAGTAAGAAGTTATTACTAGGAGTTACTTTTTCTACACAAAAGAAAAAAAGAAAATCAATTCTTCCTACTCTTACCACTAGTAGCTGTCCTATGACCGACTACACTGGCTGCCTGTAGAAGCATGGATCGAGTTCAAGATTCTGTGTGTGGTACACAGAGCTCTCTATAATGTTGGCCCTGAGTACCTGAGGAGGAAGCTGGTTAGGTACGTCTCTGCAAGAAGTCTTCGCTCGGAATCACAGGCTCTTCTGAAGGTTCCTAAGTTTCGCTGTAACGGGCCGTTCTTTCTTAGTACTTGCCCCCAGTTTGTGGAATGCCCTCCCGCTACACCTGAGAGAGCAAACCGAATACTTTCTATTTAGGAAAGTACTTAAAACTCACCTATTTAGCTTTTTCTCTCTTTCATAGCTTCTTTGAAGTATGCACTAGTAAAAACTGCCCTTCTCCGCTCAGCGCCTAGATGCCCTCGGGCCATAGTTCGCGCTTCATTAAATTTCAATAATAATAATAATAATATGACGTAGGTAACTATATTAGCTTTATTTTTGTTTGTTATCGTTTACGTGTAAAAACATGTTTAGTCCATAGCAATTGATCATTTTTTCAAATTCAAATGAGTGTTCTAGACATTTTACTTTAACACAGTCAGGCCAAATTATCTTCAGCGGTCTGAAAACTGTGGCTCGACAGATGTTCGGACTAGGACTTCATGACCCCTCACCAGTGGATTTTCTGGTTAGGGTTGCTGGGAGTTGTAGTTCAAAGCATCTGGAGAGCCAAAGGATTCAAACTCCTGATTCTATATACAGTTGGAGGCAGATGCATTACTATTTAACAGCTGTGGCATGACCCAGTAAAGTATCCTATCCTGAAACATCAAGCTAAGCACTGTAATTCAGTTGCATTGCTTACAAACCAAGAGGCTGAAAGGCACACTCGGTTAAATAGATTCATATACACCACGTGTTGCCTGATGGCAGCAATTAACCAAGTGCCTTTGCAAACCCTGCTTTGGCCCTGCTTTTGCAGGCATACATTGCTATTTCTAATCATGTTAATGTAATAAGGATGTAAATAACATGGACGATGTGCCTCTGGTGTACATGTATTCATTCACTCATTCAAGAATAATTGCCAGGCCGACTAACTCTCCATCTTCATTTCTTCTACATCTGATTAAGCCACCTGCATGAACCCAGACTGAAAAGAAAGTCATGCATTGCTTAATAACTCATTATGTTTTACAATAATTCATTTAAAAGCTCATTTAATTTGGCAGATGTATCTAGCCCAAAACGAAGACATAATATAATGCCATTCTTATTTATAAATAATTTGAATGTAGGCATAACAAATATGTGTTTATTTACACATCTATCATTGAAAACTGACATTTATTTTACAGTAGACAGGCAAACCAAGAGGTACTCAGATAATATTTAATGTTATTGGAATGGGGGAAAAAACTCTTAAACATGTTTTATTAGTAATTGAATTGTTTCCACTATGTATTAAATTCAATATGGAATGCGCTTGAAGAAATATTTGCTTCCTAAATTGTACTATAACTGTTGTAACGAAGGGCCACGTAGAAACAGCTGCAGACAAGAAACCCAACCCACATACAATAAGAATTACCTGCAAGGGGCAAGCACCCAGCAAGGCACAAAAAACGATGTTTCATACATACATACAGTGCATGAAATCTGGTATCAGTACATTTGGTCCGATGAGAGACCATGGAGGAGACAACTTGTCGCACTGCACACATAGGACCTCATTCACAAAACGTTTAGCACGGCGCAAAGTGACTTTGCACTGGGCCTAATTCACAGATCGGAGCAAAGTGACTTTGCACTGCAAAAGTAATCTTTGCACCATGCTAAATGGGCCTAATTCAAACAAAAAGCACTAAGTCTGCTCTACTTAGTGCTTTTTTGTGTGAATTAGGCCCATTTAGCATGGTGCAAAGAGTACTTTTGCGGTGCAAAGTTCACTTTGCTTCACAGAAATACACTTTTCACCGCTCTGTGAATTAGGCCCGGTTCCACGTGTTTGTTGGCAGTGCAAAGTCACTTTGCACCAGGCTAAATGGTCCATGAATTAGGCCCCAAGTCTGCGCTACTGAGTGCTTTTTTGTGAATTAAGCCCATTTAGCGCAGTGAAAAGAGTACTTTTGCAGTGCAAAGTCACTTTGCTCCAAAGAAATACACTTTTCAAAGCTCTGTGAATTAGGCCCGGTTCCACGTGTTTGTTGGCAGTGAAAAGTCACTTTGCATCATTCTAAACGGTCCATGAAATAGGCCCCAAGTCATGCTTATTAGTGCTTTTTTGTGAATTAGGCCCATTTAGTGCAGTGAAGTGTACTTTTGCAGTGCAAAGTCACTTTGCTCCACAGAAATACACTTTTCAAAGCTCTGTGAATTAGGCCTTGGACCACGTGTTTGTTGGCAGTGAAAAGTCACTTTGCACCAGGCTAAACGGTCCATGAATTAGGCCCCAGGTCTGCGCTATTATTGCTTTTTTGTTAATTAGGCCCATTTGTCGCAGTGAAAAGAGTACTTCTGCAGTGCGAAATCACTTCATCTGCATCTAATACTCAATAGGAATGAGAAAGTGGAAGTCATTTCAGGAGGGAAACTTCATAAACGCCTCCAATTGAAACAAGAACAAACAAAAACGAAAACGTACCCATGTAAAGTAAAGGGAAATCTGAAAACACGTCTTAACCAAATTTAGACCTCCACAACCCCACACAATCAAGTCATATTAGTTCATGGGGCTTACAAATGTGAACCAATATATGGGGTGCTCTTAAATCAATGCAGAAAATGTCCACAAGAACATTTGTGGTTGAGACACAGCTGTCGCATGTTGATGCCCTCAGTGGTAACATGCCTCTGCAAACATAATAGAAAAATACAGGCATTCCTAAGAATGTGACTTTCATGTGCTACTGATGTAAACTTTGAACTTCAAGAAAAGCATGTCAACAATAGCAAACTGCAACTGATAATCCAGGCTGTCTTTCTGATGTCACTTCACCAGTATCAGTGGGAGGACACTTCTTAGGACCCTACTAATCAAAGGCACAAGACACAATCAATGCTTTGGCACAAATGGGATATGCAGGCGCCCTTTGTTAGGGAGAATTCTCAATATGTGCTAATTTCCCTTACCTTTTGAGAGCCCCAGCAACTTTGCTGGATTTCTAGGATTTTATTTTTTTACCTGGAAAGAGTGTGAGCAATTTTCCCACTCTTTCATGTATTTTGGTGTGTTTTACTTTGTGTTCTTTGGTTTTGGAGTTTTAAAACAACTCCATAGGCATCATCTTTTTCTGTGTGTCACACAGCACCTTCAGTGCAGTGGCACAGGGTTGTCATTCAGACTTCCCAAGGTTTAAATACCTTCTCTGGGACTGACTACTGTCTCCCAGAGACTGTAAAGTTAAATTGACTTTACTAGTCTCTTTAAATTTACTGACCCAGCACACCCTATCTTCCTATAGTGTGCTGGAGGGGGTGCTTAGCTTCCCCTGAGTCAAAACACTCATGTACCAGTTAAATGGTACCCTTTCATACTTTAAATGGCTGGTGGCAGTGGTTTAGACCAACTACCGTGATTTTTCCCGACCGCTGACAACGGTAGCTAAAAATCGGGTCAGCCATGTTTTTCAATATGGCGCCCAAGACCTATCTGTAAAAACAGACTCCGGTCATCTTTTTTCGCCATTTATTTTAGGAAAGGTCCTTCTTGTGTTTGTCTCTGTGCACCAAACCAGGTTTGGTAGGGACCACGGTTGGCCTTTGGCGGGCTTCCGTGCTGAAGCCCTCCTCTGGCGCCTGATTGTCTGGGGTAGACAGGATGTGAGGGAGGTGCTCGAAACTCCCTGTGCTTAGTCTCCTAGAAGACCTGAATGCACTCTTGCATGATTGGCTGGATGACTGTCCAGCAAGGACAGCCAACCTGCTGTGTGAGTGACAGCCAGGCTGGAATGAATGGGGGAAAATTGTTAAAAGCGGGTCTCTGGGACTTGGAAAGCAGAGCCGACCACTGGAACGAAAGAACCGAAGAGAAGAGGAAGGAAGGGGACTGCTGCAACTCCTGGACTACCGGTGAAGCCCTGCTGCAGGTCCGAATTGCCTGAAACTCTGATGACAGAGTAGCCCTTCAAGGTTAACTTCTTCCCTTGAGTTTGGTGGAAACAACCAACTCACAAGCCACCTGGGCACCGTCCCCATCTGGTCAAATTTTCATCAGAGTGCTGTTGAAAACCGATAGCCAGAGGTAAGGAAACCAGCTTGTGGACTTTAAGGCACTCATAACTTAAACCAACGTCTTGATACAGCTTTTGGCCTCTTCCCTGGGCAGTGCAGGAATCTCCCGACGTCCTTCTTCTTGTCCCCACGACTGAAGCTCAGCAACAGCGAGATCTGCTAGAACTGCCAGGAACAACTGCCTCCGCTACAGGTTTCTTCATTGACAAGGTACTGTGCAAACGTGGTCGGGAAATCTTTTCGGCCATCGAGAAAGTGCATGAAACTTTCCTCAAATATGAAGGCTTGTCCTTCCCTAAACATTCGTCAAACTTTTCGCCTAGCCAAATTCTTCTAATCTCTGTGGCAAAGACTTAACCGTTACTTACCAGAACTGCGCTATCCTATACAAAAGACTCTGAACCATTAACCCAGGCCTATTGAGAAGAATTGCTGGTTTTATTTAACTGAAACCCTTTGCCCTGACTATGAATGTATTTGGACGGTCTATTCTTATAACCTTGTCTTTTCCCTCCTTTATTAAGTATCTCAAGTGCCATTTTGCTCCCACTTCATTTTGCAGCTAAACGTGTTCATTTACTTTCTGGTTGGATTTTTGTGGTTTATTAGGGTGTGATATTGAGCTGCTTATGCTAGTGTAATGTTTTCTAACTGACTGAGTAAATAAATGTATATTCTTTTACCAAGAAACCTTGAGTAAGTGTTTACTTGAATCACTGTATCGGTTGGTCCTTTGTGTAACTTGTTCTACTGCTCACTTAAACTCTTGAGATAAGTCTGGTTCTCAGCCATTGCTCTCACTTTACTGTGTAGTACAGGCTTGTACTAAACGTGAAATTGTGCTTACAATTGTAGTCTTAAGTGTCTGTAGTGTTGCCCAATGGTACTGCAGGTGATTCTGCCTAACAGCCTTTCAATGGGGCACCAGGGAGGATAACTCAAGTACAACACACCCAGGATGGACCGAGTCCACACTTCACAAACAAGGTGGTACTGAGTGGATAGCAACAATGCTTAGTACTGGAGGGATATGATAAATACGGTTACATACATCACAAACATGATAGGTCTCGCCTTTTCCCACACAGAGAGCTAGTGCTACCCACCCACTCGTATGGGATCTAATAAGCTTGGGAAATCTGTGTGAAAGAGCCTGATCGATTGCACATCTGCTCCTTGCTCCCTCTCACAGGGATTCTCATCTGTCTCGCCTTGGCAGATCGTTAAGACACTGCATGCATGTAGCAAAAGGCATGTGATCGCCCAGGTTTCTGTGTCTTTGATTTGACACAAACAGTGACACTCAAAGGACCTTCACCATGCAAGAATTTACACAGCAGAGATCTGCAGTAGCGACTGCAATGGCAAACAATGCAGGTGTCATCAAACCATTGATTTCAGCGACTGCACCTGTTTTTGTTTTTGTCAAATTTGTGTGGCGTTTCCCAAAACCATTGTTACAGAGGAGGGAGAAGGAATGTGGGTTCTGAATTTTGAATATGTAGTTGGCATTGCAACAGGTAATGCCATAGCATGAATCTGCCAAATTACTAAAATCTCTTTTTCCAAACTCCTCCTCTGTTCTACCCAATGAGAAGTTCCCTCAAATATGTGCTCCAATCAGCAGTTTTGTAAGAACAAAGTTGGGTGCTGGGTTTTCCATTTCCCAACTGTGCACTGATTGAATAATGTAATACTTTTTTTTTGGCTACTTTTGACTGGCAGATCTGTATTTTTGTCCTCTTGAAGTTTCCTTTCTACCCCCAACCACCAACCCCCACCATTCTCTCTAACCCACACCACTCCCCCTCTCTCTACCCACACCCCCATTGTGTGTGCTGCTTGGGTTTTGTTTGGGCTATTGTGGGCTACTTTTGACAAGTCCTCCTGAACCTGCTTTATTCTTAATGTTTTTTGCCCCCAACCACCTATTATTGCTGACCCTCCCGCACTCTCTCTAACCCCACTCGTCCACCCCTACTCACCTTACCTACACCATCTCACCCTTTGCCCTCCCACTCTACCCCCAACCAACCCAATCCCCACCCTCTCTACCTGCACCCACCCAATCGCCACTCTCTATACCTCACCAACCCTAACCCACACTGTCTACCACCCACCCTACCACCACGCTCTCTTCCTCCAAGCACCAACTCACTCTACTCCAACTCTCTCTACCCCGGCTCTCTATACCCCCGCTCTCTCTAACCACCCACCCTAACCCACTCCCTCTACCCCCACAAACCATACCCCCACTCTATTTAACCCAACCACCCACTCTTTCTACCCCCACCCATCATACCCAACTCTCTCTTCACACAGCCTACCATGACTCTCTCTACATTCATCCTCTCCACACTCATCCATCCTACCCACATTCTCTCCCCAACCCTACCCTCACTCACCCTACCCTACACCCACTTGTTCTACCTGACCCAGCCTACCCCCACTCTGTCTACCCCCAGCCACCCACACTACCCCACACTCTGTACCCCACCCACCCTACCCACACTATCTCTAAAACCATCCACCCTACCCCTGACCTCTCTACCAACACCCACTCTAGCACCACCCACTTTACCTCCACCCACCCACTCTACCCCCACTCTCTCGACCTAACCAACCTACCTCCTCTCTATCTACCCCCACCCAATATCCACTCTCTCTACCATCACACTCGCCCACCCTTCCCCAACTCTCTCTATCGCCACCCAGCCACATTGCCCCAACTCTCTCTATCCCCACCCATCCTACCTCCACTGCCTCCACCCTACCCCCACTCTCTGTCCACACCCACCCTGCACCCACTACCACTACCCCCACCCACTGTATCCCCACTCTATCTACCTCACCCAACCAAGCTACCCCATTTTCTCTACCCCCACCCACACCCATTCCCCCACTCTTTCTACCTACCTCCACTCTCTCTATCCCCACTCGCTGCACTCAAACCCAACCCCCACCCACCCAATGGCCACTCTCTCTACCCCCACACACCCACCCTACCCACTCTCTCTACCCACACCCACATACCCTATCCACACTCCCTCTACCCCATCCAACCACCCTACTGCCACTGTCTCTACCCCACCACCCACCCTACCCCCTCTCTCTGCCCCCACTCTCTCTACCCCTACCCACCCAATGGCCACTCTCTCTACCCCCATCCACCTACCGGACCCAGCCTACCCCCCACTCTGTCTACCCCCAAACCCCACCCACCCAATGGCCACTCTCTCTACCCCCACACACCCACCCTACCCACACCCACATACCCTATCCGCACTCCCTCTACCCTATCCAACCACCCTACTGCCACTGTCTCTATCCCACCACCCACCCTACCTCCACTCTCTCTACCCCCACCCACCATACCCCCTCTCTCTCTGCCCCCACTTTCTCTACCCCTACCCACCCAATGGCCACTCTCTCTACCCCCACCACCTACCTGACCCAGCCTACTCCCCACTCTGTCTACCCCCAGACACCCACCCTACCCCACACTCTGTACCCCACCCACCCTACTCCTGCCCTCTCTACCACCACCCACTCCACATCCACCCACCCACTCTACCCCCACTCTTTCTACTGCCACCCACCATACCCCCACTCTCTCAACCAACCCACCCTACCTTCACTCTCTCTACCCCCACCCAATGTCCACTCTCTCTACCCCCCTCATCCACCATACCACAACTCTCTCCAACCCCATCCACACACCCTGCCCCCACTCACTCTATCCCCATCCCTTCTACCCCAACTATTTTCACCCTACCTCCACTCTCTCTGTCTTCACTGACCCTACCCCCACTACCACTACCCCCACCCACCCTACCTCCACTCTCTCTACCCCCACTCTTGATACCCCCACCCACCATACCCCCACTCTCTCTACCCCCACCCACCCAATGACCACTCTTGCTACCCTCACTCACCCATTCCCCCCTCATGCACCCTACCCACTCTCTCTACCACCACCCGCCCACCCTATCCCCACTCCCTCTACCCCATCCCCCCTACCTCCAATTGCTCTATCCCATCCCGCACACTACCTCAATCTCTCTACCCCAACCCACCGTACCCCAAATCTCTCTACCCCCGCAGATCCTACCCTCACTCTCTCTACCCCCACCCACCTTACCCCCACTGCCTCTAGCTTAACCCACCCGCCCCCATGTGCTCTAACCCCAACCACTCTACCCCCACTCTCTCTTTCAACACCCACCCTATCCCCGCTACCTCTCAGCCACACACCCTACCTCCACTCTGTCTACCCTACTCACCCATGCTACCCCGACTCTCTCTGCCAAAACTCCCTACCTCCACTCTCTCTACCTCCACCCACCCTACCTCCACTCTCTCTACTGCCAGCACACCCAACCTCCCCCACTCTGTCTACTGCATCCACTACCCTACCTCTACTCTCAAAACCACACCCACACACCCCACCTCCACTCTCTCTAGCCCGACCCACACATCCTGGCTCCACTCTCTCTACCCCCACCCACCCTACCTGAAATCTCATTACCCCACCTGCCCTTCCTCCACTCTAACCCACCCAACCTCCACACTCTCTACCCCATCATACCTCCACTCTCTCTCTACCATCACCCACTGATCCACCCTTCACTCTCTCTACACCCACCCTACCCCACTCTCTCTACCCCACCCACCCATGCTACCTCCACTGTCTACCCCCACCCACCCCACCTCCACTCTCTATACCCCCACCCACTCCACCTCCACTTTCTATACCCCCACCTACCCTATCTCTCTCTCTCTCTAACCCCACCCACCCTATTCCCAATCTCGCTACCTACACCCATTGTATCACCACAATCTCTACCCCCAACCACCTTACCCCCCTCTCTCTAACACACCGACCTCTCTCTACCCCACCCATCCAACTCTCTATAGAACCCACCCACCGCACCCCCTACCCCTCTCATCCTTCTTCTCACATGGCTGCTTTATTTTTTACCCTCTCACTCTCAACCTTTCTTACTAATATTTCCTCTTGCTCATCATCAATGGCACCCTCTCTCAATCATTCCTTCTCATTCTCTTGCACACCTGCACCCCTTATCGCATCCTCCTTTGAAATGTTACACTTTCGTCCTTGCACCATAGTGCCTATAAATGCAAAATACAAAGAACAGCAGTAAACGTCAAAACTATTGTCTTTGCAAATGGCGGTCTTGTCTGATGCGGAAAGAGCAAGCTGGCAAGCAGGGATCAGAATGCTGATGCCTGCTTACCGCACAAGAAGTACATGTGCAATGTAAGATCCTGCCTTGGAACCTCTGTGCAAAGATCCCGAGTGGGGATCCCACACCGTGTCAGAACTCTCTGGATCCTTGTCAGAGTGTGGCAGGGGAGGACTGGCCCATGGGGAACTCTGGAGATTTCCCGGTGGGCCTCTGCACCCTGGGCCTCTTTTCTGTGGGATTTCCAAATTTTCTCATGGGAAAAGCATTGGGCTTGCTGAAAAGGTGTCATACAGGGCCACTTTGAACTTTATTTCCAGGGCCTCTTTTAGTTCCCAGTCCAGCCCTGGAGTGTGGTGGATACTTTCAGAAGCTTGAAAGACTTTTCTGAGTTTTTCGAATGCATTCACCCAGAGTGAAAATGGCAGTGTGCTCAGTGCAGCCCCTGTCACGTGGAGGGGGCCTTAACCCCCCCCTTAAAGAGGCAGGGTGTGCCAAGGAACGTATCCAGACAGCAAGGTCCGAGACACTCTGTCTGGCACCGCACCGACCATTGCCAGCCTTTGGCATGATACTGATGCATTCTCTTGGCCCCTTTGCTGACAGTGGTGGAGGGGAGAAAAAGCGTAGGTCATCACCAGAGTGGGCTGCATTTTGCCCCACCAAGTTGTAACGTTTCTGCTAGTGCGTGTCCAGTAATGAAAGTAGCCGAAGTGGGACTGCGGCATACAGCAACAGGCCAACAAATAAAGAATGAAAAAAGGCTATACTGTGGTCTATAGCAGTGATGCCCTGGCCGGGCGCCATCTTTTTTCATTCACAGTGTGATAATTACCCATTGCCAAACACAGCATGTCTGGGTTTTTCCATATAAAGCACTTGATAAATTGACTTATCAAGACCAGTGCTGCGTGAAGAGTTTAAATTGGACCCACATGATTTTTGTTTCAATAAAAAGAAATTCAAGACAAACCTTGGATGGAAAGATTTCTTGCAACTTGCAGGTTGAATTACAGCCATCTGAACTGTACTTTAGGGCTCAGTGGCAATTTTAAGGATGGCAAATGCATGTTTCATAGCTTCTTTCTCTCTGTTTTCATGTTGTGGCAAATATAAGAAAAAGTTTATTGTAAAGGTTCAATGCTGGTCAAAAGTAGAGCAAAAATAATTTGTGAAATATAATTTACTTTGAGCTTGTAATTGTTTTGGAATGTTTTCAAAGCACAGATTGCCAGGCAAGACCTGCATTCAAGCACTGCTAGAGTCTGGATAGCAGACCAAAGGGGGACCCCAAGCTCCCAATGAGGAACCAGGGATGGGAATTTTAAGGGGCTGTATGTGTTGGAGGTTCTATTTTAAGCAAGGACCTGCTGTGGTATTATTCCGCATTGCCTAGAGACAAATAAAGGCATTTTGGTCATCTGGAATGAGGCCAGACGCTCCCAGACTTTAGTGGAACCTGCGCTCTGGCCAGTATTTGGGAAAATGTCTGAGTTGCGTATTGCCAAGGCTCTGAAACGGCATACAAAAATCCACCCAACCTTTATGTCGGTGCCTGAGGTTTCTCACGAGGCCACACCCAATCTCGTGGCGACCTCAGCCCCCTTTGCAAACACTGCCATCCCCCGTACTGAAGTGGCGCCCACAGACATTTTTTATAGGGGTGGCCACGCTGGAAATCTTGGGGTGGCACACCAAAACAAACACACATAACTGAATGGGCAGGTGGGGGGCGTGGGGACAATCAACATTTTTATAAAGGTGGCTGGGGCCCCCTTTGGCCATCTCTTGGTGGCGCCCAGTACTGACGCTATTTACCAATGGCATTTATGCAGGTGCCTTTTGGGTCCGCCCCTGTGGCTAAACCACGCACCCCACTCCCCAATGAAGGGCAATATCCAGATCGTCCTTGGGAGCATCCGTGCCCATTAGGCAGGGTCGGACTGGCCCATAGGGCAATAGGCCCATGGCCGAACCAAAAACATAAAATGCTGGTGTGAGGCAGTTTTTTTTTGGTCAAAGTGGGCCACTTCTTTGGCCAATGTGGCCCAGTTTGATGAGTTACTTCACTATACGGCTAATAGTTTTGACCGTGTTGCTGAATAGATATACAAAAAACTCCCAGTTGGGTACTAATAAAACAGTCTCACAAAAGGAATGAACAGGCATTTGCAATCATGGGACCGTTTTTCATTGGTGCGTGAGACAATTTGATGGCCCAGTCCGACCCTGCGTTGAGGGGGTTGCTAAATGTGCACCTCCGCCGCATGGGTCGTGGACATTGCTCACATCATGCCCATGGTTCCATGATGGCAGAATTGGATCACCGCCATGCAAATGAGCGAATACTAGCACCCGCCCGTACTACAGAAGGGTCCAAAGTTTGCACTGGGAATGCAAAAGGAGGGAGACTCCGATTGAGCTCTTCGCAGTGTCTTCATAGTAAGGCCTGTGGTGGGTAGCGTGACATCTCAGAGTCTGGGTGCGCCCAAAGGAGGGGGTCTCTGCTTTGCCAGTAGGAATTGCTTATATTTGAAACCACTGGGATGCCCAGGGATCTGGCTTGGCACATCTGTGCACCTTTTACATCTGGGACCATAACCAAGACACTTTTCGCCGGTGCAACCACAATTTTGCCTGGTGTTACCAGAAGGCAAAGCATTTCCCTTGGACACAAAAAAAGATTCTTTCAATGCATTTTTTCAACAGGCCAATGTTTGAACTGATGCTTATGTGTAATGGTTTTAGCTCTAGGGTAAACTTTGCCCTTCTGGAAAAAATCATTAAGAGAAAAGGTTTTTTTATGCACTAGGGCCCTAATAAATAGGGAACAAAGTTCCACTTGCATTGGTGGAAAGTTTCTGTAATATAGCCCCTGGTGTTTGAGTCTGATATCATGAGAAGTCTTACGAGGATTAGTGGCTTGACAAGAATACTTTCACAGACGGGCTGACAGTGAACGGTGGTTTCCTTGACCAATTATTTAATTAAGGACTGTTAATGGACAAAAAACAACATTCTACTGCACGTCCCTGGAGGCGATATTACAGTATGAGCAGCAGGTATCAATTCCAATAGACTTATGTTATGCCATATAAATGGCACTATTGTGTAAACCATGGTGTGCTTACGCCAGACCCTCATTTGCCTTTAAGAGAAACAGTGAGAAAGACCAAAAGTGGAATCGAAGCTGCAGCCCAGATTTGAGCTGGAAGGAAATAGCAGAGGAAAATAGGGGATTATGTGTACAAAAATCAGAACCAATTTATTTGATTTTATGATTGCATATGGTACTCTTTTGAAATATGCAGTGGTAGACTTGCAGGCAAGGGGACAATAGAACCAATGAGATTTGCTGGCTGCTTTGCACAAAATCAATTTGTGATTTGTCAACATACCATTATCAATAGATCTTTAAACTGGAAGCATATCTCTCTTATAAAAGGGGTTATGCTTGAATCACCAAGTACGTAATGCCCACTGGGCTGGGATCTCATTTCACTTTCCACAACACTCAGCCTAACATTAATATGTCTGCAACCATGCATCATATGTACACTTTTGGAAACCCACAGGATTTGTTATGTGAGGAGAAAATGGCTGCTGCACCTCTCACTCCCTTGGGGTACATGGCTGTCCTGCTTCTCGCTTTGAACCATAGTGATATGATATATGGCATTTATAACGTGCCTATACACAAGTGTTTCAAGGCGCGTCACAGCAAGGGAGGGGGAACAGAGGGAAGACAGAGACAGCAATCCTACTAGGCCAAGTGTCATTCAGATCACGCAAGTGCAGGGGAAAGGGGAAGGGGAAAAGTGCAGAGTGAGAGGGAGTCGGGACAGTGCAGTACATTGCATAATAGAATAAATAAAACAATAAGAGAAGTCCGGTCAGCTGGTGGCAAGTACACGGGTAATTGCAGACATCAGGTGTCAAGTGCTGGTGGGGGACTGTAGGGGTGCGAGGGTTGCCAGGGAGGCAGTGCAGGTGTGTAACTGGCGGGGGGACCTGGGACCAAGTTCAGAGGGTAGACAGGTAACCAGTACAGCTTCAGACAGGAATTCAGCAGGGGAGAGGAGGAGAGAAAGCAGAAGCAAAGAGGAAGGTTTTGAGGTGCTTCCGGAACCGGAGATGGTTCTCCTCAAGTTTCAGGGCGGCAGGGAGGCTGTTCCAGAGGGAGGCCCCTGCCGCGGAGAGAGATCTACCCCCAACTCGTTGCTTGGAGAAGCGAATGATCCTGAGGGAGTTGGAGGCGTATGAGCAGAGAGCTGGAAAAGGAAGATATTTAGGAAGAGGGAGTAGAAGGTATTGAGGCCACACGCCCCAGAAGGCCTTGTGGACAATGCAGAAGGTTTTGAACTTAATCCTTGCAGCCACTGGGAGCCAGTGCAGAGATTTCAGTCCTGGAGAGATACGATCCATGGGCTTGAGGCCAAAGACAAGTCTCGCAGTCCTGTTCTGGATGAGTTGCAGAGGGCGGAAAGTAGAAGCAGGCAGATTTAGAAAGAGGCTGTTGCAATAGTCTAGCCTAGAGAGAACCAGAGCTCTGGAGACAGTGAGCTTCTGGGGGAAGTAGAGGAAGGGAAGAATACCTCTGAGGAGGTGCAGCTGGTAGTGGGACTTCTTAGAGACATCAGAGATGTGGGGAGAGAAGGAGAGTGTGGAGTCAAAGATGACCCCAAGGTTTTTAGCCTCGCAGGTGGGAGCAGGAAGAGGGCCAAGAGAGGCCGGCCAGAGAGTGACAGGAAAGGAGGGAGCGGGTGTGCCGATAAGGAGAATCGCAGTCTTACTGGCACTAAGGCAGAGATCATTGGCGGCACACCACTCCTGGATAGCAGACAGACAGTCGGAGATGAGAGATGGAGAAGAGGTGGCCAAAGGTAGCCTGAAAATGAGCTGAGTGTCATCTGCATAGCACTGAAAGTTGGGGCAGAGAGCAGCAATGCAGTGGGCAATAAGTGCCAGGTATTTGGTTGAACAGCCAGGGAGAGAGGTTAGACTCCTGGGGGACACCACAGATAGAGATAAAGATAGAGGAGAGGAAGGACCCAAGTTCTACCTGGGAGGGTCGATCAGGGAGGAAAAAAGTCAGCCACGGCAGGGCCTGACAGTTGATACCCAGGTTATCACTGAGATCGTTGAGCAGGATGGAATGGTTCACCGTGTCAAAGGCAGAAGAGAGATCAAGTAAGATGAGGACACAGGGGGTGTTGGAATCAAAGTTGTAGAGCAGGTCTTCACGGATGTTCAGGAGAGCAGTTTTCGTGCTTCTGGCAGCTCTGAAGCCAGACTGATGGCCATGAAGACAACCCACAGATTCAGTGGTGAGATTAAGCTGGGAGATGGCCAGCTTTTCCAGGAGTTTGCTCAGGAAGGGAGTGATGGGGATAGGGGGATAGTTAGCTGGGCAGGACGGGTTGGCACAGGGTTTCTTAAGAAGAGGGTGCACAAGGCAGTACTTCAGAGGGGATGGGAAGGGTCCAGTGGTGAAGGAGTGGTTGCAGAATTTGGCCAGAGCAGGAGCCAGGGAGTCAATGTGGTCCTTGATGGTTTCGGAGGAACGGGGATGAACATTTTTTGATGAGACTTTCATGGGTCGGATAACCGAGAAGGTGGGTGGCAGTGCTGGAGTTGGCCTAGCCTGTGGGAAAGAGAGGGTGAGCTGGGAGGAAAGGAGAAAGTGATCACTCCAGGAGAGAGGAGTGGTGAGAGGGATAGAAAGGGGAAGGTCTGAGGAGATCAGAATATCCAGAGTGTGCCCTGCACAGTGAGTCGGGCCAGAGGGGAGAATAGAGAGTGAAAGAGAGTCACAGAGGTCACAAAAGAGTCCAGAGGAAGGACAGGAAGCATCCAGGTGGATGTTAAAGTCTCCAAGAAGGAGGAATTGAGTGGTCGAGACCAGGAGAGAAGAGGAAATGTCCGCCCATTCAGAGAGGAAGGAGGAGATCTGACCAGGTGGACTATAGATAGTAGCCACGGTAAGGGAATTGCTAGGAGAGAGAGAGAGCCTGCAGACAAGGCATTCGAAAGAGGAGTAGACCTGCGTAGGAATGACAGAGGCAGGAATCCACTCAGGGAATATAAGGGCTACACCCCCTCAAGAGCGGTTGGACCTGGGCGTGGAGAGGTTCTTGTAGCTGTCAGGGAGGAGAGTGTCAAAGCTTGTGACAGAGCTGGCCATGAACCATGTCTCGGTGAGACCAAGGGCATCGAGGTCAAATTCCTCCAGGAGGCGACAGATGTCAGAGGAGAGTTTGACAGCTGAGCGAGAGTTAAGAGTGGAAATATGGAGAAGGTTGCCATCCTTGAAAGACTTCCGGGGAGGGGTAGAAATCAGGGGTACGCACTGCGCAGGTGTAAAAGAGGAAGGAGGAGAGGGCAGGGTAGCCAAGGAGAAGACAACAGGGGAAGGCGAGGAGGCCGTGGAGGGGAGAGAGGGGATAGCAGGAGAAGGAAGGAAATTGAGGAGGCGCAGTAAGCATCTATCAAAGAGGAGAAGATTTGCCTGAGGGCCTTGGACCAAGACGGCACCATTCAAATAAACATTAATGATGAACTTAGAGGAGTGGAAGGAGGCCAGGAGGGCCTCCCACCGGGTGCCACCATTGATGGGAGAAGAAGAGAAAGGAGAAAGCACAAAGATCATTTGACGAGTCCATTGGTCTGGCGAGGGAACGACAAAGAGGATGTTGGTGAAGGTTTGCCTAGAGTCACCACTGGTACAGGTGTAAGCAATAGGGAGGTTTGGGTTGGAGACCAGGACATTCTTTTTAAACATCTTTCTACCAGATTTAGTGAGGATAGAAGGATAGTCCATAGAGAAGCAGTTAGAAAAGATAGGAGAGCACCATAGAGTAGGTCGGGATAGGAGAGAAGAAAAGAAAGGGGGGGGGTCAAGCCTGAGAGTCCTGTAAGGGGTGAAAAGGCTTAGATTTCACAATGCAATTTTAATACTTTCATAATGCAGTTTTAAATGCTTCCACAATACAGTTTTGTTTGAATACACATAGAAGAACACACCTAAGTCTGAGAGTCCTGTAAGGTGGGAAAAAGGACAAGGTATCACAATGCAATTTTAATACATTCATAATGCAGTTTTAAATACTTTCACAATCCAATTTTGTTTGAACACACCTAGAAGAACACACCAAAGTCTGAGAGTCCTATAATGGGGAAAAAGGCCTGGGTTTCACAATGCATGTCTGAGAATCTGCTATGAGGGTGTAGAAAGCCACATATTTCTGCTAACGCCCTGTGCCCAATGAACAGACAGATAGGATTTCCGCGAAAAAACAATTGCTATATTGTTGTTAATGACAGAATCGAATTTTAAAGTAGTTCAATAAAATTTACATTATTTCATGTACATTTACGTTAAGTAGAAGTATTATTTTTTCAGTAGAACAAATAGAATAAAAAAAGCCCACAAAACAAAAGGGACTCAAATATCAATTTCTCCCCATTTAGGGCATGATTGCCTATGGTGCATGAATCGGATTGAGTTACCACATGTGAATATACCTGATGCACAGTGGTGAAAAAGAATGACACGAACACTGCATTGAATAAATACTGGGTGCCCAGAGGTGTGTTGCGGAAAGCACCTTAAGTATAGGGGTTATGGATTTCCAGATGTCTATGTGTCTCTGTACGTCCCTGTCAAGGAAATAAAAGGCGGTCATTTGGTTGTCTGTAAGTGTCCATGCAGATGTACTGTTGCTGGGCTTGGTTTGCCTACACGTGTAACCACACTCTGCGCTAAACATATACGATATAACAGTATTCAGTTCTGCAAAATTATATGCATGTGTCTTCTTTTGTATTCACCCCCGATTCATTGAAGCATTTCTAAGCTACAACTACCATTCCCTATACCCAACTATCCCCGCTGCTGCAAAACCCCCAACACACCGATCCATACCCTCTTCACTATCAGAAATGTGTGCAAACAGGATTTCCCACAAATGCACCCTTTTCTGTGAACAGGTTTTTTTTTTTTGTTGTTGGGTGATGTGAAAGTCTTTTGGGCGTATGAAGTGGGTTAGTTGTCAGGGAACGTTTGGGTGTAACCTATATAGAAGGTGTCACCTCTCATGCCCCCGCAATTGGAAATTGAACATCAGAGTGCTCTTATCTTTCCAGAATGCCAGGCATTACCTGGAGCCATGCTTGGTTATCTCTGTTGCCCCATGTCTGCGCTGGCTCTTTAGCATGATACTTCCTCCAGGCCGTGGATGGAGACAGACTGTGTTGCCCAACTTCTTGCTAAGGCTTGTGATGGCCTTGCAAATTATCGTCAAGTGTTCAATGGAGGTGATTCGTTCTTCCTGGTCCTGCTGATCTTCCATGTCCCAGAGGTGCCTGACAATTACATACCGGGCTTCCTGGGTAACACCCTGGGGCACAACCAATCCCCCCTGGCGAGTTATTGTAGGCCTTGAGAGTGTTTGGAATGGTTCATAAGCCATTCAAAGGTACCCACTTGATGAAACTCATCAGGTGTATCTGAAATGACCAGATGATTGTATTACCCAGCGAGCAATCTACTGACATCCTGGGTGCCTTTATTGTACATATTGTCTAGGGTGCCAATGTTCCCTGCAGGTGAACAGGCTGCAACTCTTCAGGGAACCTGATGGAATTCTTCCTCTGAGACATCAAATGGGGCAGGGCAGGTGTCATTCAGGACAAGTAATTGAGTAGACAGCATTGAGAAGGCTGCTAGTCTCATGGCCAGGCCCTGCCACTCAGGCCGTCCACCACCTGTTTTCACGCCTTCCGAGCATCTACTTAAGGACTCCAGGCCGGCAACTATGTGGAGGCTGCTGGTCACATGACCTAAGCCCCACCCTCCTGCATTGTCCTCCCCCTTCCTTTCCTTTCTTAACTCTTAGATCAAGGGTTTCTCTTCCCTGAGCAACCAAAGCAAAGGGCAGACGAAGAAAAAGGCAATTCCTGTTTGGACCTGTTCAGACCGGATGGACCCAGGACCAAAACCCCTGCTCCTCTAACATCAGGCAAGCTCTCTCAAAAATGTGCTTCACCCCTCCCGCCCAAAGCCCATCCCTACCATCACTACTCATCGCCAAACACGCCACTCATCAGCAACATCACAGACATCACATGGCAGCACTCTCACTCGCGTCGCCATAGCCTCCATCAGCACTCCAACCACAACTACAAGAAAACTGATGCTCATCAATGGTCTCTCAGCAACTAACCATGCAGCAGACATCACCATCCTCATCACCACACATGACGTGGACGCCATCTACATTACTGAGACCAGGATAACATCCACCTCCACCTAAATCATAGGTGTGCTAATCCCCAACAGCTACAGACGTCTACAAAGTCCACACTAGATTGGTGGAGTCCTCACCATCATTCATAAGGCATCATGGTCAAGCACCCAATTGGACATCACCACCATTTACTCGTTTGAAAATGTTTCCTGCCACTTCCCACTCTCCCCAACGGACACTGTCACTTTTCACCTCATATACAGACCACCCAGGCCTAACACCTGCTTCATTGAAGACTTCACGGACTTGGTCACCACCATATCTCTGTCGCATGCCAACAACATCTTTCTCAGTGACTTGAACGCCTCTAGCAACACAGCAACCAAGTCAATGAAAGAAGATCTCCACTGCCTACTCAACCCACTGAAACTGACGCAGAACATGAAAGACCCAACTCACAAGAAAGCTAATATCCTTGACCTCATCATCACAGCTCTGCCCTCCCTCGATCACAGCTCTCCAATCCTGCTTGACTGGTCATACCATCTGACAATCCCATTTGACATTTGCACATCACACCAGTCAAGAAAATACATTGGAAACCCTGAAATCAAGCCTTCAGAGCATTCAATAATGTACCAGAGGAAACTGTCATGGAAGACCTCGCCAAACTCCACTTTGCATGGGCTGATTTACCTCTGATGAGCCAGGACTATGAACCACTCCTCCAAGAACTGAACACCACCCTCACAACGAACATCAACTGCCATGCCCCAGAGAAACAATGCACACAAAAGCCTAAACTTTCCACACCCTGGTACACTCAAGAACTCAATTTCAACAAGCGAACCATAAGAAAACAAGAGAACACTTGGCAAAAATCCTGCAGCGCACCCGACTTCACCCTGCTCAAGGAATTCTCTACTACATGCAGACGACTGATCATCAATGCCAAGGTCAACTACTACTAAAACATCATAGCCAAGCCCAACAATGAAAGCAGAACCATCTTCAAAACCGTCAAGCTCTACATCAACCCTCTGCCCAACTCACCTGTACTGCACTCCATTAGGAAATTCACTGCCATCAACTCTTTCTTCATCAAGAAATTCAGCATGATACGCCAACACATAGACACCAATGGTACAACTGACAGCACACTACACATCCAATCTTTCAAAACCACAACTACCTTGACAACTTTGAAAGGCACTCACTACGGAAGACCTCACTGCCATTCAAGCAGCCCTTAAGGCCAGATCATATGCAGACAACATCCTCCCTGCCTCCGTACTCAAGACACTTCTGATTGAAGCACTCCTCCCTTACCTGACAATCATCAACAGCTCCCTAACTCAAGGCACCATCCCCTCCACCTTCAAGACTGAAAAAATCCTCCTGCTTCTCAAGACATCAACACTGAACCCTGATGATCTTCCTAGGTGCAATCCATGAGAAAGCAGTAGCCAAACAACTCCTCCAATGCATCAAAGCCAACAACCTACCTTCAGTCCTACCAATATGGATTCAGACCCAAATACAGCACAGAAATGGCTACCATCAAGATGATCGACGATTCCCTCAAAATCCTTGATGATAGCCATCCTTGTCTCCCGGTTCTCCTTGACCTCTCAGTAGCATTTGACACAGTAGACCACCAAACAGTCATCAAAAATGTACATCACTGCATGGGGATCAGTGAGATCATTCTCAACTGCATCAAATCATACCTGGCTAATCGCCACCAGTTTGTACAAATGCATTTCCCCAGATCACCAACTTTACCCATCTCCTGTGGAGTCCCACAAAGGATCCATCCTCTCCCCCGTGATCTTCAGTCTTTACATGGAACTGCCCGGAACCCTCAACACAACATCCCCATCCACCAATACCCAGATGACATACACCTCTACCTCAAGAGATCCTTCATCGAAGACATCCACAGGCAGAGGCCTACCTCTCATTGATCAGCCGTGGATGTCCAGTGCTTACCTGAAGCCCAATCCTTCCAAGACTGAATTCATTCCTACTGCTGACAAACAGCACTGAACACCCAGACATCCAGACATGATTCGCTGCTATGGACCTCAAGGGCTTCACACCATAGCTGGCCACCTGGGCCAAGTCCCTTGGGTTTGACATCAACAGAAACCTTTCCTTCACACATCACATAACAAGAAAGACACAAACGGCTTGGTACCAACTTTCTCTCATGTGAAAAATGAAGCACTTCATAAAAGAAAGCAACTTTAGATCTGTTGTCCAAGCCTTGATCCCCTCCCACCTGCATGGTGGCAATTTCCTCTTGAAAGGCCTTCCGGCGACTACAATGTCTCCCCTAAGATGTGTCCTGCATGTTGCAGCATGACTCATCAAAGGACTCCACAAATTCAGCCACATCATCCCTAGCCCCATTGAACTACACTGGCTACTGATGCAAGCCTGTATCATCTTCAAATCCTGCTGCATTGTCTACAAGGCTGTCACTCTGAAGTCTCCAATCTACCTCACTGAGAAACTCAGAGAAACTCAGCATCTCCAGAGGCCTACGATCCACCAGATGTAAGGAGATATGCAGACTGAACTCTGCTGGTGCATGAACGAAAATTCCAGAAGACGTGCTTCTCTGTCGCCACCCCAAGACTCTGGACCCTCATCCACATTAACATCCAACTTGCCCTCTCACTTCTACAGTTCTGGAAGACGCTCAAGACCCTCATCTTCAAGGAATGGCTCCTTCCTCCCTAACACCTAGGTGCATACACCATCCACTCCCCTGGTTACTTGTAGACCCATTGCTGACAAATGCCCTCCCTCCTAAATGTGAGCAATTCTTATTCAGCAATACTCCCCTTTTTCTCTGTGTTGCTCTGTCTCTCCTCTCCCGCTAACTCTGCAACCAGCCAGTCAGTCAGGGCCAGGCTTCTCTCGGCCAGATCCCTGCCAGGTTGATCTCATCAGCTCGGCTCAGAATGTTTCCCCATCTGCATATCAGCCAAAACCGCTTCCCGAAGTACATCCAATCACTCCCAAATGCCTCTCCAAGTAAGTCATCTCTCGATCTCTCAGAGTGTCAGTGTGCCATCTCCAACTCCAACTAGCATCTCAAACTACCAACTCCCTCTCTCCTCAGAGAGCAGACCAGCAGAGAGCAGCCAGCCAAATCTCAGAGAACAGCTCCATCACAAAACTCCATCTCCAACAACTAGAAACTCCTAAAGCCTCAACTCTCATTATACTGTTCAATGACGTATACATATCCATGGTTACATGTTCCTCTAAGCTAAAATGCCTCTCTCTCTATCTGTCAGCATTTCTAAATGTGAGCAGTGCCTAAATGTGTGTGACGCATGTCTTGTACTTTTCAATAACTGCGTGTTCTGGTCATTGTGACATTTTCTACATATCTATACCATATCTATGCCATGGCCTTCTTCTGCGTGCCTGCGGTCCATCTTACCATCTCCTCATATTTCTCCATTCAAATCCATCTCTCTTCCTGCATGTCTCTGCCTGCACAAGCTCTTCCCCATGGTGTTGCCTGCCCCCACCTTCTCTCTGTCTGCGAAGCACCACCCAGGCTAATAAAGACTCCTTCTCCGTGTCTCTACTAAGGCAAAGGTGACCTCTTATTAACCAAACTGTTCTCACATTACAATCTTTCACAGTGTACCATAACAACTTCGCACTCTGCGGCTCTTCTGTGTGTCTCATTGGAATGGATTTATGCTTTCTCTATTCTCAAATACAGTGCTTACACATTCATTCATACCAAGCACTATACTCAAAGCACAATGCATGCTCTAAGTGCACACTCAATGCATCTCTAATACATGCTTATATAATACATAACAGCATATTTCTACAATTGTCTACAAATATAACATGTGTCTCTACATGGCATTTCAAATATAACAGACCTCATTCTATAGCAAATTGCAAATCCACACAAAGTGGCAGAATAATTTGGATAGTCTAATGTCACTACTTCATGTTACTAATAATCAGTACTAATCAGAATGTATGATGGATAACTAAACAGGATGCAATGATGGATAACTAATCCCTAAATGGGTAATGATTCTCTAACAATTGGCAATGATTTTCTAACAATAGGTAATGATTCTGTAATGATAACAAACCAGGTTTCTCCATACTATCAGGTTTTACAATCTCTCCTTTTATCATTATATAATTATTGGTAACAATTTGTCAAAACATGTCTCAATGTGGCATGCTAAAACCAAGCAAAATTGCAAAGGGAAAAAACATTCTATCTCATAATGCAAAAAAATCTGAAATGCAAGCATTTCACTCTATCAGTGGCAAGCTAAAATTCAAATGCATAGCTGCAAATGTGTCACAATTCAGAATAGCATATTCAGGTTTCTCATAGCAAAAAGTCAAGTCAAAAGTGTAAAGCCAAAAGTGTGTCTACAAGCAGATTATTCAAAACAAAAATGCAATGCATAGAATCAATGCATATGTACTGTGGATTCAGTTTCAGTGTGTCAAGCGCAAAATGACAATATCTCTTTCACAGGTGTCAAAGTGTCAAAAGCATTCATTTCATAAATTTCCAGTGTATTGGTCATACATGCCAATTCAGTTACATTTCCAGTCCAAGTTATTTCCAGGTTCACTCATGTCAGTCTGTGATCAAATCAGTTGTAGCCAAACAGAATGTATGTGTGTCCTCACATCTGTGCAAAATTCCAAGTCAGTACACATCCAGTTCTAATGCAAATATCTCAGCCAAGGAATGTTAACAAAGCATGTCAACAAAGCAAGTGTGTTCACAAATGGGTCTCAAATGTGTTCAGCAAGCATATATATGTTTTCAGCAAATATGTGTATGGGCATCAAAGCATAGCCCAAAGCATAAAGTAGTTCCAGCAGCAAACAGAACTCAAGTGTGTGTCCTGCAAACGACGTACAGCATCCTATGGTAGACTTTGTGTGCATGGTTTTATGATTGTGAGGTTTTTTGTAGTGTTTTCACACTATTGGACTGCCTTATTTAGGACTAAATTACTGTTTCATTTTTTCTTTCGCCCATGTGATGGGTTGAGCTTATCAATTTATTAACTGAATTCAATTGCTATATCCACTTTGGCCCAGTTGTCTTGGCTCTTTCCGTTGGTGAGATTGCATTTTTTTCCCCAATGGATAATGCTGATTTTGGCAACTGAATATCCACCCGAGGGATTATTGTCATTCTTCCCCTGTTTGGCCATGAGGCATTGAATTGTCCATAACCTCCTTTTGTGGCTAGCACTTTTTATTACACACTGCACTTTATATTTCTGTATGTAAATTCCCCGTGTGAATTTCAAATGATTTAATAATTTTTTAATGTAATTTGATTGAAATAAATAAAATGTATTCTTCTTTCTTTGTAAAGTCTTTACTGTGGTCTGTATGGGGTGATCTGCGGCGATGACTGAGGGTTCCTGTTCTCATGCTATTGATGACTCCATGTCTTTTTAAGTGAACTAAGTTTCATATCCGCTGGCTTGACCACTGTTTTCTATTGTGAATTGCTTCCCCTTCTTGCCAGTGTAGTAGGGGACACCCATCCATTTAGTGCTATGTGTCCTGCAAATGGACAATTTCAGCAACAGATTCAAGAGCCTCACTGCTGCAAGCTCTTCTCACAATAGGTTACAGATCTTTTCTTCAGAGCAATCCCTGCTCACTGCTGCAAGTTTCCTTCTCAATGATGTCTCCACTTTCCCTATTCCAAAGTTTTCCCTAGTCTATCCTCTTTTGATACTGATGTATCATTCACGTGGCACTCATTCAGAGTGTTGCAAAACAATGCAGATGGCAACTCAACTCTGGCAATTCCATGCAATTTCACATAGGCCCTTCACATAGGCCAAACTCCAGATTCAAATTCACTTCTTCCTTGCCAGGTCATGCTGTTGGCAGTTGTTGCCATGCCATCTCATGCTAGTATTCCAGTTCATGACATGCTAGTCCCTGCTCTTCTCATGAGGGACCAGCCAACGTTGGATGCAAGTGCAGATTTCAAAGCACAATGGTGTCAGATCAATGTTCTCTCTCTCTCTCTCTCTCTCTCTCTCTCTCTCTCTCTCTCTCTCTCTCTCTCAAAAGAGACAAAGATTCCCTCCGTTTCAAACGTGGTTAGCACCAGGAATTCAAATGCTTTCAGAGCGCGTCTTCCTGCTAATTCTCATTTCTCTCTTCTCCTCAGGCCAAAACTTGTGTCTGGTTCTGGTTCACAAGGTAAGGCATTCCAAATGGATTCTCTTCTCGCTGCACATCACAAAACAGACCACAAAACAATTTCTCTCCTTTTGCTGAACATCTTTCAATCTCTTGGCACCAAATTCTGCACAGTGTCGCTTTCGAGTCAGTCACGATCTTCACTTTCCATGGCATTTGTTGTCATGCCAGGAAATCGGGTAGCAAGCAGGTCTTCTGGTTACCTTCTCAGAGAACAGCCATTGACAAAGCTACACCCTAAGGCCTCAAATCGGTTGGTCGGCATTCCCCAGAAGTGCTGCTGCAAACTGTAGATGTCAGTACCAATGTCTCATCACTGCTGCTACAAACAGCCACGATGCAAAGTCACATGATTTCATCAAGGTCTGGTCAATCTGGTCTGGTCATGCTGCTGCCAATCATGGTCTGGTCAATTCATGCAATGCAATCTGGTCAGTCATCAAGGCTATCTGCAAGGTCTCGGTCTGGTCAAGGTGTCTCTCCAGATGTCATGCAAAGAAAACGAAAGTGCAACTATCAGTTTTCTATCCGTTTCAGATGTATTCAAAGCCAAAAACAAAATAGCATTCTCAATCTATGTTTCAGTGCACATAGCTAGTTCTAAACTCCCCATGTCTCTCAAAAGACATCAATGCTAGTTCTCTCAGTGTCTGCTATATCAGCTCTAGTGTATCAGTCTAACCATGCCTCATGATGCATTACTCCATCCCTGTCTTTCTCAAAACAAAACCGGACAGCCCACTTCACATAACCCAAAAAGTGCACCTTCAAATGCTGCACAACTGCATTCCTCTCATTCAATTGCACTCCATGTCCTGCAAAAGCATTGCTTTCTGTGTCATTTTCATGTGTTCTAGCCACAGACTCCCCTTTCAACATGATGTATTCACAACAATGAATAACTACATGTTGACAAAACAAATCTATTTCATTCAAATGGACACTACTTCCCGCATGTGCAATACAATTCAGATTCAATAAACATTCCTTCCCTTCACTGCTTACTCCTTCTTCAAATAAACAGTCTGCTAATCCTGTGCGATGTTTCTGCATAACGTAAACAACCCTTCTCTCCATGCAGTCATTCAAACTCAAACTTTTCAAACAATGCAATATCTCAGAACATTCAACTTTTCGCACGATTCACTCTATTCACATTCTCCTTCAATGCTATCCCAGTTTCTATGTCAATAGACAAAATAATATTTTCACTACCTAACGTAGGCAAAGTACTGTTATCAATCCTGCCAAAGATGCCATTACAAATGCCATTTCTGTTCAAATCAAAGATGTTCACATAAGTGCTTCCATGCACATAACTGCTTCCATGCAAAGGTGTCTCCAATGATACAGTTACATAATGCAAATCTTCATAGGCAAACCGTCTATGAATTCTGCACATATCTGTCAAAAATGCACTCTCCATGTTTATTTCCTGGCAAACATCTCGTTCAATCTGTTCAATTTATTGATCTGCTGTTGCTGCAATCATTGCTGCACTATCAGTGGAACAAACTGCTGTCTGGGTCACACTATTTCTGTCATTATTCTGAGGTAACTCTTTCTCACCACGAACAATATTCAAATTTTCTCCATGCACTTCTCTGTGCTTTACCTCTACCAGGTTTGCTCTAGGAACTCTGTTCCCACCCATCATTGCTGTTGACAAAGACTTCAATGGGTAATTCAAAGTTGCTGGGACATCTTCCCAGTTTTCAATTACATGTCTGAGACGATATAATATTGCTCGCAAGTCACTAATATATGGTGTCATTTCTGTTCCTCCTACTTCACTCTTCACTTTTAATTCTTCAATCATTATGGTTGGTGCCGGCAAAACTTCCCAGGCATCAAGCATATGCCTAAGCCTATTTCTTATTGCTTTCAAGTCACTAAAAAATGGAAATACTCTACCATGATCTGTAATACCTTTCTCTGCATTTCTGGTGCATACTGACTAAACGTATCATGCACTTCCATTGGGGAAATGTCAGCATCTGTAATCCATTTAAGAGCATCTTGTGTGCAAATTCTTGTCTATTCACTAACGGGTTTCAACGGCAGCAAAAATCGTTTTTGGACCTATGAGATATGCAGTTTATCTTTCTTCATCAATTCTCTATGCAATCGATCAAGCTCGTGCTTAAACACAAATATTCGGCCTATATGTTCTCGTACTTTTGTCGCATTATCTCGTAAATTTGAAAGAACAACCAAATCACGCAACTCTTGCAGTGCCACTCTATCGGTCAAATCACTCCATATTTTCACAAGATAATTCCCCATGCATTCTAACAATACCTGCTGTTCTCCTAGGCCTCTATGATCAGATATGGAACTTTGCACAGCTGCTTCATCATCACAGTCAATATATGTTTCTGCCCACTCTCTCAGTTCTTCTTTCCTGTCTACGCTAATCGTACTACGAATCTGTCTACTGCTTCCTTGCACAGGCCCCATCTCTGTAGAACTGCCTACTAAAGTGGCTAACTCATGCTCTGGTGGCGGTGGCCCTATCCATATTCCTAATGGCTTCTGTCAGCTGATACTGATCATACTCTAGCGCTTTCTCTGCATACGTTTTATGTCTAAGCGCATTTTTCTCTCTAATTCTCAAACGGAGATTAGCTTCCTTCCTCCAGTCTCTCACAACGTTGAACGCTGCTGGTCTGGCCTTCTTGCGTAGCAATACTGATTCTAGATGTTCTATACGTGCTAATTCAAAGCTCCCATTATTAGGCCACTGTAGGTCTGATATACGTCTGGTCTGCCTATGCCAAAACGCATTAAACATTATTGCCCCTATACCGTATTTTATGTACATTTCATGTGCCGGTGACCCCTCGGGTGGGGCGACCTGGCGAGTTTCTAAAGATTGTCTACCACAGTGGAAAAATCTCATTAGACAGGAAGACAATTTCCCAGGCATGGTTAATCCTTGCTCTTTTTCTTACCCTGGGTGTTTGATCTTGCAAGAGCAACACTCGACCAATATCAGGACATTTAAAAAACGTGGCCCGACTCACCTGATCAACCAATTCGTCACTCAGGGAGCAATTTGTCCGGATACAGACACAACCAAAAATTGCTGTAACTGCGTATCTGGCTCAATCTGCCTTGTTCCAGGACCCTCGCCTTGATGCTCTCTGGGCGCTGCTCGTTGATCAGAGATCGGCTGTGTACAGATCTGCAGAGGAGTCTCTCATCACTTCTACAGGGGTGCCCCGAACACCTTTCAATCCCGGCTCGACAGCTTCGTCCTCGACTCGTTTTTGCCTTCTTCAAACTCAACGTATATGATGGAGCATAAGTGGGAGGGTCCCTGTTCGGGTGCCATCTTTGCTAGGCCATAAAGACAGCATATTGAAACTAAGGCACAATAACTATATACACTAGTGACACGGCAGACACAAGGTTTGATTTCCAAACAAGTCTGGTTTATTTCAAAGAATCTCAGTCGGCCAACTGGGTCTTAACATCTCGCAACGTGTGTTTCCAGACCTCGTGAGATGCAAGAGAGCGAGCAACGCTCAAGCAGCAATATATATACATAACATTCAATCTTTACGAAGGCAATTCGATCCGCCCATAAACGTATCATTCAGGCAAGGGTTCGGTGATCGACAGTAATGACAAATATGACACATTAAGACAAGTCTTCATTCAGTCTAAACATAGCTATTTTAGCAATGGCAGCAGAGACAGCTTTCTTTATTATGGGGAACATGGAGCTTCTGGCTCAGCAAGAATATTGTGTTCTCGGCAGGGAAAACATTCCTTATTACATTATCTGTATGACTCAGGTCATGAGTAAAAGGTCAGATAGTTCTGAAGCAGAAAATACCACTCTCCGTGAAGGAGTACCGCTGAAAGAATTTAATTCATGTTTTAACTGCCTTTCACTACAGCGTTTGCAAGACAGGCTGGCACCTGGTCTACTGATTAGATGTGGCTTCTGCTTGACTTCAAGGACTTAGGGGGGAGAAGAACAATGTATCTCTGTATAGCTTGACATTCCTGTCTGTATCAGTATTTCAGCATTCAGGCCGTGGCCTTGCATCGCGTGTGAGTTCGAAGCATAGAATACATTTGCAAAGCGTTTTGACAGAAAGGAAAAAGCAAATGGCCGACATTTCACAAAATGGACGCCCTCTGGTTACATTGACGATTCTGCGATTGCGATGTTTGTCGCATGATGCTATTTGTTTCTGGCCAACATACTATTCATGATATAGGGTTGTTTCTGGTCTAACACCCTGTTGTTAGATCCCCACTCCCTAACCTTGTTCTTCCCCCTATGATTGTAAAGCACTTTGCTGGTCCGCAAAGCTAGATCTGCACTCAATAAAACTCATAATAATAATAATAGTAAAAGTAATAATGAGGCCAGGCTGGGGAGGGCATTTCTTTTTGCATTTCTCCATCTTCCGCACCTTGACAGATGCTGTGGCAGTTGAAGGTGCCTTAATGGTTCAAGAAGAAGGGACGGTGGTGTCAGGAGCGGTGCCACTGGTGCCTGAGTCTGCCCTGGTGGTGGCAGCATTGATGCCACTGGTACCTGGTGCTGTCCTGGTGGTGACAGGGGTTGTGCCACTGATGCTTGATGCTGCCATAGTGATGGCAGGGGCTGGTATGTTGCATAGTCTCCTTTGTTGATAATAAAGGACACATACATTGAGCCACTGGTCATGAATTGGATGAACAGGTGCACACAGTCATATGTTTTTCCTATCTCTCAGTAGGAAGCCACTGAAGTATACATCCTTGAATATCTGCTCATGGAAGGCTGAGCCCTGTTGTTGTGACACAGAACCATTTCTAATTTCCTTTTTTTTATTATAGACGGTACTTCTTTACGGCCATGGTCGCAAGTTCCTGGAAATGCTGGGTGCATGGGTGTCAATGGAGTGAATGCTGTTACTGCATTGATGCCTAGGACAAATGGTGCATTGATTCAGCCTGTGTCAGTCGTTTATGCTAAGATGTCTGATGCATGATTCTTCATCTCCCAGAGGTACATTACAGCCTCTGGGCGGTGTCTCTTCCAGTGGTACATCATTCCTGTCTATGCTGGGATATTATGAAGTACATGCAGCGCTTGAGGTTGTTCCAGCATTTTGTAACTTGTTTCATTGCCCTGTGGTGGGCGGGGCGTAGCTACCATCTTGTCTCCCTATATCCTTGATCATGCCTGTACACTTCACCCACTAGCAGAGTGAGCTCATGCTCAAGAAATTTGAATTGACATTGGTGGCCATCCCAATCATTACGACGCCCACTAAAAATGGGTCAGCCACCTCTTATTTGTACTGCAATGCCTTTCTGCAGGATGATTCCCACTGGATTCTAAATCAGTAAATACTGCGTTGGGGCTTTTCTCTGAGAAAGTGCAATATTTCCATATCCTGTAACAATATTTCCACATACAATAATGTGTTTCCGGTAATACAACATGTTGTGTCCTAGATTGATCGCATGCAGAAGTTAATGTTACTGCATGCATGGCAGTAAAGCCACAATTGTGTGGTAAGCCTCAGAATTTGGTGCACGTGGTAACAGTAATTACTGTTTGCAATCATTCTGGGTCCATTACTGCCTAACTCATTATGAGACCATTTATATTGTACTGCTTGTCATACAAGGCAGTCAAGGAAATAAAATAAATGTTTATCATTTCTAGAGAAATGGAAGACATTTGTAATCTGTGTTTTCACAAAGGGAAATAGTGGAAACACTAAGTTCGTTGATAATCATAAGTGGCAGTTATGGAAATAAAAGAAATATAGAAAGTACTCAGTCAGTTATCTGGTGGAAATAGGTTTAATATGTGACTAGTGTTTTCTAATTACCTCTGCATGTTTGCTAGACATAAAGCAAATTCTGTCCTGTAGACATCATACAGTTGAAAAAGCGAATATTCGCAATTGATTCTGTTTGTGGCTTCCAGAAGTCATAAATGTACTAGTTAGTTGGTTAAATATAAAGATTTACTCTGAAGTGAAAAGGCATTTTATTGACAAGAATAAATCATGAAAGAATTTATGATATTCAACTTTCCATCAACAAATAAAATAAAAGGTGATAAATGAAGGCTTGGCTATTATAATTTCATGAGACACTGTTTAGCGATATTCTTATATGTCAAGAAATATATCAATGTATTCCAATACATGCTTATGGATTATGTTCAAAATTAAGCTTATCAATTGTTGTTACTTGAGTTGCTATTAGTTGATTCAAATAGTTGATTCACCTGTTGTTTTTTTCTCAGTAATTCCATCTTTACAGAACATTCAAACCCCTGCCATTCAGTCTGGCACTCCTGAGACTCGGCTGTTGAAGAATTCTGGACATCCTGACACCAGCCAAAACTAATTATTGGATTGTCACTGAACTGCCTCTACTTAAGATATCTAATAGAGCATCGGAGAAGCAATGGTGCAAACACAAAAACCAAGAGGACCAGAAAACATGCCTCAGACATCTGAAAGGATATCAGGCAACCATTGCAAGAAAGAAGAATATCTTCTTCCATGACCCCTAGCCGCTGCTCTATTCAAAATCCACAGAGAAATTAGTTCTCCTTCCGAGTGATCTCACACTCTTGTAGCTTCGCAATCTCTGGCAGACTCCCTCTCCTAATTGTTTCTTTGAAAAATATCAAATCCATCCAATCTACCATTTCTAGACCCAGCCAGATCCTCTTTCAACTCTGCTTTCCCCAACAGTAAGATGGCAGCACCCATCTCTGCATTTCAACATATCTCCCAACCAGATATCATTGCGCTAGTAAAAAAGAAGAAGGCCCCTTCAAAGCAGGCTCTCTCATGCCCTGCTAAGGCTACCAAAGACAATGTTGAGTCCTGGGCACCATCCTTTGCCAACCCCATCAACTTCTCATGAATGTTTCCTGACTTCCTCAAAATGCATCACCCCACTCCCAAAGAAAGCCAATGAAAGCCAATGATGACCAACATGTTCTCTCTATCTGCTTATTTCAAACACTCCTTTCGTTGGCAAGATCCTGGAAAAAGTAGCAACTCAAAAGCAACAGTCCTACATTGAATCCCATCTCTCCTACATGGCCATCAGTCGGAAAAGTCCAAAAAGACTGTGTTAAAAATCCAGAATTTCGGCCATTTGAAAATTCTGAACGGCTGAAACGTTCGACTAAATCCCTCATTCGGGGGCAAGGGCTGCGGGGGTATAGGAGTGTCCCCCACACCATTGTTCACTATACTGTGAGTGGGGGATGCAGGGGTGTCCCCCGCAGATGGTCCCGTAAAAAGTAAAAAACAAAAAACAATAAAAAGGAAAGGATCCGGCGGTGCCAGTTCCCGATCACAGAAATGAAAGGGACCAGGCGTCACAAGGATACAGAGTCAGCAGCACACAGCAAGGTAAGTAGGGGGTGGGGCAAGGACAAAGGCTGAAATGTTCAGGGGAGAGGAGACCGAAAGTTATTTTCGGAAAAATAACCTTCAGTCTTTTCTCCCTCGAACATTTCAGTCACAGGCTTCCAACCCCAATCCCCATCAGTCAGGGTTTAGTCAAGCCACAGGTACAGAAACAAGGCTCCTAGACATGAGGGATGAGCACTTGAAAAACTGGACAGCCATACTCATTTTGCTAGACCTGTCAGCAGTGCTTGATACTGTTCACCTTTCTACCCTTCTTGATCATCTTCAAATTTACATTGTCTTTGAAGGCTCGGAGCTCTAATGGATCACGGCTTTCCTATGTGACAGAGAGCGTCAAATTAGGTCAGACGCTTTACTTGCTGGACTGATAATCCTCATCTATGGTATTCAGCAAGGTCTCCTTCTCTCTGCCTGTCTCTCCAATCCCTACCATAAAACTCTTGCGGACATCATCTCTCCATTTTCATCCTTTCAAACGTAGGCAGATGACACGCAGTTTGCTTTCAGAACCGGCGGCTCATCCATTAACTCTGATAGCATTTTCACATGTGTATTTCCAAAAGTAGTATGTGTGGTATACAACTGACTCTGTCTTAATGCGTTACAATCAAAAATCGTCTTCTTTGTGTGTTCAATACCCTATGACCTACCTTTTACCTGGCCTTTCTCTAGAGGTGCCCCACCCCTACTATCTCACTCTGCCATAATCCTGTGTGTGATCTTTGACAGCACTGTTGGTATCTCTTCAAGTTCAGGATATCACCAAGAGATACATTTTCCAGATGCTTCTGCTGAAACACAACCTACCTTTCATGGATTGCTCACCAAGACTACAGCTTTTTACTGTTTGGTAATATCATGGTTAGACAACTGCAAAAGCCAGTTCCAGGGTCTCCATACATGCGTAATCTATCAGCCACTGATGTGCCATCTACAACCTCGAGACCACATCCCCTAAATCGCTCTTCTGGCTGCCTATTGAAGCCCATATTAATTTCAAAGCATTATGCACTATCCACATAAATTATAGTAAAACTGGTGCAATCTACCAGAAAAGTGCCCACTGAGACTGCACCTTTCCTTGTCAACAAAGAACTTTGTTGTTGCATCCTCCAAGGTTTGGTGGGCGAACACTAGAGGCAGCTGGAGTGGTCTTCTGGAATTAACTACTCATGTCATGGAGCACAATCTCCTGCACTTCAAGTAGTGACTGAAGACCTGTCTCTTTGAACAATCTTTCACTTTGAATTCTTAATCTGAAACTCTCTCAGAGTTGCCCATTTCACTGTTGCTTTAACTCCATGCAAAGATCTTCATCTCCTTGACTGGTCACCTTCTCTCTCCTCATCTTTTGTACCTCCTTCCTGCATCTTCACTTCCTTCAATTTCCTTCCCTAAACCTTTGCACCTCAAACCAGGACTCTTTTTGCAGCTACTTCCCCCCTGCCCCCACTCCCAATCCTTCTACCTGCACTTGCTGTTAGAAGTTCTCATTTCTTGTTCTCGTTGGCATGTTACCTGTGATCTGTCTCCTGCTCCCCTCCTACTTGGCACTTATCGTCATGCATTTTCAGTTACAATTGCGTTAATGCATTTGTTTGTGATTGCTCTTGTCCTGCTCCCCATTCCTCTGTTCTTACTCATGTGAATGCTCCCATGGTGGGAAATCTCATTTGTCCATATCCTCTCCCCATACTTTGGAGGTTCAGATTTGGCACTGACCAAATAACCAATAAAATACGAAATAACTAAAATGAGATTTGCCAATAATTAAGTCAATTTTCAGGTGTTTAATTGTTTATTAAGGTGCAGTACCCACACAAAAAAGCCTATCTGTAATCTGCCCTCTGCTGCGCCTCGCAGCTTGATTTGCTCAGTTAACCTCCCTTTGCATCTCCATGTGTGACCTTCACTGACCATGAACTAACCATCACTGCTAGACTCGTCAGTGCTGAGCCCTCGTATTCTCCCACATTTCCTTGATGTTCCCTTCCTGCCATCTGTTTCTGTCCTCCCACTCTTCCCTTCCCCTTCATGCTGCTGGCCTATAAATCACTGTTTCCTGCAGTGGGTACCAAAGGCATCAATTTTCCTGACGCCCCCACTACTTGGATGCCATCAGAGGGCTGTCACCTCCCATCCACATGGACTAGCAAGCTGACGCTTCTCTTACCCGCCACATCCCAAGCTGATAAACCCCCTCTACTCACTGCCCACTCCCTCACCCAGTTGGCTCTACTCGGGATATGATCCCTTCCATCCTTGGACTCCGTTGCAACATTAAATCCTTCTGCTCATAGTTTCAATCCCATCAGCATGGATCTTTGCACCTACCCCAATTGACTGAACAGCAAGCAAATACAATCCATTACCCCTTTCTTCCTAGTAATCATCACACCAAGGCCATCAGAATCAAAAACAGTACACAAATTTAAAAAGTAACACTTTTCTTTTTATCTCAAAAACTATTTACTGACTCCTACCTTTGCCCCAAAAAAAGCAACACTACCATAGTACTCATCTTCGCCACATCTAGCAAAGCTCAATGGGTCAACCTTTATGCCATTGTTCAGGAGAACGAGGCATGGACTAAAATAAATGGAAATATTAGAATACTCTCGAATGAATTAATAAATCACCAAATCCTCTAAACCCTGTGCTCTCCTCTCTCTCTTACTTTTTGAACCTTTTCCTTCTTTGCTACACTTTCTAAAGCTTCTATTAGTCTGCATCCGTTTGCTAACCTCACATGCGCTTAATTGGATCAACTATGCAGACAACATAATTTTATGTTTTCATTGCTCCCCTGGGCCTGGTGACCACAGGAAACCTAAAAAGAAAGTCACGGCAATTACTGTGGCGTCCTCCTCTTCATGGTAAGTTCTGCTCTCTGGCAGCTGTAAGGAAAGATCCCAGTAGGGGGCTTTTGCTTGATTAGTGCTGCAAGAGCAGATCTTAATATGAACAGAGGAGGCTGCTTTATTTCACAAAATGGATGGTCCTATTTCAAAACTTTGAGCCTCATTTCCGCCAAATTTTACGTGGGAACTTTCCTTAAAAAATAATTTTTATATATAGGATCTCCATTCTTAAAACATGGAGAGTGCAAGCAGGATGTTCTAGTTTCCCAGTATTGGCAGCTACTCATTGGAACGCCTTACCCCCCCAGGTTAGAAATGTTGAATCTCATTTACTCTTCCTTTAGGAAGCTAATTAAAACCATGCTGTTCATCTAGATGATGGGCAGGTTTAATATTGCATTCTCTACTCTGATTCTCTGTACCTTTCATGGGAACTGTACTATGCTCACTGTAACCAAAAGCCAAGTATTCGGATGCAACTACGACAATCTTGTGTAACTAAGACAATATTTTGTAACAGCGCCACGATACCCGTGGGCTGCTAGTGCGCTATACAAATACAAATAAATAAATAAATAAATATATTTTTTATTATGGACCATCTTTTGAGACAATGGGCCTCATTATAAGTGTGCCGGTCTGGTATCAATGGTACCGGTAAGCTTGCTGCTACCGTTGTTACCGACCAGCAAATTACGAGTTCTGCTTGCAGGTGCCTTCCCGCCCGCCAGATCTGACCTGGCGGGCGTACCGGCACCCGCGAGCAAAGCATGTCGGATGCACCGGCACCATTCAAGAATGGTGCCTTGCATCCGACCTCCCATTCCCATTGAGCCCTATGAGGCTCAAACAGAATGGGGAGCATTTTATTCAGGCCCCCGAGAATGGGCAATTACCGGGTCCGGCAGGCTGTAATGACCAGGTAATTCGGTAATTACCCATTTGTGGGTGCCGGGAAAAATGTGCACGTTTGGCAGCAGCCTGCCGGTTTTACCGGCAAGGCTACCACCAAACTTGTAATGAGGCCCAAAAACATTTTTGAGTGAACTATCCCTTTATGGAATTGGAGGACTGGGCTGAGACAAAGGGAATTCTGTCTAGGCGCCAAATAGGCTTTCTAAGGTGACTCTCAACTTCTCTCAATGGTCTGGTTGATGAGCATGGTATGCAGTTAGCCCTTCCTAAATGGAAGCCTGTTGCTGTTTGGTGCATGGATAGACATATCACAAGCCTTTGACACAATAAATAGAGGACGTTTGTGGGGTATGTTAAAAATCTGGGGGTTACCTTTACCACTTTTGTCAATTATTGTGGTGCTCCATGAACACACACAACTACAGGTGATTTTGGATAGGATGGGCAGGTTAATTAGCCCAATAGTTACTGAAAAAGGGGTCAGACAGGGATGCATAATTGCACCCTGCCTTTTCAATCTGTACCTGGCAGATTTGGATAAGAGTTTCGATGGGTCCGGATTGACAAGTCCAAAAATTGGAAAGGATAGGCTTAATTGGATCACCTACAAGGACGACATCGTACTACTGGATTATACCCCCATAGGACTTCAACCTTTGCTGGGAGCTCTGGGTGCCTATGCAGGGTTGAATGACCTTCAGATTAATCCAGAAAAGTCAAAAATATTGAAGTTTTAGCATCCTCTTAAGCGCTACCCCTTATTTGTATGATGCCTGGATGATCAAGTAATATCTGTGGTGAATGAAGTTATATATCTGGGATTTAAACTAAGGTCCTTTCCGTTTGTAGGATTTTCGACATCAACTTTGGAGGGCAAATTGATGCAATTGGGTGCTCAAATGAAGAAAATCTCACATATGTATTATACATTTTCACTAGTGCCGCTAGTGAGGTTTTACACTGGCATGGTAATTCCATCCCTAATTCATGGTCTGGACACAAATCTTGTGTTGAGAGTTATGAATTGGGATGGGCTTGACGCCAAATTGTGGAAAAATGTGTTTGATTTGCCTCAGCCCATGCCTATAGCCTCCCTGAGTTATGAAATAGGTTAAGAGTCTATGCAATCTCAGATTGATTGGAGTGTATTGTCGCTATGCAGGATGATACTGGTTTCACAGAAGATCTCACTATAAGACGATATCGAGGGATTGTTAAGGGAGAATGCCAACTTCTATTTCATTGGTTTTAAAACACATGTGCTTAAAATTATTTTGGAGTGTGATCATATGGAAATGGACTTGGTACAGAACCTGATGAATGTCAAAGAAGCCTTGAAGAGGGCAGGCTGGATTAATTTGATCTCAGTGATGAAGAGGTTGGGTTTGTCCCAGTCATTATCATACTTTGAGAAACTCAGAGCCTGGTGTCCTATGTATTGGAGATGTTTTCCTGACTCGCAATGGAGAATGGAATTTCTGAGGTTTTCGTCTCAATTTATTACCAACAAGGGACATTTTACATATAAGGTGCAAGGAGGAGTACATAGACAAGCTGTTACACTTCGGGCTTCCTTGCAGAATACGACTCCTTTACAAGCTCCTCTGTGGAGCAGATACAGGTTGCCATGGCGCCTGTACAAACTACGACAGAGCCCGTGTCAGCTGACACGTCCTGTACGTGGATGACGTACGGCAAGACACGCCCACATACAGCTTTAAAACCACCGTCTTTCAAGGAGCTTGTTGCTGCGAATTAGCGTTACAAGCTACAGCGGCTAAGTCCGTTTACTACTTCGTGTTTTCTCCGCACAAATTCCTATTCTGCTTACCTGGTATTGACCCTTGCCTGGCTTCTGGATTGGCTTTCCTCCTCCCTTATTCCTGTCGTGCTCGCCTGGCTTTTGACCCAGAAAGTTATTGGATCCTGCTTCCTGCTGTCTCTTGCGGTACTTTATTCCTGCTAACTGCTACTAGATGCGGAACGACTTTGCCTTCCTCGTAGGTGACTTGTTATCAACCATCCGGAACTTTTCTACACCTTATCTGGATGCGTGTGTGCTCAGGTACATACTTATAATTGACAATTCCACCCCTGCTATTAATTTTCTCCACGACCTTGCTTGGATCTTTGCCTTCTGTTGGATTCTGGGACATTGAGTGACTGTCTTGTGAACTTGTCTTCAAGTGCATATAAACACTTTGCTGATACTGCACCAACCCGGCACTAGTGCGATCCTCGTGCCGTTCGGGGCTATTTCCCTATACTAACATTCCTGTTTGTTATTTTCTCCTTTCGTTGCCTTCTGTTTCATGGACTACTTTCCATCCTCAAAATATCCATATTCAGGTTAGTTGTTATTGGTTCGATACATTAGGAAGTCTCTATAGAATTATTCCCACTCATTGTGCTTATTCATATTTTTGTAGATTCACCCCGGGGAAGCTCCACTCCAATACTTACATAGGTATTTTTCTGTTATATACTGCTGTTCTGATTACTTGATTTATTTTCAACACTGTATAATATCTTTGTATTCCTTTGCAGCATTGGTATTGGCGGTGTGTGTTCTCCCCGCTCTTTTATTCAATTGACACCTCTGTCTGTCCCAATTGAAACAGCAGAGAGGTACATTGTAGAAAACAGCCCCTCTTTGAGGAAGCCTGAGTCTTGTACTCAGGGGAGCTGTGATGGAAGGCTGAATATCGATTCTTGTACAATCATCATCTCCAAGGTCACTTATCCACATCCTGGGCCTACTTCGGAGTGGTGAGTAACAGAATTAGCAGCCGCAAACAATGTCCATGGAGGCCAGTGATGCTTTGACTCAAATCGTGCAAATGGTCACGGACCTACGAACCGACTTGACCAATGCACAAGAGGCACTGCGCCAACGTATGAACGCCATTCAGGCCTTGGTTAGCACACCAGCGCCACAGATGGCCGGAGTTGGTGCTACAGCTTCAGGATCAGGGTTTCCACCTCCACAGCAGGAATCAAACCCTATTATGCTTACAACCCAGTTCCCTCTAGCTCCTCCTGAACGCTTCCTAGGCGATCCTAAACAATACCAAACCTTCATCAACCAATGCAAACTGCATTTTTTGTGCCGTCCTGCTTCATTGCCTACTTCTACTACTAAAGCGGCTTTTGTTTTGTCACATTTAGGAGGCACTGCAACCGCATGGGCTAACCCATTGTTAGAATCCAACAGTCATGTTCTCTACAATTGTGATGCCCTTCTTGCTATGATGAGTAAAGTATTTCATACATGTTATACTACTCAAGCTACTGACCTGGAACTCTTAAAACATCGACAAGGGAACACCTCCCTATTGGTTTATTTGGCCCGTTTCAATCAGTTGGTAGCAGAAACTGACTGGCCCGAAGAAAAGAAGACTGCAGTCTTCTATCAAGGCCTCTCAGATGAGTTAAATGACATCCTCTCCACTGTTCCCGTAGTCCCCACGGCATTTGGGGAACTGCTAGATCTAGTCCTTCTGATTGATGCCCGTAAATCTGAAAGACGTGACGAAAAGAAACCTGCTTTGGTCAGCACGGTTCCAGCAGAGACCTCGTCCTCTTCACTTCCTGCGCCAGAACCTATGCAGATTGGTGTGGTTAGAGGTCCACTCACCCCTGCTCAACGAGAATATTGTAGATTGCACAATCTCTGCATGTATTGTGGGGCCTCTGACCATTTACTGCCCGAATGTCCCAAAAAACCCAAAAGAAAGGCGGCCAACGCCAAATCCCGACAGTAGACGGAGTCCCTACGTCGGGAAGTTCACCTTTGGACTCTACAGTACAGAACCCGAGCCATCTAGTTCGCCTACCTGTTACGTTTTCCCTGAATCATGGTGTTTCATTCCAGACAACAGCAGTGATTGATTCAGGAGCAACAGGTAATTATGTTGATCAATTCTTTGCCTCTATATCAGGGATACCACTGATTCACAAAGCTATACCTGAAACAGTGAATGCAGTGGAAGGTTCAATCCTTGTATCCGGAATGGTAACTCACCAGACAGTTCCATTACATATGAGTACCGACGAAGGCCATACTGAAGAGATCTCATTCGATATCATCAAAGCGCCGGCCTACAGAGTCATTCTGGGTATTCCATGGCTGAAGCTTCATAACCCTGCCATCGATTGGTCGACATCTCAGACTCAGTTCCCTTCCAATATATGCAATACCCGATGCACTACATTGCAATTAGCCAGGGTAGTCCTGTTAGGGCACTGGTTTCTCCTACTATGCATATTGGAGCCGTTTCTAACAACGCTGTCTCTATGGTACCTTCTCAATATGCAGACTATGCGGATGTCTTCGACAAAGGGATGGCAGAGACTCTACCTCCACATAGAGTCTATGATTGCCCAATAGACCTAGTACCGGGGGTAAAGATACCATCCGGCAGGGTGTATTCACTCACTCTCAAAGAAGACGAAGTACTTAAAGAGTACATAGACAAGCCCTTGGCTATGGGATTTATTCGTCCATCCAAATCACCAATTGCATCACCGCTTTTCTTTGTACCTAAGAAGGAAGGGTATTTACGTCCCTGTATTGACTATCATTCATT
Source organism: Ambystoma mexicanum (assembly GCF_040938575.1). NCBI lineage: Eukaryota > Metazoa > Chordata > Amphibia > Caudata > Ambystomatidae > Ambystoma > Ambystoma mexicanum. The sequence goes on along the minus strand of NC_090935.1, from coordinate 543,524,635 downwards.
GAATGCAGCTACCATAAAAAACTAGTACCCCCTCCCCTGATCTCTGTTCTCCTTGATCAGTTATGATCCTCCAAAGTATTTACTAAGCTCGATCTCGGAGGAGCTTATAATCTGGTCCGTATGAGAAAAGGGGACGAATGGAAGACCGCTTTTAAAACACGTTACGGTCTATTTGAATACCTTGTGATGCCCTTTGGGCTATGTAATGCCCCGGCCACCTTTCAGGCATTCATGAAAGATTTGTTTTATGACATCCTTGACCAGTTTGTTGTAGTCTACCTGGACGACATTTTGATCTATTCACGAAACCAGGAAGACCACGAAATACATGTCAAAACAGTGCTCCAAGGTCTGAGGGATCACAAATTGTTTGTAAAAGCCAGAAAGTGCATATTTCACTCCTCAGAGGTAGAATTTTTGGGGTATGACCTTACTAACAACGGGGTGCGCATGAGCCAGTCCAAAATTAGTGCTATCCTGGAATGGCCTGTACCCAATTCTCTGCACCTCTTACCTCCCTGACAAGTGCCAAGGTGCCATTTGTATGGTCTTCTGAAGCTCAGAAGGCTTTTGATCAATTAAAATCCGCCTTCACTTCCGCCCCTGTCCTCAAACATCCCGATCCCGATCTTCCTTTTTTTGTTGAGGCTGACGCCTCGGGTTATGCTCTTGGGGCGGTGTTGTCACAAACCTGTCCTCATTCGGGCGAGATTCATCCTGTTGCCTACTTCTCGCGTAAATTGACACCTTACGAAAGGAACTACTCCATCACAGAACGCGAAGCCATCAGAGACACATTCTTGGAATGGAGACATCACCTTCTGGGGGCCAAACACCTTGTAACGGTATACTCGGATCACCGTAGTCTGTTAGCTTTCAAATCTATGAAATGTCTTACATCTAGACAGGCGCAGTGGCATTTATTCTTTTCACAGTACCAATTTGTTATCACATACCATCCTGCTAAAGCTCAAGTTTCGGCTGACACTCTCTCACGCCTCCATGCGGGTGGCCAGTCCCAACAGGTCGAAGCACTTCCTCTCCTACCGAACAAAGTTGTGTGCAGGTGTTCGGTTCAGCCCTCTTTGCGTTCGATCATCCTTGATTGGGTCTCAACCCATCCAAAAGAAATCGCTGATTTCAACCTGGATGTAATTCAGGGTATGCCATTTATCCAAGGGCGTGTCTATGTACCCTCAGGTCAAGCTAGAACCTTAGCTTTCCAGTGGTCCCACGATTCTTTGGTTGCAGCACATCCAGGAAGTCAAAACACTCTTGAGGCATTACGGCGTTGGGTTTGGTGGCCTTCCATGGCTCGCGATGTAAAGGACTACATTTTGACCTGTTCCATATGCACTCAATGTAAGACCTCTAGAGCCAAACCAGTAGGCTTATTACAACCTCTGCCTGTTCCATACAAACCTTGGCAGATGGTGTCAATGGATTTCATTGTGGAACTCCCCGACGTCCAGGGTCATGACACCATTTGGGTGATTGTGGATTATTTCACAAAATACGCACTGTTCATACCCTGTTCCAGCTTGCCTTCGGCTCCGGAATTGGCGAGACTGTTCATGACGATTGTGTTTCGTTTCTTTGGCTTACCCTTGGTCATTGTTTCCGACTGTAAGGCAGAAACCTGTGCAGTTCCCTCTGGGACCACTGCAAAAGATTTAAGACTACAGGTGTTTGGCAGTAAACCCACTTGGTAGCAGTCTGTAGCACACAGATTCACTTGGTAGCTGTGGCTGAGCAGTCAGACTTCCCTCAAGAAGAGTTAGGCAGTATACAGAGTATTCACAATAGGTCAAAAGAACACAGTAGAACAAGTAAACACTGACCAGGGCTTGATGTAAAAGAGATATAATTATTTATTTAACCCCACATCTAGCAAAACACACAGGCACTAATGTTAAGCAGTTCAAGAACACGGTCACTAAAAGATATACACTCCCTCAAAAGAATATTAGACAATTCTTAAGTAAAGCCTCACTTATTTTCAGACAGCGGTGAGCGCTTAACGCAGATGGCACTCTAATAATTCGTTTTAAAAAGGGAGAGAAAAGCAGAGTATAATTTGAAACAGATCCCAACACTTTCACAAGAACACAACAAGAGAGGAAGGCAAAGTAAAACCGTGAAGTTAGAGTTCAGAAGGCCGGATACACTTTAAGAGGATCAGAACGAAATGTGTCCAAGGTCACACGGTTGAAGTGCACAAAAGTCTTGAAAAGGTTCAGAAAGAGTTGGACCAAAGAAAGGGACCAGTTAGATGGTCAAGGCGGCCAGCCCAGTCCAGACGGTTAAGGGATTATTATTACCTTGTAGCAATCTTTAGACAGGGAGGCCTGGTGGGCACGGTACCTTAAAGTGGTGAGAATACTCCAGCAGAGGCAGTTGTTCCTGGCAGCGAATGCAAGTCGGTGCTTCGTCCAGGGGAAGAGAGGATCTCGTCGGGGAGGAAGACTGGAGTCCGTTGCACTGCCAGGGAAGAAACCAGCCGCGGAGTTCTCAGGTAAAAGGAGCGGTCCTTTTATTCGCGGTCCAGTGGTAAGTGGCTATCCGGTAGCCAGGGTGCTTGGCATGGGAAATTCGACCACAAGACGTCCTGGGATGCGAGGAAAAGAAGGTAAACTGGTTGTGCCCACCAGTCAGGGGAAGAAGCCTCTCCAGCCGGGAGATCTTCTCTGTCGTCGGGAAGTGGTGAGTTGGTTCTGCAGGGCTCCACCGGTGGTGTCGTCGTGGTAGGTCGGCTCAGCTTCTCCCTCGTCGGATTCTCAGGTCCTGTGGCGACTTCTGAAGTTCCAGTCCCCAAAGCCCTGCTTTTATGCAGCACACCCCCATTCACTCAGCCTAGCTGTCAATCAAACATGCTAAGTGGGCCAATCACACAAGAGTGTGACTTGAGTTACCAAGGTAACTCAGTCCAGTGTGCCTAAACCCCCTCCCACAACCCCTGTGGTACCCAGACAGACTGGCAGCACTTTTGGAGGCTTCTGTGGAGAATCCCGCCAAAAAGTGGAACAAAGGGCTCGACTTGGGTTGGAGTCACAGAAGAGAACACAAACGCCATTTTAGAATCGAGTCCTGGCAGAAAATACCAACCGGCGAATTAATATTAAATAATTAAACCAGCGGTATGTTCGAGGCTATGAGAATTAAATAATTAAAGTCGGTAGCCTCGAACAATGGGAAAATCCCATAGGGATATATTCGCGATCAAATATAAAAAGTAGTATCCACTGCCACCAGCCAAAACTCGATCAGGGGGGACGGAGACGTGTCCCCTCGACTAACAGACCCCGGGGCAATCGAATTGCCCCAACCAGTACGCCCACAATATGATGGTTTGTACTGGTTTCTGTTCATAATTTGGGACTAGTAAAGCCAATGGTGACTTTACATGCCCTGGGAGACAGTAGTCAGTCCTAGGGTATGGAGTCTATGGTGGGGTGTCACTATGACATCCCTGTGTCACTGCACGGAGGGTGCTGTGTAACACACATAGTAAAAACACATGAGACCCTGTGAAGTAAAGGACCCCATAGCCCATAAAACACATTAACAGTCAAAGGAACACCATAAATCATGTCTAAGAGTGGGAGAAAAAAGAGTCTCACTCTTGGCAGGAGAAAAAAACAAACTCCAGAAATCCAGCAAAGCTGCTGGGGGACTCACTAGGTTAGGAAATTCAGCCTAAAGAGAGAATTCTCCCTAACACTGCCCCCCCCCAGACTAACGGACAGGAGGATTTAATCCACTCCTGGATGAATCTCATACCTCTAGTCGATGACATACATCCTAGAGAGACCATCAGCATTTTGGTGGTGACACCCTGACCTGTGCTCAATGGTGAAATCAAACCCTTGCAGGCAGATTGACCATCTCAATAGTTTTGGGTTTTCCCCTTTCATTTGCATTAACCATCTCAAGGGTTGGTGGTCAGTCTAAATGACAAAAGTAGAACCATACAAGTATGGCCTAAACTTCTTCAGAGCCCACACAATAGCAAAACACTCTTGTTCAATGGTTGCCCACCTTGTTTCAGGATCCTTCAGTTTTCTACTGGTGAAGCAAATGGGGTGCTCCCTACCTTTCCCATCCAGTTGACTGAGGACTGCACCTATTCCTACATTTGAAGCATCTGTTTGCACAATGAAAGTTTGGTGATAGTCAGGAGCTCTGAGTACTGGGGCTTGGCAAAGAGCCTTTTTCAGGGTTTCAAAGGCCTGATTGCATTCCTCATTCCACCTAACCTTTTTAGGGAATTTAGGAGAGGAGATGACAATCAGTGGAGAAGCTATGGATCCATAGTTCTCAATGAAATTCCTGTAATACCCAGTGAGGCCTAAGAAGGTTCTCACCTGGGTCTGAGTAGTAGGTGTTGTCCAATTTTGCACAGCTTCAATCTTACTGGGCAAAGGCCTTATTTCTCCACCTCCTACCTCATGTCCAAGGTAGACCACTTTACTCTGTCCAATCTGGCATTTACTTGCCTTTATGGTCAGATTGGCCTTTCCAAGAGCCTGCAAAACATATTTCAGGTGATCCACATGTTCTTCCCAGGAATTGCTGAACACTGCTATGTCATCCAAGTATGCCATGCAGAAGTCTTCCATCCCATTCAGAACCTGGTTTACCATCCTTTGAAATGTAGCAGGTGCATTTTTCAATCCAAAAGGCATAACCTTAAACTGGTATAAGCCAACTGGGGTAGAAAATACAGTTTTCTCCTTGGCATGGTCTGTCAGGGCTATTTGCCAATAGCCTGACGTCAAGTCAAATGTGCTGAGGAACTTGGCTGCACCAAGTCTATCCACCAACTCATCTGTCCTTGGCAAAGGGTGGGCATCAGTCTTAGTGACTGCATTAAGAGCTCTGTAATCCACACAGAATCTAAGTTCTTTAGATCCTGCCTTTGGTACTAACACAACTGGGCTAGACCATGGACTAGGGGCTCTATTACCCCGAGATCAAGCATCTTGCTGACCTCACCTTTGATGTGGGTTCTTACATTCTCTGACATTCGATATCCTCTGCTTTTGACTGTCAGACAGTCACCAGTGAGTATGTCATGCTGTCCCCAAGGGGTCAAGCCTGGTGAAAGTGAGAACAGGGAGGCAAACTGATTTAACATAGATTTACACTCTTCCTGTTGCTCATGTGTCAGGTTTGAAGAGAGATTTACTCCTTGAATCTTTTCGTCTAAGGGTAAGCCTCTGAGGAGATCAGGAAGAGCTTCACTCTCTTCTTCTTCCTCTGATGATGCTAGAAGCAAAGATCCTACATCAGGTCTGGAGACATACGCTTTTAGTCTGTTGGTGTGGTAGACTGTTGGAGCCTCCTTGGGATTGCCCAAGTCCACCAGATAGTTGACCTCTCCAAGTTTACCCACATCTTTGAAGGGTCCCATCCATTTGTCTTGCAAGGCCCTCTGCCTTGTTGGAATCATAACGAGAACTAGCTGGTCCTGAGTAAACTCAACCATGTTAGCCTTTTGGTCATGCCAGTGCTTGACCAATGCTTGTCCAGCTTTCAAGTTATCACTTGCTTCTGCCATCATTTGTGACATTCTCCTTCGGTGACCTATCACATAGTCAGTCACTCTGACTGGCTTGGGGGAAGGAGCACTCTCCAACCCCTCCTTGATCAGGGCCAATGGACCTCTGACCGGATGACCATAAAGAAGTTCAAAGGGAGAATAACCTACTCCCTCCTGAGGGACTTCTCTATAAGCAAAGAGAAGGCATGTCAGTAGAAGGTCCCACTTTCTTTTAAGGGGGTCCTCTAAAGCACCTATCATGCTCTTCATGGTTCTGTTGAACCTTTCAACCAGTCCATTTGTCTGAGGGTGGTATGCGGTTGAGAACTTGTAAGTAACTCTGCAGGTTTTCCACATGGCTTTCATGTAGTGGGACATAAAATTCGACCCCCCTGTCAGAGATTACTTTCTTAGGAAACCCAACCCTGGTAAAAATACCAAGGAGAGCCTTAGCCACAGCCGGAGCTGTAACAGTCCTCATAGGAATTGCCTCAGGGTACCTAGTAGCATGGCCTACTACAACAAGTATAAACCTGTTGCCTGAGGAGGTTGGAGGATCAAGGGGACCAACAATGTCAATCCCTACTCTCTCAAATGGGACTCCCACTACAGGGAGAGGCACTAAAGGTGCCCCATTCTTGGAGCCAACCTTACCCAAAGTCTGGCAGTACTTATCTACTTCAGCCCCCATATTTGGCCAATAAAAGTAGAGTGAGAGCCTTTCCTTAGTCTTCTTGAAACTCAAGTGACCAGCCAAAGGAATCTCATGGGCTAACTGCAAGAACTGTGGTCTGTTCTCTAGGGGTACTACAAGTCGTTTGTTGTCCCCAGGTGCAGACTCTGTTGGTTCACTGTAGAAGAGGCCATCTTCCCAGTGCAACCTATATTTCCCAGGCTCTTGCCCTTCAGCCTGAGCACCTGCCTGGTGTCGACGACCTTCCAGAGTTGGACATTCTCTCTGTCCCTTACTGAAGTCTGCCCTGTTGGGTCCACCTTCTGCCAGTAAAGACTGCAGCTCAGGATGGTCAACAGGATCCAAATCTCCAATGAGTTCCTGGCCTTCCACTAGCTCTTCTTCAGAGTCTAGTTCAACCACACAGGGTTGTACCTCCCTCTCAGCCTCAGCTGGAGGGGGAGTTACTGGTGTTACTTTGGACAACCTAGGGGAAGTCCTTGTTGGCTGCACTGGAGTGCTGGCTGTGAGGTTCTTTTTAGAAGTTTTAGGTTTCCCTTTTCCTTCTAGTTTCTTAGACACAGCAGCTGACATCTCCAGTGGAGCAGGAGGGATCTCTTTCTTCATCATCTCCTTGGGAGTACCTCCAATGGTTCTCTCCCTTGCAGGTCTGGTGAGCTCCTGTAACCTTTTCCTAGGAGGTCTGGGGGTATGTGACACTACTCCAAGAGTTTTTAAGTCATTACCCAGCAGAACCCTTCCTGGCACCTCACTTTGTATGCTGACAGGTATCTTCACAGTCATGTCATTACACTGGATGAGAACTGGTAATTGGGGAAGCATCTGCACAGGCCCTTCAGCTAACTTGGTGAGGCATTTGGGTGCCTTAGCAACATCCTCAGCCTGGAAAAATGATCTGTCCACCACAGTTATGCTGGCCCCAGTGTCCCTAATGGCAGGAGTCTCCTGACCATTCACCTGGACACTGTCCTTATAATACTCTCTAGTATTATCTGGGATATAATTATAGACATCTAAGTTCTGTTGTTCCCACAAACCCAGAGACACTAAAGAAACACTGGCTGAGATTCCAATGGGTTCATCAGCCAGCAATAGAAAGTTTCCACTTGCCATTTGTACTTCCTCCTCTGGAGCGAAGGCTAAGGAGACAAGCTGGACCCCTGAAGGTTTACCTTACATCTGGGATCTCCTTTCACATGGTCAGTAGAGCCACACACAAAGCATTTACCAAATGCTTTCTGGAATGGTGACTTGTTCTGACCTCCTTCTGGTTTGGCACCAGGAGGTACACTAGCCTGATTTGGTTTCCCTTGTGGCTTACCCTTTAGGTTTTGTTTGAGGCCCTCTTTGGAATTGGAATTATTAGAATTCTCTTTGGAGTCCTTTTTTGGCTGTTTTCCCTCATCCTTTTTCTGAGTAGCCCCAGAATCCTTGTGAGTGGCACTGTTGGCAACCCACAAGTCAGCAGCCTTAGCTAACTTCCTGGAATCTAATTCCTTTGAATCAGCCAAGTGCTGTCTGAGCTCAGGAGAGCAGGCATCATACATTGACTCCAACATTACAAGATTCTTCATTCCTTCATAAGTGTTAACTCTGTATCCCTTAATCCATCCCTCTAAGTTTTTCAAACTTTCACTCGCCCAGGTAGCCCAAGGGGTACCATCATGCTTTTTGAGGGTCCTAAACCTCTTAAGGTACTGGGAAGGGGTCTTTCCAAATCTAGCTATCAAAGCTAGTTTCACACATTCATAATCCTTCTTATCCACCTCCCCCAACTCCATTACCACATCAGTTGCAACAGGGGGAAGCCAAGAGAACAACCAGGGAAGTAACTGATTCCCCGTGATGTCCTGGAGCCCATGATTATACTCAAACATTTTTAACCAAATCAACACATCCAACTTAGGTTCATACATACCCACTAATTCCTTAGGCATCCGGGGTCTTTTGGGACTGGAACTCCTAGAGGAACCAGAGGAGAGAGAAGCATTTTCCACAGACAACTTCTTCATTTCTAGTTCATGATTAAGCTCTATTTCTCTGAGTCTTAACTCAGCTTGCTTCTGCTCAGCCTGGGCATTCATTCTTCTGAACTCTAGCTCTTGGTTTCTTTCAGATTGAGCAATAAAACGTTTGTACTCTAATTCAAGCTTCATTTTTTCAAGTTCAAAATAAGCAGGGTTACATGTAGGACCTGGCATAGGCCCAGTAGGTACAGTAGGTAAGGCAGACAGAGGCTCAGAATGGCTAACTTCATTAGGTTCACTTTCCTCTTCTGACTCATTATCAAGACTTTGATTCAGATCAGTACCATCACTGTTTTCTACATTTGCTGGGGGGGTAGATTCCTCTGTACTTCCCAGACTTTGGTTTTCTAACAATCTTTCTATAAGTTCCATTTTCTTGCCCTTCTCAGAGAGATTCTTATGTCTACACAATACTTTTAAGCAATCAGCAGTTTTGGCAGACAATGATTCTAGGGTATAACTCTCCATAGCAGACATAGTTAGAAAATCAGCTTTTTTAGTGCTGGGCTCTGTGGTTAGCTGTCCTAAAGTGCTCAAAAAGCACATTAAAGTGTATACACAATACAAATCCCACCGCTGTACACCAGTCTTAGGCAGAAACCTGTGCAGTTCCCTCTGGGACCACTGCAAAAGATTTAAGACTACAGGTGTTTGGCAGTAAACCCACTTGATAGCAGTCTGTACCACACAGATTCACTTGGTAGCTGTGGCTGTGCAGTCAGACTTCCCTCAAGAAGAGTTAGGCAGTATACAGAGTATTCACAATAGGTCAAAAGAACACAGTAGAACAAGTAAACACTGACCAGGGCTTGGTGTAAAAGAGATAAAATTATTTATTTAACCCCACATCTAGTAAAACACACAGGCACTAATGTTAAGCAGTTCAAAAACACGGTCACTAAAAGATATACACTCCCTTGAAAGAATATTAGACAATTCTTAAGTAAAGCCCCACTTATTTTCAGACAGCGGTGAGCGCTTAACGCAGATGGCACTCTAATAATTCTTTTTAAAAAGGGAGAGATAAGCAGAGTATAATTTGAAACAGATCCCAACACTTTCACAAGAACACAACAAGAGAGGAAGGCAAAGCAAAACCGTGAAGTTAGAGTTCAGAAGGACGGATCCACTTTAAGAGGATCAGAACGAAATGTGTCCAAGGTCACACGGTTGAAGTGCACAAAAGTCTTGAAAAGGTTCAGAAAGAGTTGGACCAAAGAAAGGGACCAATTAGATGGTCAAGGTGGCCAGCCCAGTCCAGAAGGTTAAGGGATTATTATTACCTTGTAGCATTCTTTAGAAAGGGAGGCCTGGCGGACACGGTACCTTAAAGTGGTGAGAATACTCCAGCGGAGGCAGTTGTTCCTGGCAGCGGATGCAAGTCGGTGCTTCATCCAGGGGAAGAGAGGATCTCGTCGGGGAGGAAGACAGGAGTCCGTTGCACTGCCAGGGAAGAAACCAGCCGCGGAGTTCTCAGGTAAAAGGAGCAGTCCTTTTATTCGCGGTCCAGTGGTAAGTGGCTATCCGGTTGCCGGGGTGCTTGGCACGGGCAATTCGACCACAAGACGTCCTGGGATGCAAGGAAAAGAAGGTAAACTGGTTGTGCCCACCAGTCAAGGGAAGAAGCCTCTCCAGCCGGGAGATCTTCTCTGTCGTCGGGAAGTGGTGAGTCAGTTCCGCAGGGCTCCACCGGTGGTGTCATCGTGGTAGGTCGGCTCAGCTTCTCCCTCGTCGGATTCTCAGGTCCTGTGGCGACTTCTGAAGTTCCAGTCCCCAAAGCCTTGCTTTTATGCAGCACACCCCCATTCACTCAGCCTAGCTGTCAATCAAACATGCTAAGTGGTGAGCGGCCGGCTCACCACTTGGGCCAATCACACAAGAGTGTGACTTGAGTTACCAAGGTAACTCAGTCCAGGGTGCCTAAACCCCCTCCCACACCCCCTGTGGTACCCAGACAGAGTGGCACCACTTTTGGAGGCTTCTGTGGAGAAGCCCGCCAAAAAGTGGAACAAAGGGCTCGACTTGGGTTGGAGTCACAGAAGAGAACACAAACGCCATTTTAGAATCGAGTCCTGGCAAAAAATACCAACCGGCGAATTAATATTAAATAATTAAACCAGCGGTATGTTCGAGGCTATGAGAATTAAATAATTAAAGTTGGTAGCCTCGAACAATGGAAAAATCCACAGGGATATATTTGCGGTCGAATATAAAAAGTAGTATCCACTGCCACCAGCCAAAACTCGATCAGGGGGGATGGAGACGTGCCCCCTCGACTAACAGACCCCGGGGCAATCGAATTGCCCCGACCAGTACGTCCACAATATGATGGTTTGTACTGGTTTCTGTTCATAATTTGGGACTAGTAAAGCCAATGGTGACTTTACATACCCTGGGAGACAGTAGTCAGTCCCAGGGTATGGAGTCTATGGTGGGGTGTCAATATGACACCCCTGTGTCACTGCACGGAGGGTGCTGTGTAACACACATAGTAAAAACACATGAGACCCTATGGAGTAAAGGACCCCATAGCCCATAAAACACATTAACAGTTAAAGGAACACCATAAATCATGTCCAAGAGTGGGAGAAAAAAGAGTCTCACTCACGGCAGGAGAAAAAAACAAACTCCAGAAATCCAGCAAAGCTGCTGGTAGACTCACTAGGTTAGGAAATTCAGCCTAAAGAGAGAATTCTCCCTAACACCGACCGTGGTACACAATTTACTTCACGATTTTGGAAGGCTCTTACAGCTTCCCTGGGCATCGAGGACAGGTATTCCTCAGCATACCATCCTCAGAAGGATGGGCAGACTGAGAGAACCAATGCTACCATCGAACAGTACCTACGCTGTTTATGCCTTCAGTTCCAACAGTCCTGGTTTACTTCTCTGCCTTACGCAGAGTTTGCATATAACAACTCTATGCATACGTCAACAGGAGTTTCTCCCTTTTTTGCCCTGTATGGTGGTCATCCTAGGGCACTACCACTTGATCCGGTATTGCCGGCTGTCAACCCAGCTGCAAGAGACTGCGTGAGAGATCTCGATAAGATTCATCGGGATGTACGCTGTCATTTGCTCCGAGCTCAAGACCGTGCCAAAAAATATGCTGATGTGCATCATTCTCCGGCACCGGTCTATCGAAGTGGCATGAAGGTGTGGTTGAGGTCCCGTAATTTACGAATTGTGGGCAAACGTTCGGTTTTGCCTAAATATGTGGGACCCTATGCCATTACTGATGTTATAAATCCTGTGGCGGTCAAGCTCTCCCTGCCACGCTCATGGCGTATACATCCAGTTTTTCATGTCTCCTTGATCAAGCCTTTCATCCAGGGAACTCGTCTACCTACACGTCCCTCGCCGATCTTGGTGGATGCAGAGGAGGAGTACGAAGTTTCGCGCATCCTGGACTGCAGGGTGTCTAGGGGTACGTTGTTCTACCTAGTGGATTGGAAAGGTTATGGGCCTGAGGACCGTACCTGGGAGCCTTTGTCCAACTTACATTGTCCGGAGCTTCTGAGGAGTTTCCATTCCACCAGGGCTTGCCGGTGTCTTTGGGGGAGGATGCTGTTACACTTCGGGCTTCCTTGCAGAATACGACTCCTTTACAAGCTTCTCTGTGGAGCAGATACAGGTTGCCATGGCGCCTGTACAAACTACGACGGAGTCCGTGTCAGCTGACACGTCCTGTACGTGGAAGACGTACGGCAAGACATGCCCACATGTGGCTTTAAAACCACCGTCTTTCAAGGGGCTCGTTGCTGCTAATTAGCGTTACAAGCTACAGCGGTAACGTCCATTTACTCCTTCGCGTTTTCTCCGCACAAATTCCTATTCTGCTTACCTGGTATTGACCCTTGCCTGGTTTCTGGATTGGCTTGCCTCCTCCTTTATTCCTGTCGTGCTCGCCTGGCTTTTGACCCAGAACCTTATTGGATCCTGCTTCCTGCTGTCTCTTGCGGTACTTTATTCCTGCTAGCTGCTACTAGATGCGGAACGACTTTGCCTTCCTCGCAGGTGACTTGTTATCAACCATCCAGAACTTTTCTACGCCTTATCTGGATGCGTGCGTGCTCAGGTACATACTTGTAATTGACAATTCCACCCCTGCTATTAATTTTCTCCACGACCTTGCTTGGATCTTTGCCTTCTGTTGGATTCTGGGACATTGAGTGACTGTCTTGTGAACTTGTCTTCAAGTGCATATAAGCGCTTTGCTGATACTACACCAACCCGGCACTAGTGCGACCCTCGTGCCGTTCGAGGCTATTTCCCTATACTAACATTCCTGTTTGTTATTTTCTCCTTTCGTTGCCTTCTGTTTCATGGACTACTTTTCATCCTCAAAATATCCATATTCAGGTTAGTTGTTATTGGTTCGATACATTAGGAATTCTCTTTAGAATTATTCCCAACACTGTATAATATCTTTATATTCCTTTGCAGCATTGGTATTGGCGGTGTGTGTTCTCCCCGCTCTTTTATTCAATTGACACCTCTGTCTGTCCCAATTGAAACAGCAGAGAGGTACATTGTAGAAAAGAGCCCCTCTTTGAGGAAGCCTGAGTCTTGTACTCGGGGGAGCTGGGATGGAAGGCTGAATATCGATTCCTGTACAATCATCATCTCCAAGGTCACTCATCCACATCTTGGGCCTACTTCGGAGTGGTGAGTAACACAATCTATGCCCACTGTCTGGAAGATCAGAAACACAGGGCCTCATTACGACCCTGGCGCTAATGGGTTAACGGCGCCGTAAAAGACTGCGGCACCGTTAACCCATTAGCGCCTGATTACGAGGTCCCTTGGCGGGACCCGACCTTAATGGCTGGTCTACACCAGCCGTTAAAGTAGGGACCCGCAAAGGGACCTTGGTGCTAAGGACGGTACCGCAATTTGCGGTACCGTACTTAGCGCCTTCCCATTCCCATTGAGCCCTATGGGGCAAAAATGGGAATGGGGAAGCGTCATGGAGGAAGGGGGAATTACCGCCCTGCCAACCTTGTAATGGGGTGGTAATTCCCCCTTTCTCCATGGCGGAGTCAGTAAGTTACCAGCATGGACCATGGTGCTATTAGCACCATAGTTTTCCATCTGGGTCGTAATGAGGCCCACAGTCTTTGAGGCATATAATGATAGTTTGTGCTGGTACATGGGAATGCCAGTCTCTGGAGGGAGTGGGATTTCTGCATGTAGTGCAACAGACACCACTTCCCCATAGCACCTGGTAGGTTCACTATCGGACATCAATATTGCCATAGACCCACCACCAGAACATTTAAGAACCAATTAATGTTACCCTTGTGAAACTGATTAACATTAGATATGATCAATAAATCACAAATACAACAAGCATCTAATTTGCAATATAGAGTCTCTTTGTACTCATAATGAGAAACACATAAAGAATGCTCTCACTCTTTATTTATTCTTCGTATAGATAATATATGACCATGCAATCCTACTACCATTCACTTCTAGCAAACTAAAGCCTTCAGTTAATCAGCAATTTATATAACCACCTAAAATACCGCAAAGTCATATTTAGATTTATACTAGCAGAAATGCTGTCAGGATTGGCGAGCCTGTGGACTGGTGAGGTTATACCCATTAAAGGGAAATGGCTAAAACACTCTTTCAAGAGCCCATAGTTATTAGGATCAGATAGGTCAAGGCCAAGTTATTTTATAAGTGGTGTAACTTGGACATGTTTGCTAATCTATGGCACTAAACAGTGCAAGAAGGTAGCATTGGTGAATCGAGTCAAGAAAGGAGCAAATAAGTACCAGAAAAGTAAGGACAATCGTCGCTGAGCAAACATCATTCATAATGTCGGTAGGGCACATGTTTAGAAGTGTGTAAAGCATATCCTTCACCGCAATGGGTTTAAAGACAAATGGATTCTGACCGGAGGATCGATTAGAGCTCCGGTTCAATGCTTAGACGTAATATTAACAATAGGCTCTGATGATTTCTTAGCAATAATTTTTTCTCTAGCTTTTTTTATCTTATTTTTAAAGTGATCTTGAACTGTGATACACTCTTAGATATCAGGGGAGAAGGAATCTCCTGTTTCTATACAGCATTTTAACTCATCTAGAATGGAAAACCGCTCCCGTGTATTATTTTCTGCCAATGAGAGGCGAGAATTATAATACTCTTTTTTAGCATGACAAGTAACATTTTTATATTCAGCTGCTAAAGTATTTCCAGACTCGTTTTCCATTAAGACAATTCATTTTTAGCAAGGCCCTTTCTTTCACCCGTTTAGCTTTTTTGAGTGTAGCCAACTGCTCAAACTACCATTTTTGTTGTCCAGAGTTTTGACCAGCCTTTTTTAATTTAGGAGGGGCTATCTTGTCTAAAAAAAGAGATCAATGGATAATTATAGGCCTCAGCCAAAGTCTCCAGAGTATCTGTTTCTTTAGTAGGAGCCATTAAAGACTCCATGCAATTGGAAAGTTCAGTAGCCAATACATACTTAAGATTCCGGCTTGAGGTGGTAATGACAGGAGAGTGAACTCTCTTGAGCTTTGATGGTGGCGTGATGTAAAAAAAAAGTCATAGCATGGTCAGATCATAAACAAGGCTCTAAAGAAGCAACAGCATTACTGATATCCTTAGTAGCGATCTAGTCTAAATTATTACTAGGCCTTGTGACATTCGGATCATGCAAATGCAGTAACAGGAAGTGCTGGGGGTGGGGGCAGACCAGTGGGAGGGATGGGAAAAGGAGAGGGGAAGAGGGAGAAGTGCTTTGGGAAGGGGGCACCAGGGGCTGAGCAAGTGCTAAGGGGAGCTGGGGATAGCAAGTGTTCGGGGAGACAGGGAAGGGGGGTCAACTTGTGCAAGGGAAGGGGGTGGACCAGCCTAAGCAGGCTAGTAGGGGAGGGGTGCCCAAAGGAAAGTGCTGGTATAAAGGTGCAGGGAAGACTGGTCGAAGGAGGGCCCCAGTAAGGCTCATAAGGGATACAGGCAACCAGATATAGCGGCATGTGGAGATTTTCAGGGCAGGGAGAGAGGGAAGGAAGAAAAAAGGAAGGTCTTCAGAAGCTTCTGGAACTTAAGGAGATCAGGCTCAAAATGTAGAGGGGCAGGGAGGCCGTTCCAGAGGCAGGCTCCTACCCCCTACTCTCTGCCTAGAGAAACATCTGATCTGCAGATCGTTGGAGCTAGAGAACCGAAGGACTCTATCAGGGAGGTACTTAGGGAGAGAGATTTGGATATAGTGAGGTCACAGGCCCCAGAAAGCCTTTGGATGATGAGGCCAAGGATAAGTCTTGCAGCCGATTCTGGATTAGTTCAAGAGGGCAGAGGGAGGTAAGAAGCAGATTAAGGAAGAGGCTGTTACAGTAGACCAACCTGGAGAGAACCAGAGCTCTGGAGACGTTGAGTTTCTGGGTGAAGGTAAGGAAAGGGAGAATGCCTCTGAGGGGGTGAAGCTGAAATTGAGACTTCTTGACAAGGTTAGCGATATGAGGTGAGAAGGAAAGAGAGGAGTCGAAGATGACACCCAGGTTTTTTGCCACACAGTAGGAGGGAAGGAGGGGACAGGAGTCCCAATAAAAAAGTCTTACTGGCGTTAAGGCAGAGATTGTTAGCAGCACACCATGCCTGAATAGTAATCAGACAGTCGGGAATGAGAGAGGAAGGAGAGGAGGAAGAGGAGGAAAGCTTACAGGAGAGTGGTGTGTCATCAGCATAGCACTGGAAATGAGGAGAGAAGGTGGAGATTAAGTGGGCAAGATAAATGTTGAAAAGCCATGGCGAGAGGATAGGGAGCTGAGGGATGCCGCAGGTAGATATTGAGATAGAGGAGAGAAAGGAGCCTTGGGAGGGTTGATTCAAGAGGAAAGAGGTCAACCAATCCAGTGCCTGGTCTGTGATGCCCAGGGTATCACATAGGCAATTTATGAGGGTGGAATGATTGACTGTATCAAAGGCAGGGGACAGATCAAGGAGGATCAGAATGGAAGGAGAGTTGGAGAGCAAGTCATTACAGTTGTTAAGGAGAGCAGTTCCCAAGCCAGATTCATGGTGGTGGAGACAGCCAACGGATTCAGTGTGTTGGATTAATTGGGAGATGACCAACTTCTCTATGAGTTTTCCCAAGAAGGGGGTAGTGGAAGTAGGGCAGTAGTTAAACGGACAGGAAGGGTCAGCAGACAGCTTTTTTAGGAGGGGGTGTACAAGTGCTTGAGGGGTGATGGGAAGGAGCCAGTGCCGACAGAGAAAATGGTTATAGAACTCAGCCAAGTAGGGAGCAAGAGAGGCAATATTGTCCTTGATAGTTCATAGGAGACTTTCACAGAGCAGACTGTCTTGGTAATCTCACCCGGCGCTATAGGAGAGAACGAGGAGAGATGGGGTGGAGAAGGAAGGGGGGCCAAGGGAGGCCTGGGTGCTGGGGAAGGAGGGAAAGGGTGGAGGAAAGAGAGGACAGGAGGTCCTGAGCTTTAGTAGTGAAATGGTTGGCCAAGGCTGCGCAGTATCCACCTGACTTTGGAACAATCCAACATTGGTGTGATAAATAATCGCCACCCCCCCACATCCTTTGCCATTTAACCGATTGACATTACAGACAAAAATAATCTGCTGCAATTGTGATGTCAATTGCAGGTCCTGAAGTGTCAGATAGCCAGGTTTTCGTATGAAGCAGATGCCTATGTTTGCTCAGGGACCAAGTGTTGAGGAGGGCACAGTTTAAGTTCCCTGAGGTAACTGTACGGAAATAAAACTCATCCATAGCGGTAGAGATATTAACCTCAATTGGATGGGACTGATGTGTCTTGAATTGTAGCAGAAGGGTTAGGATATACAGCGCAACGTAACAGCATGCCAATGTTTATAGATGCTAAATGAGGACATGCCTCCATCTTACTGAGTAATGAAACCGAATCAGTCAGTGAGACATGTAACAACATGGTGGAAATACACAGCCCCCTACCAACACAACATTGTTCCACACAAGTTAGATTTACAGTGGGTATGAACACAAGAGGGCATTGGGTAAGACTACCCTCGATAGAATGGAAAACTGAGTCCGCATTTTAAAGCTGAGTGTGTATTGCAGTGTTCAAAATAATAGATGGGCAATCCGAACAAGGGGGCTGAATAAATAACACTATTCGCGTGGGATTCTTCAGCAGACACAAAGCAGTTAAAAGGTTATTTGAATGGTTAATCAATGCAATCGTTTGGTTAATCATTTGAGGGAAATGTACATCCCATTTGCGGCTTACATATTTAAACATGTTTGTCTAATAGCAGAATTTCTTAACTTAAACTTAGCAGATAAAAGGGCGAGGTTAGCCTCTAAATCAGAATCGTGCCCCATATTAAAACAAAATATTCGATTAGAACAAATATTTAAAAAAAAGTGAGTTTGAACCACGAATGAGGTATTAACTTCACCCCCACAACAAAGGTAGCTCTCGAAGAATGAAACAGCAAGTGCTCTCTGCCCTCACGCCCGGGTGCAACCGGTCAGAACCCCGGTAGCGACATGCCGGCGCGAACTTGCCAGATATTAAATATAAGATCCTAACCAGGTGCTCTTAATCCTAGAACATGAAGAATACACATAAAGTAACACAAAACAGAGTTCCAAAATCAAATTACAATTCTAAAAGCGGCAAATCAAGAGCCTAGGGAAATAAAGATGAAACACCAGAAAAAAGGAACAAAACTAAAATGCATAGTAGTTGATAAATTAAGACAAATGAAACACAAATTAATACAAAATTAAACAATTAAACAATTAAAGGGAGATAAAGTCCCAATTCTCAAAATCAAGGGACTAGGCAAAAAAAGATAAAAACACACACAAAATAAGGCAAAAATTTTGCAAAAACGAAAAAGCACAGCTAAGTTTAGGCAACACAGCTAACAGCCTGAGGGAAGAGTTGCAACTGGCGCCATTCTCCCAGGCGAAAAACGGAGGCAGGGAGGGCGGACAGAGCTAGAGGGCTGCGAACTGACACAGGCGAGCCAGCCTGCTTGGCGAGCCCAGGACAAAACCAGGCAGGTCCGTATACATGGTCTGTCAGCCCAGCAAGGCCGGACAGGGAGAGAAGCTGCTGGCTTAACAAAGTCAGCCAGTCAGCAATCGTATTCAGCCCTGTGGTTCAGCTTTTCCTCATTGTTCTACCAATCTGCATGGATCTGCTCCACAGGCAATTCAGGAACTCTGTTTCTGCTCCTCTTTGTGGCTTTGCTTAATTTTTGGGATCGTGGCTTAGTTGCCGTGTTATGTTTATGCAGCTGGCCTGATGTCAGGGGAACAATCATGATCCCTGGAGGTAGGGGCAAGCCCCTCACGGTGCTACCCTACCAACCTGCATAGCTGAACAGCAGGGCGGGTGACATCTGGAGCAGCCCTCCAAATGCAGAGGGAAGATCCAACTAGGAATATGCCCAGGGGTGGGCTGGCCTATAGGGAACTCTGGAGATTTCCCAGTAGGCCTCTGCACCCTTGGCCTCTTTTGTGAGGTATTTCCAAACGTTCCCATAGAATAAGGGTTGAGCTTGCCAAAAATGTGTAATATGTGGCCGTTCTGATTCCAGCACCTCTTTTGTCCACCCAGTCCACCCCTGAAAAAACCTCTGCCATAATCCTGGATGTGGAAGGCAGTCTACATGGAAACAAGGATGGAACAACAGGTGTGATGACCTGCCGGGGAATTAGCTGCAGCAGAGAGAGCAATAACAGGAGAACAGAGAATGTACAGGAGAACTAACAGCAGGACGGAAAAAGAAGAAAGGAGCAGGGGACTAGGAGAACTACCCAGGACACAGGCAAGCGGGAAACAACAACAGGGCAATAAGGAAGGAAGCTGCCTTGGCACAGTAACGTGAGGCTCCGATCTCCATCCATCATCTAAGTAGCCAGTGATCAGAATCCAGAAACCGGAAGTCGAGCTCCTGCGAGGCACCATCTTGGTGGGGTCACGTTGCAGATGTCAGTGCACCAGCCAAAGTTGAGTTCCTTCGCCATAGCGACCAATCATGTCTGCAGCCCCTGAGCAACATGATGGTTATAGGTTGAAAGATAAGCATATCGTTACCCCACTTATTTCCTGGCAGCCAATGCTGAGCTGAAGGTATTAGTGTCTCAATCATTAGTTCTGATCTTTTAAAACAGCCAGCAAGTCTCTTATTTATTGTCTTTCTATTGAATGAAAAAATAACTGTGAACATCTGAAACTCCTCCCTAAACCCGCATCTTGTCTCCTTACAAAACTGAGAAGGCCGACTGCATACTGAGGCCACCCATCATTGAAGAGTGAAAACTAGCAAGAGGTCAATTCCTCATAGATTTGCCATGACCTTACACGTCAATCATAATGATTTTAGGGCACAATATAGGTGGGGGGTGCCCTCCCATGAGAAATCCCACAATCATCATGGCCAAATGACTGTCAGCTTTTATAAAGTGTTGTGATAATTGTTAAAGGGCACATACTCCATGAAATATGAAATACAATGATTTTATAATGTATTAAAAAATATAGCTCATCAGTAAGCAGTTGAATTCTTTTCTATTTACAAATACTTTATTTTAAAAAGTATCTTATTTTATTTGTAAACGCAGCAGCTCAGCAGTGAGCACATTTAAAAACCAATATCTAACACGATGCATAAATACTCAGGCCCTGATTTACAAACATGTTTTCAATGGGACTTCCCCATGTTAATTTGTTTTTTAAATGAAGCCCTTAGTGTCTTGACTCGAAAAACCTGCCCATTTCTAATGCTTGGTGTTTAATGTGCATTTGCTTTCAAAACAAATATGGACAGAATGCAGATAAAGCCACATTTTATTGGGGCAGATCAAGTTATAATTTGTCAGAGGACGTATTAAAATAAATGTGGTGTTCAGTGCATTTTGAACTAAATAAAGCTTTTCAATAGAGATGCGTGCGTGTCTCTCTCTCTCTCTCTCTCTCTCTGTCAACATGTTCAAGCCAATGGAGGTCATTCCATAGGTTCAGATGAACAGCTTGCCTTAGTTTGTGTGGCATTCAAAGCTGCTTAGATATAAGTGACATCTGACTCCACGAAGACCCCAGCCCTGGGTGAACCTAACACCGACAGAGCACCCCAGGCAGCGGGCCGAGAGAAATATCAACAGCAAACTCTTCTCACTTTATCTCGAATGACCGCCCAAGAAGCTCCAAAAACGCTGAAATGTTTCTTTCGTCATTTCCAAGGGCAAATACACCGGCCTAGATGCATTAGCCCCTTCCATAAAAATAAAATACCCACACCTTTGAATAAAGCAAATGATACATGTGTTGGCAATTAGAAGACCCTGAACATAGCAGGACACCCATCATTCTAGAGATGAGAGGCATGATCTAAAAGAAAGTGGATACCACTGCACCAGCCAACTGAGTCGGCGCCAGCCCAAACCATAGAAACCTTCTGTATTTACAAATGCTGCTCAGAACCATGGCATGGATCTTCTGCAGAGGAACCACGCAGGAGCTTGCCAAAAGCTGCATGATTACATCGGAAGACATCATAGCAGCAACGGAATCATTCCCCAAAATCCACTCCTACTCATCCTTGAGCCACCCTCCATTAATCATCAAGATATACACCTATAAAGCATAGGGAGTCCCATAATCACTCATCCCATCCAGAGGACACCCTCTGAAATGCATCCCTCGACTCAGCGTCGACTCTGGCACCCTTAAATCTGCACTGGCCACCCTTGTCTTCAAAGAACAACAACATTGTAGACACCTCAATCCTCTGCCCATAATCATTTGAGGCAAAAATGATTGAACACCAGGTCACCAACCATCTTCAAGATGACAACGAATGTAAATCTCCAGCGCCATGACAAGCATATGGGCATTCAACCAAGGGGATGTACTATTTCCACCCCCACAGGTGCAAGGAGAGCATATCAAATATATTGACGAAAACCAATGTAAGCGGTAATTCTCCTCAACCTCCGGCGCCATACAACAATGTTGGCCACTTCATCTTCATTGTCCACCTAACATCATTTTGGGCATATTAGCAAAAGATAGATAACTTAACCCCTAAGGAACCAAACCTGCTTGGGCATCCTTAAACCCTTGGCTGTTGAACGTGTATTCAGCATATTCTGACCTCTTTGATCGAAGATATCTACGCTGAAGACACCCAATTGAGTATACCCTTAAAAACACGACCACCTGGCTCGCTGACATTTGATGGGGCCACTCAGCCCTAAAACTGGTGATGACTGGGTGCCTGCTCTATCTGAACTCGACAATATTGTAAGTCCCCTCTGTGGCCAAGCCCAGGCATTGGTAATTGCAAGATTCTAGCCTTGTGCCCTGCCTCCTTGTTCTCCTGGCGACTAAAGCTCAACAGGTGACTCTCCTGCTCTATCAAAAGCTCTCCTTCACCAAGCAAATAGTATCAGTACCCTGCAGCTCTCAAATCCTTTCACACATTTGGAGAAGGTTCCGGAAGCCCTCAACATGCAACATAAATTACTGATAATCTAAGCACTAGTGCTCTTCAATCTGAACCAATGCAACATCCTGCATATTGGTCCCTGAAAAGAACAGATCTCCAGCCTACAGGCTACTGAAAGCACCACATATGATCCTCTGCCCGATAAAAAAGCCATATATCCAGAGCACTACAGAGAATTCATTGAATACCCATACAGTATGGCAATGGAGTCAAGCTTCTTCGAATCACTAGGAAGGCTGTGTTGACATTGGGCCCATTTTACGTCACTATGGGCCTCATTACGACCCAGGCGGTAATTTACGGCCTGGGTCGTACCCTTACCACCATGGTGTAAACTACGTTTACACCATGGTGGATGGCGGATTTACCGCCCCATTCCAAGGTGAGTGGGGTGGTAAATCCCCATTTCCCATTTTACCCTTCCCCATTCCCATTTTTGCCCCATAGGGCATAATGGGAGTGGGGAAGGCGCTAATTACACCACCGTAAATTACGGTGGCGTAATTAGCACCATGGTCCCTTAGCGCCATGGATTTTAACGCCTGCAAAAAGCAGGCGTTAAACTCACCATGGCGCTAAGGGACCTTGTAATCAGGCGTTAAGGGTCGGCGCCGTTTACGGCGCGGTTAACCCCTTAACGCCTGACTCGTAATGAGGCCCTATGTCTTACAAGAAACACACCCCATCCAGACCCTTGGGATCCAGTGCAGTGAACAACTCACCAATCCAACCACTTGACTGAAGAGGATTTGCAATCAAGGACCATGAACTATGGACGTCACTTCCTTTTGAACTGAGGCATGAACCTGGAACCAGAGGCGCTGGAAAGATCTTAACACCCATCCATTTCCTGAGGCGTTCCACTAGGAATAGGCCAGAAATCTGTTCTAACATACCGTTTTTAGCAATTAGCCATTTCACTGGCCTGGTTCCCAACTAAGAAGATGTACACTGATTAAAAATCATTTTTTCTTGCCAATCCTGCTCGTTTGGAACCCTGCTGGCTCTGGTGCCTTTGCCTGCCCTCTCTTTCTCCCACTGTACTGTGAAGCATTTTACATGCATGTTGGGCATTAGACATATCAAATAAATAAATATATAAAATCATGCAGAGTAAACATATATGTTCTTGCTAAATGTGTAGATTGTTACTCTTCTGAAGAAACGTATGAGGTGGCGGTAAAATATGCAGTATTTCTGAATTTCTTGAAAGAGAGGTTTGTTATAGAAACTCTTTTTTTATGCCTGCACTTGGTGGAGGATATTTTCTGCATTCAAAAGCATTACCACATGGGATAATACTGCATATCGTCCATTAAAAAAGCAGCAAGAATCAACAGAAGAAGCCAATATTAGGCGCTCAAACAACAATTCACCACAGAATCTGCTAGGTACATATAATGCACCGCTCCAGTGGACACTGGCCGCGGGCATGGCTACCCGTACACATCAGAATACTGTAAGGACTATGATAAAATGTGGTTGTGCTGTTCACATAATTCTCCGCTTACTTACAATAGAGTACGTCTCAACACCTCTGACATCAGAATGCAGCTAAAACCTATGACAATTTCATGCACACTGAACACATAGCGAGTCTCTCGCACTCACGCCATCTCCTGACTCCTCTCAGCACCCATTCACATTCCTGACCGCATGGGCTGTGCTCTACCGGAGCCTGCCAGCCCTGCTAAGCCTTATTTGGCCAAACACACACATGCATTTTAATCGCACTCCGTGACTTCCAACACTCTGGACTTCGGTCCAACCGAGGGCGTTCCCACTACCAGTGCATTGATACTATAATAATGGTAAAAGGCTCTATATAAATGACATGTACAATACAATACAATGTGGCAGTCACACATGCAGTGATATGGCATTTCTCCATGTAGTCCTCCGGAAGTCAGAAATCGGGAATAACTTAAGGGTGCGCATGATTCAGAATCATGTCAACCCATCCCATCACACCTGATTAGAACATACATTAATGGTAACTGAGTCTGACAGTACTTCTGCAGGAAACTCCTAGAGAGGCCCAGAGCCCGGAAGTGTTTTGAGCATGCAAGCTTTCTTTGTGGGACACCAAATCTGAAGAGAGAGATTGCTGACTTCTATTTGTTTTCTTTTGCTGTTTTATTAATTATCACTGGCCAGATATTTCAGAGGCAGATTCAAATACTTGACCACGCTCTACAGCTTTTGTACGCCCTAGATATCTGACAATTGTTCATGAAGTCAACCTATGTGATATTTTCTTTGGCCCATTTTCCCCATCATTCTGCTGTATGCACATACAAGGAATAAGCTCACAAATTGGTGCAGGATTCCCACATGTGTCAGAATGTCAGAAAATCAGGATTCCCACACAAGGTTCCGAAATCACTGGATAGCATCATTCTCATAGTGTGGAATGCATAGTGCCTCATTAACCCTCACCCGCAATACAAAACAAGCTTTAGCAAAGCACCCAGTTTTCACTTTTGTGATAGGCATTTGCTACACACATGGTGTGATAACCTGGGCATGTGATAGAAGTGACTGACAACTACCTATTTAAAACCAATGCACAAGCCAAGCCTCCTAGTCCTTGTCCTACCACTTCTCTGTGTGTGCTTTCTCTGTTTTCTGCCACTGAGGTCCAGCCTGGACCTCTGGCAGTGCAGTTCTATATGTTTTCTTTTTGGTGAACAACATCTTTCGGCTACTCTTATGGCACCCATGGATGGGGGCACACCCTTGTATCCCTTATGTGTGATGTTTTTGGGCATCTGTGTGTTGCCCACAGAGCAGGGTATGGACTGGTGGCAGCTACATGCTGACTTGGCAGTGGTTCGAATATCCTCCATTTTTGGGACACCCAGACCCTGCCATATGAATCAAGCAAGTGTGATATTAACAGGACTTCTACAGTCAGAGAAATCGTCGACCAACGGACAGCACCGCGAAGAACAAAAACGTTTTTAATTATATATAAAACCATTCAAGTGGAGATTCATTCAAGACTCATTTATTAAAGGATAGAAGTATGAAGGAAGTAGAAAGTGTTCACAACAGAAATATTTCAGTTAATATAAAATTCAAGGACCATTTCTTCATAGTACATTTTCATGATTACTCTGCAATGACATTCTTTTGATTTATTGACCTGAGAAATGTGGAAAAATAAAAATAAAAATGTCAACTTGGCCCTAAATCTCTCAAATTGTTTGTTTTCTTGAAATTCGCCAATCTGTGATAACCTGGACTGTGTTTGACACATCGTTTGGGCTCGATGAGCAGGAGTGCCACCAAGGGGTGACAAAGGGGGGCCACAGCCACCCTTATAAAAACACTGATCCCCCTCCACCGACCCATTCAGTTATGTGTGTTTGTTTTGGTGTGCCACCCCAGGATTTCCAGTGTGGCCATCCCTATGAAAAATGTCTAGGGGTGCCACTGTCTATGAGTTCTGTGTGATGTTCTTGATGCTATGTAATGCCCGTATTTTTTTTCAACACATCATAGACTGTATTTGCACAGCCCTGGCTTCCCATTTCATCTCTAAAACTCAGGACATCCTGTCCTCTCTCTCTTCCTCTCCCCCTCTCCCCCCTACTCCGTGCTCTTCCTCTCCTCCCTCCTTCTCTACCTTTCCACTGTTCTCCCCTGACAAGGTTTCTAGACAAGTCCGATCTATAAAAGTCTCGTCAAAACAGGTTCACCCCTGTTCCTCCAAAACCATCAAGGACCACATTGACACCCTGGCTCCTGCTCTGACTGACTTCTGCAACCACTCCTTCACCACTGGAGTCTTCTCTTTGACCCTGAAGCTCTCCCTTGTGCACCCTCTTCTTAAGAAACCGTTTGCCAACCCGTCCTGCCCGGCTAACTATCGCCCAGTCTCCATCAGTCCTTTCCTGGGCAAACGCCTGGAAAAGCTGGCCATCACCCAGCTTAATCTTCACACTGATTCTGTTGGTTGTCTCCATGACCATCAGTATGGTTTCAAAGCTGCCAGAAGCACAGAAACTGTTCTCCCGAACATCTGTAACAACCCGCTCTCCAACCTTGATTTCAACACCTCCTGTGTCCTCACTTACTTGAAATCTCTTCTGCTTTTGACACCATCAACCATGCCATCCTGCTCAACTGTCTCCGTGATAACCTGAGTATCACGATCAGACCCTGGCTTGGCTGACTTCTTTCCTCTCCGATCGACCCTGCCAGGTCCAACTTGGGTCCTTCCAAGGTGTCTAACCTCTCTCCCTGGCTGTTCAACCAATACCTGGCACTTCTTCACCACTGCATTGCCGCTCCCTGCCCCAACTTTCAGTGCTATGCGGATGACACTCAAATCATTTTCAGGCTCCCTTCCGCTCCTTCGCCTTCTCTCATCTCTAACTGTCTGTCTGCTATCCAGGAGTGGTGCACCGCCAATGATCTCTGCCTTAATGCCAGTAATACAGAGACACTACTCATCGGCACACCTGCTCCCTCCTTTCCTGTTACTCTCTGGCCGGCCTCCCTTGGCCCTCTCCATGCTCCCACCTGTGAGGCTAAAAAAAACCTTGGGGTTATCTTCGACTCCACACTCTCTTTCTCTACTCACATCTCTGACGTCTTGAAGAAGTCACAGTACCAGCTGCACCTCCTCAGAGGTATTCTTCTTCTCCTCTCCTTCCCCCAGAAGCTCACTGTCTCCAGAGCACTTGTTCTTTCTACGCTGAACTACTGCAACAGCCGCTTTCTAAATCTGCCTGTCTCTACTCTCTGCCCTCTGCAACTCATCCAAAACAGAACTGTGAGTCTTGTCCTTGGCCTCAAGCCTAGGGATCATATCTCTCCAGGACTGAAATCTCTGCATTGGTTCCCAGTGGCAGTGAGGCTTAAGTTCAAAACCCTCTGCATTGTCCACAAGGCCGTCTGGGACATGGGGCCTCAATACCTTCAACTCTCTCTTCTTAAATATCTCCATTCTCGAGCTCTACGCTCATCTGCCTCCAACTCCCTCAGGGTCATTCGCTTCTCCAAGCAACAAGTTGGTGTTAGATCTCTTTCTTCAGCTGGGGCCTCCCTCTGGAACAGCCTCCCTGCCTCTCTCAAACTTGAGGAGAACCATCTACGGTTCTGGAAGCACCTCAAGACCTTCCTCTTTGCTTCTGCTTCCTCTCCTCCTATCCCCTGCTGATCTCCTGGCTGAAACTGAAACTGCACTGGTTACCTGCCTACCCTCTGATCTCAGGCACAGGTCCCCTCCGCACCAGTTGCACACCTGCATTGCCCCCTGGCAACCCTTGCTCTCTGGGGCTGTTTCTGCATCCCTACAGCCCCCTACCATCACTTGACAACTGATGTCTGCACTTACCCTTGCCACCAGCTGGCCGCACCATTTATGTATTGTTTTATTTATTTTACTGTTTATCCTATGTACTGCATTGCCCCACCACCTTCCCCCAGCACTTTTCCCCCTCCCCCGCACTTGCACAATCTCAGTGTCACCTGACCTAGTAAGATCGTTGTCTTGTCTTCCCTCTGTTCCCCCTCCCTTGCCTCGTTATGCCTTGAAACACTTGTCTATAGGCGCGTTATAAATGCCATATCATATCATATCATATCATATCATATCTTGAGTAATGGTATAATCATTTACATGAATGAGATCTGGATTTCTTCTCTTCCTACACCCCAGCACAGACATCACGTGATGCAAGTTTTGGAGAGGTTTTAGGTCAACAGAGAGGTGATTTAAAAAGTAGTCATTAGAATACCAGGGCCTCATTACGACCCAGGTGGTAAGTTACCGCCTGGGTCGTACCCTTACCACCATGGTGTAAACTACGTTTACACCATGGTGGATGGCGGATTTAACGCCCCATTCCAAGGTGAGTGGGGCGGTAAATCCCCATTTCCCATTTACCCTTCCCCATTCCCATTTTTGCCCCATAGGGCTTAATGGGAGTGGGGAAGGCGCTAATTACGCCACCGTAAATTACGGTGGCGTAATTAGCACCATGGTCCCTTAGCGCCATGGATTTTAACGCCTGCAAAAAGCAGGCGTTAAACTCACAATGGCGCAAAGGGACCTCGGAATCAGGCGTTAAGGGTCGGCGCCGTTTACGGCGCCGTTAACCCCTTAACGCCTGACTCGTAATGAGGCCCATTGGGCCTCATTACGACCCTGGTGGTAAGGCAACAACGGCGCAGGTAGTGCTACCGGCGTCGTTGCCTCACCGCCTCATTACGAGTTCTGCTCATGGGTGCCGGACTGCATGTGTGGTTTGACCAGGCGTGCATACCGGCACCCGCGAGCAGACCAGGATGGTAGCAGCTACCATCCTCCCCATTCCCATTGAGCCCTATTGGGGCTCAAATGGGAATAGGGACGTACCGGGTCCCGCGAATGGGAATTACTGAGCCCGCAAAGGTCGGAATGGCCCGGTAATTCCCATTTTTCTGGGACCCGGAATTGAGTTTGGGGGTAGCCATGCCAGTAAAAACGGCATGGTTTACCTCCAAACTCGTAATGAGGCAGTTGTTTGCCAATGGATCCAAATAGGAGAGCAGCTGTAGTCAAGGGGCCTGTGCTTGCTTCTGGGGCTAATTTGGACAAGAAATTTACTTTGCTTCTTTGATTTTTCGTCACTTAGACCCGTTAGACACTTCAGAGCTCTGATAAAAGCTTTTACATCAGGTCCTGTTTGTAGAGATCTGGCTTGTCTTGTTTCAGTGAGTTTTCCATTGAATCTTCACATAATGTAATTACTGTTGCCACTCAGGTTCAGTCGCTTCTCCAAGCAACAAGTTAGTGGTAGATCTCTTTCTTGGGCTGGGGCCTCTCTCCGGAACAGCCTCCCTGCCTCTCTGAAACTTGAGGAGAACCATCTCCGGTTCTGGAAGCACCACAAAACCTTCCTCTTTACTTCTGCCTTCTATCTCCCTCTCCCCTGCTGAACTCCTGTCTGATACAGCACTGGTCAACAGGTTAACCTCTGACTTCGGACCGGGGTCCCTGCCTCGCAAGTTGCACACACGCACTGCCTCCTGTCTACACTTACTCTTGCACTTGCCACCTGCTGGCCGCACTTCTTGTTATTGTTTGATCCCATGTAGAGCACTTCCCCCTCCCCTGGCGCTTTTCCCCTCCCCTCTCCTCTGCACTTGCGCGATCTCAATGTCACCTGACCTAGTAAGATCGTTGTCTCTGTCCTCTCTATGTCCCCCACCCTTGCCTAGGTGCGCCTTGAAACACTTGTGTGTATGCACGTTATAAATGTCATATCATATCATATCATATCACACGTGTATATTGTTACAGGTTTAACGCCCAACAGCCACTAATTGGTGTAGATGTTTTAGAAATACTGCATGCAACATTTGCAAAGATCCCGATGCATTCTTTTGAGCACTTTCTTTATGAGGATTTTCTGATTCGTTTTTCAGGGTAGACGTGGATTATGCGCGGCTGCACAGTTATTGATGACGCAAAGAAAGGCCCGTTTCTTTACCCTTCCTGCATTACATTGCAGAGCGATAGAGAAGGTTGCCACCCACTTTGTGTGACCCCCTGCTGGCGTCTTCTTCCTCCGGTTCCCTCATGGCAGGGAGGCCTTGCAAAATGTTTATATTCTCCTCATGAGTAAAATACATGAGGTATGTATGAGGCAGTGTTTACTGCATGCAGTAGGGTAATGCAGTACTGTATAGTGAAAATACTGAGGCGGGTGGCAAAAACAAGATGAACTGAAAATACAGTGAGTGATACTTGTGTGAAGCGTGGGTAGGGGTGGTATGAAGCGTGGGTAGGGGTGGTATGACGCGTGGGTAGGGGTGGTATGAAGCGTGGGTAGGGGTGGTATGAAGCGTGGGTAGGGGTGATATGAAGCGTGGGTAGGGGTGGTATGAAGCGTGGGTAGGGGTGGTGTGAAGCGTGGGTAGGGGTGGTATGACGCGTGGGTAGGGGTGGTTTGAAGCGTGGGTAGGGGTGGTATGAAGCGTGGGTAGGGGTGGTATGACGCGTGGGTAGGGGTGGTATGAAGCGTGGGTAGGGGTGGTATGAAGCGTGGGTAGGGGTGGTATGACGCGTGGGTAGGGGTGGTATGAAGCGTGGGTAGGGGTGATATGAAGCGTGGGTAGGGGTGGTGTGAAGCGTGGGTAGGGGTGATATGAAGCGTGGGTAGGGGTGGTTTGAAGCGTGGGTAGGGGTGGTATGAAGCGTGGGTAGGGGTGGTATGAAGCGTGGGTAGGGGTGATATGGAGCGTGGGTAGGGGTGGTATGAAGCGTGGGTAGGGGTGGTTTGAAGCGTGGGTAGGGGTGGTATGAAGCGTGGGTAGGGGTGGTTTGAAGCGTGGGTAGGGGTGGTATGAAGCGTGGGTAGGGGTGGTTTGAAGCGTGGGTAGGGGTGGTGTGAAGCGTGGGTAGGGGTGATATGAAGCGTGGGTAGGGGTGGTTTGAAGCGTGGGTAGGGGTGGTATGAAGCGTGGGTAGGGGTGGTATGAAGCGTGGGTAGGGGTGGTATGAAGGGTGGGTAGGGGTGGTTTGAAGCGTGGGTAGGGGTGGTATGAAGCGTGGGTAGGGGTGGTATGAAGCGTGGGTAGGGGTGGTTTGAAGCGTGGGTAGGGGTGGTGTGAAGCGTGGGTAGGGGTGATATGAAGCGTGGGTAGGGGTGGTTTGAAGTGTGGGTAGGGGTGGTATGAAGCGTGGGTAGGGGTGGTATGAAGCATGGGTAGGGGTGGTATGAAGCGTGGGTAGGGGTGATATGAAGCGTGGGTAGGAGTGGTATGAAGCGTGGGTAGGGGTGGTATGACGCGGGGGTAGGGGTGGTATGACGCGTGGGTAGGGGTGGTATGAAGCGTGGGTAGGGGTGGTGTGAAGCGTGGGTGGGGTGATATGAAGCGTGGGTAGGGGTGGTATGAAGCGTGGATAGGGGTGGTATGAAGCGTGGGTAGGGGTGGTATGACGCGTGGGTAGGGGTGGTATGAAGCGTGGGTAGGGGTGGTGTGAAGCGTGGGTAGGGGTGGTATGAAGCGTGGGTAGGGGTGGTATGAAGCGTGGGTAGGGGTGGTATGACGCGTGGGTAGGGGTGGTATGAAGCGTGGGTAGGGGTGGTGTGAAGCGTGGGTAGGGGTGGTATGACGCGTGGGTAGGGGTGGTATGAAGCGTGGGTAGGGGTGATATGAAGCGTGGGTAGGGGTGGTAGGACGCGTGGGTAGGGGTGGTTTGAAGCGTGGGTAGGGGTGGTATGAAGCGTGGGTAGGGGTGGTATGAAGCGTGGGTAGGGGTAGTATGAAGCGTGGGTAGGGGTGATATGAAGCGTGGGTAGGGGTGGTATGAAGCGTGGGTAGGGGTGGTTTGAAGCGTGGGTAGGGGTGGTATGAAGCGTGGGTAGGAGTGGTATGAAGCGTGGGTAGGGGTGGTATGAAGCGTGGGTAGGGGTGGTTTGAAGCGTGGGTAGGGGTGGTATGAAGCGTGGGTAGGGGTGGTATGAAGCGTGGGTAGGGGTGGTATGACGCGTGGGTAGGGGTGGTATGAAGCGTGAGTAGGGGTGGTATGAAGCGTGGGTAGGGGTGGTATGAAGCATGGGTAGGGGTGGTATGAAACGTGGGTAGGGGTGGTATGAAGCGTGGGTAGGGGTGGTGTGAAGCGTGGGTAGGGGTGGTATGAAGCGTGGGTAGGGGTGGTATGAAGCGTGGGTAGGGGTGGTATGACGCGTGGGTAGGGGTGGTATGAAGCGTGGGTAGGGGTGGTATGACGCGTGGGTAGGGGTGGTATGAAGCGTGGGTAGGGGTGGTATGTGTTGCTAAGGCCCTCTTTCCTGTGGTGATCCGCATGGGTCATAGAAATGTGCAGGTAGTTTAATTTCAAAAGTCACCAAACCTGATCTCATCTTTTAGGATATTTTCACCAGGATTTAGCAATCCGAGAGATGTTGACTTGGTATCTTCAGTTTGATATTGGGGAGCGTCCTCTTTCTTTTTTGATACCCTCTGAGCAGATTGTGGTCATTAACTGTTCCTTTTTGCCGCAGGTAAATATAGGCTTTGGCAGCTGCCGCTGAAATGTGAGAGTTGTTGCTGTGAAAAGGGTTTAGAAGAATGGGTTATTGTGTTTTGGACATGCTCTATTTTTGCACCAGGAGTGGACCTCCAAACAGAGGTGTTGAACATGTACCCTGATAAGGCGAGAGCTGGGCAACGAGAGGCTGAGGCGAATTTAGACTTTGAGTAAATCCATTTTGGTGGAAGCTGTCTCGATTCAAAAGCATTCCCACAAGGGATAATGCTTCATGTCACTCATCAAAAAGCTGCAAGAAACCACAGAAGAAGCCATTTTGGAGAGGGAAACATGAATGTGCCAGATTGCTCTGTTTGTGCTGAGAGAAAAGTCTCTTGTCGGCTACCAGCAGGTAGGCTGTTACCTTTGGAAGAGGCTCACCAACCGTCCATACAGGTTTGTGGAATCAGCCTTATCTGGGAGTTGCACTGTAGTAAGGATCTCATGGCCCACTTTTATGAACATGGCCCATTTCACACCCCTGAAGCGGTTGCACTTGACAGTGGAATTGGCTCAGGTTTCTCTAGTGGCAAATTGTCCTCTGCGTAGCTTACCATGGAAGACCATCTCTGGCTCTGTGTTCAGGATGTTTCAAACTTCTGGGGTAGTTACCACAGCTATCACTGTTCAGCAGGTGTGTAGTCCCGGCTATTAACCTAAGAATAAATTAGCCGAATGCAAGGGGCCTGGGGGTGCGCAATCAGATGCTGGGGCAGTCTATACATGCCACCGAGTCCAATTGAAAGGCTGCGTTAGCCGGGGCAGAGTTTGCTTCTCATAATTCTTGGCATTCTGCTACTTTTGCTTGTCTGGCTTATAAGGATTGGGTGACATGTCCACTGAATCAGCAGAATCATCACATTTGCGTTTCTGCACCAGCAGCAGAGCAGAATGTATGCAATTCTGCTCATATGTTATCCCGGCATGTGCCGGAGCGGCATCGAGATGAGGCATGAGTAACTAGTGAGATGGCATTGCGCGGACAGAGAAGGCTCGTGACCCCAAAGCCTAGCAATACGCACAGAAGAACATGTGTTCCTGCAGGTTTGGCTGCGTGACCAAGACTATGAAAAGGCAATGCTATAAAGGGAAGTCAGCCTATATGTGCTGCAAATGGGTCGCACAAGCACCGGGGCTTCATGGATAGGTTTCTTAGTGATGTGTTAAAGACTTCAGGCCAGGAAGGTCCTATTGATAGAGGATAGCGCCTCTGAAATGAAGGATTTATTTCGGCCAAATTGGATGTAATAATCAATTCTTGCAAATTCACCTGCTGTACCTTAACAGAAAGAAGGACCGTTGTAAGCTGGTCCACTCAGCAGATTAGTCGAAGATCATTTCCTTTAAAGTAATTGTTAAAAGTTTCTGTGAAACTGAATCTAAAACTGTTTTGAATGTTTAAGTCCATGATCTGCATCTTCAGTTTCATCATTTGTCCGTTTCGCCTCATTCGGGATCAACATAAAACACATAAGGGCTCATTATTACTTTGGCAGTAGGGGGCAAAAAATATAGACTTTTTGTTGCTTTTTTTTATTAGTACTCTTCATTGCGAGTAGGGACTGTATGCAGCAAGTGGTGAATAAAAATACTGGAGTCTGACTCTTTTCCACGCAGGAAATACTGAATGCAGAAGGCGGCCATAAAAATCATTCTTGTACAGATTTGCATTTTTAAAGCTTGTCCCATTGCAAAAGCACTGGTTGCTGTGGATCTGCCAGGCTCCAAAGGAGCATTGCAAACCGCGTTTAGCATTACAGATGTCAATGCTCAGTTTGCATCCAAGTCAAGTTGCAAAACTTAAGAATGCAATGGCACTATCCCATCCCTTTCCTTTCAACTTGCTCGATAGTACTTCAGTACTTTGCTGTGTCTAATGCTTTCATGGAGCATTGACTTACTACCGAAGGCACCACTGGGGTTGGAATGTGGAGATCTTCAAGGGTGCAGGCTGCGCTACCACGCCACCCCATGCCTCGATTATGCACAGTGATCCTCATTATATCATCTGCTATTGTCAACGATCCGTAACCCCTACATCTGACCGTAGCCCACTCTTAGCCTTCCCATTCCACAGGCCAATGAAATGGTACCTTATTCACCACAGTTCCCGCCATAACCCAGACACAGAAACCTTTTGAAGACCCTGGCAGGGCGGCTGCATGCGTATAAGCCTACCCGCCCTCCCATTAGGTGGCATAATGGGTAGTACTATACATCTTCTAGGCATTAAGCTCAGCTCCCCACCCTAGTCACCTTCCTCAGTGTATGAGGACATACCACAACCTCTGCTTCACCAAGTGCGTTGTAAGGAAACGGGAACCAAGACTCTGTGAGAAACGCATGCAATCTTTCTGCACGGACATTCAACACTGAGAAAACTAGTGTTTGTGTGGAGAGGGGCCACAACAACAGTGTCGTTGTAGAGGAACGGTGCACATCGGGACATAGTTGCACGGCTCTATCCAGATACACCAATGGAGACCACTATGTTGGAATATATGGGTTGCCACAGGATCCCCCTTGCCTGTATGAACTAAAGCTGTTTTGAGAAAGACAAATGCTATTCTTCCAACTACTATCTGATTCATCTTGGCAAATGGAATATGACATGATTTCCCTCTGCCCTAAAATTGGAAGAAACAAGGAAAGCATTGTTTACACTCATTTTGGGATGGTATTATAAGAATTCATAGAAATAAGAACAAGACTGGACACCTTCTCATGATATGCTCTTAAATGTACATTGGTGCTATAGGCCTCCTTGTCCTGAGGAAGACGATCATCAGTTAGTGACTGAAAAACTAGATGTATCTATCGTCGAAACTACTGTGCAAGGAAGATTGGTTATTATAGGATCGATATGAATCTCTTCAAGATACCTGTAGATGACATTTAGCACTTTGACACTCAGCACTATAACTATTTGATGATATCAGCACGTTATAGATGCGCTGAGGACAAGGTACAAGTTCCATGTGGAAAACAAGGGGAATATGGGTATTTATTGCCTCTAATATCATCATAGAGTTTGACACTGTGGTAGCTTCTTCGCACTCCAAAAAACATTAAAAAACCCATTTTGAAATGTATTTTCTTACCAGATGTATCCTAGACCGGACTGTTTTTAGCAATCCCCTGCCTTTGTGTAAATGACAGAACGAGCATTGGTTATGTTTTATGATTCTATGTCACTGAATATATTGTTCGTGATGTTTCCTGGCCTGGCACACTCTTCTCTTTACTATTGTGAGTCCTTTTTTACATAGTAGATATTTTTTCTGTGCCTTGCGACATCACCCTGTGCTTGTTGCTTCAATGTGATTCCCCTATGTCCAAGACGAAGGGGACTCCCATCCTTTTGGATTAAAAAAACGCCAAGTGCCAATGACATGAGGGATCTACAGAGCAGGTCGAAAATCAAACGCTCTCTAATTATGAGGAAGGCTGTCGTTTGAGACGGCAGGAGGTGACACTCACGTGTTAAGTGCACCAGGGAAGAATAATGACAGGACCCGGTTTGTTTTCTTTGCCATAGCGAGCAGGGCTAGCTCTCGCTCCTTCCACAAGGAAAGCATTGGGGCAGAATCTAGAGAGCTTTAATGCGCCAACCCTCCAAGCAGCTGCCACTTTTGGATAATCCCATCATTACACGGCTTCAAGGAGTAGCAATTATGACATCTTTTGGACCCTGAGCCAAAAGGACAAAAAGCCGACTTCCCCCAGGCCTCTGACAGACTGGCTTGTGGGCACTATTTATTGCTTAAAAACGGCTGCAGATGTGCTCAGCTCTAGGGAGAGTCTCGCTTACTGAGCACGCACTGGCAGACCGGGCGAGCCAGCCTGGACGTGACAGCTCCATCTACGCAGGCTGATGCTGCGTGCCGTTACGCAAATGCGCGCCGCCATTCTGAGGGAATCAATTGGTTCTGCATCTGGTTTGGTAACTACACAACTCAATAGTCCAGGGAATGACAGCTCAAGCAATGAAGACCTTAAACTAGGAAAGCACATCATACTTTTCACCAATCCCAGAGATCTTTGTTGGATTAACTCTATGGGAGAGATACTAGGGTGCACAATAAAAAAAAAAAAACAACAGACACAAAAATAAAATGAACACTACAACAAATGTAAAAAAATATCTAAAAAATCAAAGAAAGAGGAGAGGAAGCAGCCGGCGATGGGAACGTGCATGTAGGCAAGCTGTTTGCAGATGACAACATCTGCATTCGACAGCTCACCCTCTCCAAGAATGCCCGCGACTAACAGCTGCCAGCGCAAACCTGCATTCTAACAACTGTGATAAAAGGGTGTGTGATGCCAGATTGGGGCACGGTTCCCGCCAGCTGGTTCCAAGCAGTGTGTTTGAAAGGTTTAACAGACTGATGTGTTAAGTTCTTTCGCTTCATTGCATGTCATCATGTACAGGGCAGTCACAGGCTTTTCTGGGGCCTGGCGCCAAAAAATCTTGTGGTGGGGAGTATAGTATTTGATGTCACTGTCCCAACCACACCACCAATGACCAACTTTCCCTTTAAATTCAGGAGGTTGGGGCAATGCATTCAGTGACCTATTATTATGTACTCCAAAAAAAGAGGGGGTAACAGGTACACCCACACCTAAACACCCTTTGTTCAGGTGTGGTAATGCCGCATGTGAGCACTCTCTGCAGTGGATGGCGGGAGACAGGACTTCGTCTCTGTCATTCTGCTTATGAAATGGCCACATGCCAATGACCTGCCTGCTCACTGGAAAAGGCAAGAGTGACACAATGTCACCTGTGCCTAACTACAGCGCTTCTCTCCTACCACTCTAGGGTCGCTAGACCCGTTTGTGCGACCAACTGCAGAAGTGGAGCACCTCAAGGACTTGGTAAGGTCAATATTCCCAATAGCATTTCCCAGGCTCCTTTACATGCACTTGCCATCATACATCAGAAACATCACTCAGAATGCAGTCCTGTACTGCATAGGAGTCTAGGTTTGAGATCAGGCACATATGTCTATGCCCAGGTTGCCGCCACAGTCCGGTTAAACGCTGAGATTGGGTTACACTTGGAGTTTATTTCCATGTTGGAGCCTCAGTACACATACAACTTATCAGCAAAAAAACGTGTTTAAAATGCCCACCCTGTCTAATGTCTAATATGCGCGGTTTAGCTGTGAGATGGGCCCGGATCTACTAAGGTAATATAACCCGAGGAGGGGGGCATTACAGGCCATAGTTAGAAGCCCATGTGCCATTACCCTAACGGTAATGTCCCCCCTCCCCCCCAGGGTTATATTGCCATTCCCTGCCACGTAGTACCGGGGTACTAAGAGCTGAGAAACAGTGCTGCAACTGTTTCTCGATTCAAGGGAAAAAAAGCAAATACAAATGGCCACCAGGGATTGGGGCAACGGGATTACACGTAGTCCCTTCTCTCTTTCCATGGCAGCCATTAAAATGAACGGAATAAAAAGAAAACAAATAAAATGCCCTCCATGGAAGGTGCGAAGGGACTAACCGTAGTCCATTCTCCCTTTCCATGGCAGCCACTCACAGGAAACAATTCCGGGACGCTTTGTCGGGCAACTAAGGCCCAGGTGAGGGCCAATGAGCTTGTGTTTTAGAAGCTCATTGACCCTCACTGGGTACTAATGGATAATAATATCCGAATAGTTTGTGTCATGCCTACTAATTGTTTCCAAGTTTTATCCGTCCATTGATTTCATTGTTGTTAATAGATAACGCTGAATACAAGCTAGTTATCTCTTTCAATGTTGTAACAGTTTAAAAGCACCCGTATTTTAAGTGCTTTATAAGCATTGAATTGCAATAAAACACAAATCCCCCAAGATACTGACTTTGCTTTGAGGAGATTCGATTTGGCCCTCATCACACAGATGTGAGGCTTCACACACAAAATCCAAGGCAACTATCATGCATGGGTGGCCGCGGGACAGGAGTGCAAGTGTCATCATCATATTGTCTATTTATGGCCACACAAGGAAATATGACAATAGTATTTAGGAAAAAAAACGATCTTGCTCCTTAAATTTCATTCACCACAAAAAGGGCTAAATAGCGAAAAGTGGGTGAGAGCAAGCTTGGTTTATGGAGTGTCTTTTTCACTGGGTAGCAAGTTGGAAAGCGAGTAGTGTTGAAAGAGGACAGAGAGAGAGGACTATCATTTAAACCATTACTGTAGATTCTTCCTCACAGAACCATCCCTATTTAACCCTGTATTTGCCACTACAGTAAACTGACTCCAGTCCAACAGACATAATGTTGGCATGGTACATGTGGGCCCGACTGGGAGTAAGCAGCAGAGATGTCAGAATCAAGGTTCGATTTGTAACTTGCATATCTTTTCAAGCAAACATTGTGCGCTGCTGTGCAAATAATGGGAGAGGGGTATACTGTGCAGCCCCTCAAAAATGGAAGGTAATAATACCCTGTGTCCTCTAAATACCAGCTATACCCGAGTCTTTGATGCCCCATCATTCCTGATCATGCTGGGAAGAACCCTGACATGGGCTCTTCATGCGTGGCGAAACCAGAATAAATGGAATAGTAATTTTACTCCAGAGAAAGAAGGCCCCCAACCTCCTGCTTCTCTAGAGCAGAATGATGTAATCTTTGGCACTGGGAAGAGTGGTCACTGATTGCCCTCTTTCAACTGCTTTAAAGGTGTTAATCTGGAGTTCCACCCAGTTCTGGGGTGTCACGAAATGACTACTGCTCTGCAGGAGTTCAGGGATGCAGGGCACTACATGAATGGTACACCTTCTTCTCCCTCACCTCTGAGAGAACCGCAGGCTGAAGGAAGGCTATACTCTTTAAAAGGGATGTGAGCTCGAACAGATACATCTAAAACAGCAATAGTATTGTGTTACCAAAATACGCCCAATCAAGGTTCTAGCAAAATACAAAACTTTAATAAAACTACAAATACACATAACTAATAAAAACACAAACAAACTCCCCTGTAAAGGAAACTGTGAGGAATTCGACCATCTGGGCGGCATGTGCTCACCTGGGCTTTTAGAAGTTTTAAATGAAATTGAATGATGGTAGATCAACTTCTGGAAAATGTGTGGGGCTAATCTGCCTATAATTGGACACAGCCTAAAAACGCAGCCCCACCGTGTCATATTTAGTTGTGATATGACAGGATGAGTACACAATGCATCTCCAGAAGAGGGAGGGACAAATCTTCCCCAGGCCATGTCCAGCCTAATTAACTATCAAAGGCTACATGGATCCTTTTGGTGCACCCTTAACTGGTGGCAGAAATTCGCATACTAATTAGAGATTAATTCAAATAGGCCCACATGGAGCCTGGCTACAGAGACTAACAAAGAAGACAGGAAACCCCAACATCCTTATTTATGCACTGTGGAGTGTATTGCTGAGTGTTCCGTGTGTTTGCAATACGTTACCTGTTGCTCTTCTGGCTGGTCTAGCAGAAGTCTTTCATTAATTTCCACTGAAGCGTGGACGTGCTTTCCTTCACAACCTCACTCCATAGCAGAGCGTACTGCTAAGTGTATTGCTGAGTGTTCTGTCTGTTTGCAAAACGTTATCTGTTGCTGTTCTTGCTGGGCTAGCGGAAGTCTTTCATCCATTTCCACAGAAGCGTGGGCATGCTTTTCTTCAAAACCTCACTCCATAGCGGACCGTACTTACTGTGTAGTGTATTTCTGAGTGTTCCATGTTCACATGGCTCCTGTGACTCTCAGGACTTATTACATCAACACGGAAGTATGGTTGCACTCAAAGCGATGACTGTCCTACTCTAGGATAAGCCGCTACTCTTCAATAACCAATAGAATTGTCTGGTCTGGGAACGTTACAAAGCCATTTCACTAACCTGCCTGTTTCATAACTGCTAAATCCGTTTTGCCCTATTCTTTTGCAATGTCGGTTTACGCTCCTTGGCCATATATTGGATGAAAAGTTTTTATACATATTTACACTGCAATCACTTATTCATGGACTCTGCTTGGCTGCCACATTGAGAGAGGCAAATTGTGGAGGAACTGTTTTATCCGCCAAGGTGCTAGAAGCTTTCATTGCTGATTCCATAGGCTAGTGTTTGGGGAGTGACACTGACTGCGGGAACATTTCCTTTGAACCGCCTTCCCCCTAGCCTTATTACAAACGTATTGGCTAATTGTGCACCGCTGCGTGTGATAGCACACGTGGTGAACGCCAAGCTATTGTGTTGCAGCCTTTGTGGAGGTTCAGATAAAGGACACGCGTTCAGACTATTGTTTCTTGCTTCCTGCAAGCTCTGAGTGGCACAGTGTATGCCACTCAGAGCTTGCAGGAAGTTCTTACTGATTTGATCTCTTTGAGCCACTACGGTTGTTTAACGAAACGACTAAATCTGCAAATCAACGATCACTCAAATCTCGTGAGCTTTATACAAAGCAGAATACTGCCGGACTGGAGAAATAAGCAGTCTTTTCTAACTTTGTGGACCGAGGCATAGTGAGATGCATATTGCCCTGTGATATTATTTTCAACTTTTTTATAAGAAGGCCAACACTGGTCTTCTTCCTTACCAGTAACGTAGCTCCAAATGCTTCGTAAATCCTCACTGCGCAGTGCGAGCATTAACAACAAACGTAATGCTAAGAAAGGAGCAGCTAAACATGACCTGGCCCGCGCTACTTCACTCATTCCACCAACTCTGGCGGCTATTCCTGCTTTCTTTGACTCAAAGCTGCCTCCCCCTTCACGCCACTCATCCGTTTCTAATAATGAGGAATCAGTGCATTCTCTATCTGGGGCCATCGACAGTAACAATTCCCTACTAAAATGAGTATTCAAGATGAAAAGAGCCGCACTGGGTGGCGAACAACGATCAAAAGGCGGATGTTCTCCCAATGATTCAATTATGGCCAATCGATCTGCCTCTCCTAACATGTCTCACATTCTAGCACTGCTGACCATACTCTTTTGGGAGATCTAATAGGGGCACAACCTATTGATGGTCAGCTCAACTTTGACAAGCTAAATCTGATAATGGCTGCACAATCTAACATGCTTATGACTATCTTGAGGAACACCGGGCAAGTAAGGCAATAATGCTACAAATAATCGAATTGGAACCGCCCCTGAAGAATCAAGAATTCAGTGTGAATATTTGAGCAAAATAACGAAACATATTCCAAGTAATGTGACTAGCACGCCACCTCCACTCAGGTGCAATAGGAAAGCAAAATCACTCGGCTGGGACTTTGAAGAAGTTCAAATATCTCCTGATACGGAACTGAGAAAAGCTTTAAAAAAGAAACGCTCTACAACAGAACCCCAGCCACCTATTGCTCTCACCACTGGAATAGCAAATACGGAAGTGAGGATACAACCAACTATTTTTAACATCCAGGGAGTTGCTAGTTCCAAGAACTTTTTGGCAAATGCAACTCTGACACATTAGGAGACAGGCCCAATTATGTGTCCCTTTAATGACTGGTACCGGAAAATTGCAGCAAAATAAGTTATTTGAACTCTCTGTACCGAATAAAGAGTGGCAAACAGTAGGGGAAGACAAGAATCTGAAGGAAAAAGGAGTAGTTGAGACCAGAGCCGATACCATCAAAGCAAAATCAACACTCGCATCCGATCCAACAGAAATAGTGTCAAGCTCTTCAACTTCAGTAATACTTCCTGAAGCATTAAAGGATAGAAATACCTGGATCATTCTTGGGGACATTTCTCCTACGGCCTCCAGCCCTTTCCTAAAAAGATCTACCCTTCTCTCCATTTTTAAGAAAATTTGTTACTTGGAAATTAATCATTCCAGAGACATTTTGAAAATTGAGTTGCCATGCTGGAATAGCACTACCAACTGGGCACTGGTGGAGTTTGCTTCTCCACTAACTGTGGCTATGCTGAAAACCCACGCAGACTCGCTTTTTAAAATTGGGCTCTCACTCATAGTCTGTGGAAAGGTCAAAAGCTCTCTCTCTTCTTCAAAAGTCCAGGAACTACACTCCACTAGACAATCTGTATTTAAGAAGTCAGAGTGCGATACTCTTCGTGCTCTAAAATAGAAAGACTCAAGCTGACGGTCAGCATTCAGAAAAAGGATTTGTGGATGCCGGTATCTTCATACAGCGGGCCAATTGACCTGAGCCCGCAACAACTAACCTGAAATGTATATCTTGGAACATGCACTTTTTAGACCACCCTGAGGGTCAAAAACTGTTTGAAACTGTAGATGTATTCTTAATCCAAGAAACCTGGTGTACGAAGTCTCTGTGTATAGATGGTTTTCACACCCTATGTATAAACGTGTAACGACTACCAATGTACAACAAAAGCACCTTGCAGGTAACAATAGAAATTTCCTACTTTGTCTTCGGCAAAAATGAGAATGTGAAAGTTTACCAGAGACCCCCTGCCCCACTTTCTAACACAGGTGTCGAAAGGGGGTTTCCGGGAAACCCTCTTGGAGGGAAAAAACCCAGTTGAGGAATGTTGATAGATTGGTGGGTCTCGTCGATCCCTCACGATTGGAGTAAGATGTCTTGCAAGAGGGAGTCGCGTTGGTTTGTCTTGGGGTCTAATCGATCAGACTGTTCTGCGGGAATAGAATGGACAGAGTTACCTATTTGTTAATCCCTATTTCCTTGATGTGACACAAAGTTGAATAATTTGGAAGATACCTGCGGCAGGATCCCAAGGGGTGTTAT
Source organism: Ambystoma mexicanum (assembly GCF_040938575.1). NCBI lineage: Eukaryota > Metazoa > Chordata > Amphibia > Caudata > Ambystomatidae > Ambystoma > Ambystoma mexicanum. Next base: position 543,482,169 of record NC_090935.1, on the reverse strand, counting down.
GGAGAGTCTCTGGTGGCTGGGAATGTTGTCCGGTCTGTTACAGATATAAAGAAATTAGAATGGAAGTGTCTTGAATAATGCTTAGAGATATGAGAAGTGGAAGAGAACAGAAGCACAAATGTTTAGAGAGCCCTACCTGCTAATGTACCGGAGTATGGGTTTAGCATACTGAACCTTGGGAGATTGAGTGTCAAGCCGAGACGAGATCGACCAGTGTTGATTACTGCCAGGAGGGAAAGCAACTAGTGAACAAGAGCATACAGACAGAATGGGAATCCTGCTTTGGGAGAAAAAAGGGAACGGCTTACGTGGGTCTGCAGTGGGTTTGGTTCGTAATGTTGAGCTGAGCAGAACTGGCGGGTCGGAAAGAATAGGGATGGAAAGGCGGAAAGTTCCTGCAGGAAAATGTAAGCAAAGGAGAGTAAGAAATGCTAAACTGATTTTGATCAGTGTGACGCGCGTATCGCAGTTTCGATAACTCACGGAGCGGAGCTGTCTTGAACAGTAGCAACGCGTGGTACTCCTGGCAATTCCCATTCATATAGCACTTCCGGAGAGGGAGGAGGAGTCTCGCTCTCGTCCTTCTCTCAATCCTCTAGGCCGCTCCTCTGTGCTTTAGGCTCCATGTTGGAGGTATAAACTCTCATCCGTGGCTGTAGCCGCCAACGATGCCAGAGAGGTTTTCCGAAGTCCCAAAACGCCACTCCATCCAAAAAAGGGAGTCCTGGTGGCGGGTTGGCCATTGGGGCAAAGGGACATTTAAGTCTAACACCTTACATTCAACTGAATAAATCTACGAACGTACTAATGGGTGTTTTACATTTTAGCTCTGGATCTGCTGATGAAATGAACATCCTAATCATTAACATCTACGACCCTCCGGGGGGGCCTGCTCTCAAAACTCAATCAAAACATGATATGCAACGCCATTATTCAATGGTGTGAGCAATCACCGTCTGGTTGCATTTTGTTGGCAGCAGATTTTAACAAAAGAGATTTGCATTTGGGAATGGACACTGTTCATTATGGTCACCTTTATTGGTTTGAAATTATTGACTCTTTCGTTTTGAAATCTTTAAATTCTTCTTACATGAGCAGTAATCCACCCCTCTATACCTGGTCAAATAGTATTTTTAAATCATAGATTGATTATGTGCTAAGTAGCCGACTTTGCACTAACACTTTAATAATTTCTCTATTATTCACAACAGATTAAGCGACCATGGAGTATTGTGTTGGTATATGAATATTAAAAGCCAACCGTCAAAGATTATGAGTACTGCCATCTCCACCTCAAATTTCCAGGGCAATCGTCTTTGTTGGTCTGAGGAAAACATTATGTTTACCAACACGACACTATCCCTGGAATTACCAGATTTGTTTGAGGCACTTGAAAGGTCTGATTGGGACCTTGGTCCAATTGTAACCACCATAGTATAATCTCTGTCAAATAGATGGAGACCAAGAAAGAATAACTTGCTCACAAAATTAGCCCCTTTTGACCATGTCATAGCTGAATGAAAGAGATTACTTCGCGAGGAGTGTGCTGTCGCCAGATAAAAATTAGGAACTCATTCCTGAAGGGAGACATAAATCTGGGGACTAAGTACAAAAATTGGTTAAAACAACACAAATTGTCCCTTAGAAGTGCCAACTGGCAGAAATTGTTTTTTGGCTTAGAATACACAACAGAAAATCCTTCTCTCCCCAAGAGCTTAACCACATACCACAAGACCTATGGGTAAAATATGTCTGAGACGGTTATAGGTTAAAGGATCGAAAAAAAAGCATTGAATGGTCAAAGGATCGACTCAAAAGTACCGAAAACAAAAGGATCGAATTTTTTTTTTGTTTTTAACATTTTTTTTTTTTGGGGGGGTCCCGCCACCCCTGTTTTTTTGGTAAAAAACATTTTTTTACCTATACGAAAACCAAAAAAAATGTATATAATCAAAAAACAATCATTCGATCCTTTTGTTTTCAGCCCTATTGTGTCGATCCTTTTGCATTCAATCCTTTTTCATTCGATGCTTTAACTGGACAGCGTCTGGGACCTGTTTTACACTGCCTTAGTGCAATCACTCAAAACCAGTCCTCTGTGGTCGGATGATAGTGAGCATTCTATCATTGGGCCTTCTCTTCAGCTCAACATTTGTGAAGAAAATCTGGTAAAATTGATTGTTCAATCAAAATCGTTTAGGGCCCCTGGCCCTGACTGTATCCCGAATGTCGTATTCAAAGGCTGTCCATTGGTTTGGGCGAAGGTCTTAAACGTAATGTTCACACACATCCTTCACACTGGTAAGATTCCGATTGGTTGGAAAAATGTGATCCTGGTTCCTATCTTTAAGAGGGGCAATCGATTGGAACCATCCAACTATCGTTTACTGGCCATGATGGATTCCATCCAAAAGTTCTTCTCAAATATACTATTAGATCAATTATCTCGATGGATACAAGAAAGAGAAATACTGGGAATCTTCCAAACAGGTTTTCGGAAATCTTACAATACTACGAGCAACATATCTACGCTGAAGTATCTAATTTCTTCATGTTCAAACATCAAAGGCAAAGCACTTCATTGTTGCTTTGTCAACTTTACTAAAGCATTTGATCTGGTCTATCGCGTCAAACCTTGGGAAAAATTAAAGAACTGGGGCATTGATCCTAAACTATTGTACTTTCTCCAATCCCTATACACTAATTCTTCCATATCTGGCCGCCTTAGTTCAGAAGGCCATCATTCCGACTACATCCCAACCAACGGGGGCATAAAACAGGTTTGTGTATTTGGACCCATATTATATCATTTGTACACAGCAGATTTAGCCCCGGTCCTAAATAATGTATGTAATTTTCCCCCAAAGATTAATAGCATTAAAGTCGTCAGCATTCCTTATGCTGACGACATAGTAATTTTTGACAAGACTCCAATAGACCTGTAGCTGTCATTAGCAGCTCTTGCTACGTACACAGTGGCCAACAATATGGCCATTAACAAAAGTAAGACCTAAACCATGTGCCTTGGGGGAAAAAACATATTAAAGGCCAAAGCCAAGTGGCACATTGATAATACAGTGTTAAATGAGTGCATGAATTTTTGTTTTTGGTCTTCCCTGTAAAAGTTAATGCACCTGCATCCTTCTACGAAGAACATGTTTATGGGAAAATATGGAAGCGATGGATGGTTACAAAGAATTTTATCGGATGCAACAGGGGATGGAACATCAATGGTTTGTTGAGAAGTATAGTATGTGTATAATAACTGTCATACTATACGCCCTTGAGGTTCTCCCGGCAACAGAGGTTCAGTGGTTGAGAAAACTTGAAGCAAAAATACTTTGTTCTATTATAAATTTACCATCTGCGGTGCCTGTAGAACAGGGGCGTTGCTAGGGGGGGGCTATAGCCCCTGATCTTTTGGTTGTAGCCCCGGATAGAATCTCAGGAGCTACAGCCAAAAAACTAGCTAGCCCCCAGTCCCAACAATACCAACATCAGCGTAGCCCCGGGTCTTTTCCAGACCTAGCAACTCCCCTGCTGTAGAAGCTTTGCGACTTGAATACGGCTTGCCCTCTTGGTACTCATTGTGGAGCACGCAGAGAGTATTATTATTCGCAAAATTAGGCAAACAAGCCCGCAGTTCAAATGCTTTACTGCAATTGCTTTGAATCAGAATCTCACCAGCTGTTCTAAATCCTTTTGTTGACGATTTACAAAGTTTCAGTAGGGCTCATGTGTGAACCTTGGGCCTTGACAGTAATACATTGGTTAACTCGTCTTACTACGAAAAAATCCTTAAGCATACATCTTGCCAATGGGATTTGATTTCTAATATCGAGCAATTGCACCAACACGCTCGATACAATGAATACTCACATTAGAATTTTCTTGGAAATTCACCCTGCAGCTATTTAACAAAATGCTGTAATATTAATTTAAAACACTTTATTTTATATTTGTGCTTTATTATACTTCCCACAAACGAATATACAAACCACTAGAAAAATTCTCTTCCCCGAACAGATTTATGTAGATGTTGTAATCTCGAGTCTGAGACTGCCAGGCATATACTAACATCATGTACAGCTATAACTGAGATTTATAGGAGAGAATATGGTCACTTTGTGAGTGTAATAGAAAGCATTAAAAAAGACCCATTTTGGTCTACATTGATAGGTGCTCAAACTGTAGTAATAACTTCAGCTGCATATGAAATATGGAAAAGGGCTACTAGCACTTAGGGAAAATGATTATGTCTTTTGTTTTTACATAGGGGGTTTGGATACTTTTTATAGTGCTTTTAATTGCATTAAAGATATTTATCATATATAAGCAGATTATTTGTATTGCAGGTGACTGTTTGGAATTGTCTTTTCAAATTGATTTTTTGATTGTATATTATGCATTTCTTTTAAAAATGTTGCTTGTAAATATGCTTAAAGTTTATATGTAATTAAATTAATGCATTACATTTTTTTTTTAAATAACAATATGCACTGTGTCAAGCTGAGGCCAGGTCCCGTCCTCAGTATCGATTGGCAGTGAAATGGCATGCCTGGGACTGCATGTTTACAGTAGTCATGCAAAGGACCCTCTAGCAGCTCCAGAACCGGTACCCAGCCAGCACGCAGCGTTCCCTACTAGGCTCTACAGCAAGCTTCCTAGGTGGGAAGTGCCAGAGAGTGTCTGAATGCTAATCCAAGGACAAGACAGCTGCCTACAGCACACTCCTCAGCTTCGGGCCGTCCACCTTGAAGGACTACACAGCCCAGTGAAGATGCGAGGAGAAGTGCATCAATGAACATCTACCAACATCCACGTTAAAGGACATATTTGAGCCAGTGGCGGCGCTTGAGCTGCAAATGACTGCACCGCTGACTGTTGGTACGCCACAGTCAACTAAAGACTTCTGAGACGCCTCGAACAGTGCTTCAGACCTGCTGACTAGCACTGAGACAACGATTCCGGAACCCGAGCCGCCATGTAGGCCTGCTTGCAGCCGTATGTCACACTTTTCTCACTAAAGTGTTTGCCGCCTGATACCAGCAGCTATCTCCCATCTTCAATTCTTTCACAGAAGTTGCAAAGCACCCTAAAACTGACTTAACCCTATCCAGCACCAAGAACATCTGGAACGCAAGGTACATTGTTGTTCTGACCCCTTGGTCCTTCTCCAAAGGCCCCTAGAGACATTTTATTTTTATTTTTATTTATTGGACATGTGTATGTCACCTATACACAAGTGTTTCCAGGCACCACAAGACAAGTTGGGGGGGAGGGGCATAGGAAAACAGCAGAAAACGGTTATATTGGCTTTGTGACAATCCTACCATGTAAGTGCAGGACAAGGTGATAAGTACAGGGGTGTAGAGGGACAAGTGCAGGAGTGAGGGCCCAAAGGGAAGGGGTGGTCAAGTGCTGGGAGGGGGCAAGATAGCAAGTGCAGGGGAAAAAGAGAGGGGGAATGGAAGGTGAGTGGGGTGGACAGGGGGAACCAGGTTAGGGCTAGTCCGGGGAAGGTAGGCCGAGGGCAAGTGCTTACAGGGGATGCTGGGCCGTCTGATAGAGGGGTGGTCTGGCCCCTGTATGACTCTGAAGGGACCAGGCCCCAGTCACAGTGGCAGAGAGAACGTTTAGCACAGGAGGGTGAGAGGGAAGGAAGAGGAGAAAAGGAAAGTCTTGAGAAATTTCCGGAATTTTGAAAATATCCGGCTCTAGTCTGAGGGGGGTAGGAAGGCTGTTCCAGAGGGAGTGACTAGCTGAGGAAAGGGATTTTAAGACCCATTACTCCATTTGCACTGAAACCAAGTATCCTTGCACTGTTTTGATTATTTACCATACCTACCACCCTCCTGTCAGTATCCAGAGTGCATCCCTTTCCTTCTTTGAAACTGTCATCTGCATTTGTATTTCGTAGTGTTGCCAGAACTGTCTGTTGTGTTAATAATAAACTAGCTATTTTTATACAACCTTGACTGGACAGTGTCTTTTATCATTGGCCAATAATTCAATTTTCGCTGTGTTGCAACTAACCAATGATCCACAACCTTTCGGAGATAAGCCTGCCGTTCCGCCCACATTACCAAAATTGGACAAGGAGGTTTGTAATTTGTTTGTGTTTCCAATCTGTTCGGATCCCTTCTGGTGTAGTAGAGGGGTGGGGTTGATTGATGATTTAGAAACTGATTCTAATCCCTGGACCAATGGTGCCCCGGAAGTGGATTTGGCACAAAAACACTGAGAATGCAGACTCCGGGTTTGAAGACACGGTGCAGACAGACAATTTATGTAGAAATGTTCAGGTTCACTGAGAGTGTCTTTAAAAAGGTACGTACTAGGGTCCTAAATATCTCAAATGCCACTAGGGGCCTTTGAGGCAGTTTGCGGGGGCAGAACCACTTCAAATACCTTTCAGTCTTGTTGTTTGAGCTCAACAGCATCAATCAGTGTCAATTAGGGAGTCTGATAGTTTTCTGAGGAAGTGATTTGGCTTTGGTTTGGTGAGCGGTTCAGCACTGGGCAAAAGCAAGCTTGGGACAAGCAGCACTTTGGATTTTGGTAGGAACTAACGCACAAAGCTGTTTCTTTGTCTCTGGGTTGTTGTGGGGCCCTGCCCAGGATACAAGCTTTCCTCAGCATCCTGCTACCAACCGATGGCAGCCATGTTAGTTGGCTGCCATCGGTTGGTAGCAGGTTGTAGAGGAATGTTTACTTCTGAATTGAACTACATTGAATACGCTTATCAGTCCCCCCTGGTGGATTAAACAGGTGGTAAAGTGCAATTGAAAAAAAGACATTAGCCGGTAGTGGGACGCTGTGTGCAACCGGTGCTGGCATTAGAAACATGTTCAGCCCGTCCACTGGTCTTTTGACGTGGTTAAAGCAGGTTCAAGGCACTATTGTGATGCACCCGAGGGGCTTAGACGATGCGCTCTTGATCCCATGTTGGAAAGGCTTGACTGGATTTCTATCCAGAAGTAATTTTGAAAAGAATTAACGAAGGGCATTTTAGCGTATTCCGTTGTGACGAATGGAGTACAGTCCTGATGAGTGCTGGGTAGGTCGAAACTTGAGTTGGCGATAAAGGAACAGTTTTTGGACCCCATTTAACGCTTAGCTTTGGTTTAAACATTATGTAGCTCTAGGGGTGAGCATTTGGCAGCCGGGAAAGACACACATAGCAGCACATGGCTAGATATGGATAGAGTGCCTGACCATTTTTAATATAGGTCAATTGTATTATTTGCACAGATTGCTACATTTTGCACAAGTTTTGATATGTATGAATGGTTTGATGTGTTGTGTTATTTATTATATGCAACGTTATTATTTGCAACGTTTTTGAAATGGTTCATGTTTTATTAAATATACATGCTTTTGACACTGTCACATATCGGCAAACATTGTAATGTACTTATTTTGTAATATTGAATAAATGTATGCTATGTATTATTGAAACATTTTTGTCTAAAATGTTCATAACGTTCTAAGAGACGATTATTAGGATCATCTGATGGCGTAGTATCGTTTGCGCTGGTGTGTGTGCATGGTGGCATCAGGCTGGCATCAGGCTGGCAAGATATCCGCAGTAAGACCGATTTGTTGGTTGGTTTGCAGGGTATCCAGACTCGCATCATTGTCACCAGCTTCCCAGTCTAAGGACAGACTAGAGCAAACTCAAAGCAGGGTCATTTCGGTCGGTGGGAAACGTGCAGATTTTACACTCTGCCAGACTCTAAGGGCCTGATTCACAGAACGCTTTTATAATGGCAAAACCCCATTTGAAAGCGCTCCGTAAATAAGGGCCTAAATCAGGCCCCATCATCCTTGACTGAGGGAATTATATTTTCCTGTACTTGTAAATTCCTCATCCACATAATAATGTATTAATTGTAAAAACGAATTAAGGCCTTTGTTCAGTATAGTAAAAGAATGTTTATAAAAGATGTCTTGGAAAGTACACAAACCATAATAAGGTACGCATACAAATATATAAATGCTTACATACATTTATATATTTATTTGTGTGCCTTACTATGGTGTGTGCACTTTTCAGGTCATGCCCATCATGAAAGCCACTCCCCTAAATGAGGGCCCACCCCTTCAATTTCTTAAAGCACTGACCTCCTTCCCCCAACCACCTACCTTTCATTCTAGAACCAAACTTTCACCATCTTGAAACCCCTGGAATGCCCTTCAACAGCGTGGTGTAACCAAGTAGGGCCTGATCGCGTGGTCAGGGGAAACCCAGACCACGTGACACGGGCGTAATAAAGATGAGCACGGAAGAAGTCATCCAGGCACGAGCAACAGGCAAAGCGAGTCTTGTGATTTAATTACTCTGTGTTCGAGTGGGAGAGCGAGTGAGACGGGTCAATGTTTACCCGACTTTCTAACAAGCACTAGACAAAGATTCCGACACCGCGCATGTTTCTGATAAGCAGAAAAAAAAACATGTGAACAACACGAACAACAACGTCTTCGTGCCGCTCTGGTGTCTGCCCAACTTTCTTCATTCCAAGACTATCAGGTAGGCCTAGAAAGGCTCAGGAACACAACAACCCACTCTGCTACCTGCCCAACGTTCCACAGCAGAGATACCAGAGTGGGCCCAGTGAGGCTCAATGACTGCCCATACCACTGCTCCCCGCAACCATAAAGGATACACAGTGGTGCGCCCAGGCATCAGAGGACATAACCCTGCCCCACTGACATAGCAGAAGGGGAAAGAAGCGCACAGTGAAAAGGCGCGCAACAGGCGACCAGCAGGCCCACACCAACACAGCGAGGTGAGCCATCATGACCAGCCCCCACACCAGCCCGTTCAGAGAAAGCAGTGGGAGCGCTGTGAGAAGGGACAGCATTTTTCGACCGTAGAACCAAGAAACCACTCAAACTTCCTTCATGAAACCATTTGAACCAAATACCACGGGAGCAGCCCTCAGGTGGGGGATAAGGCTGCAACAACTGGAGCTCCACTTACAGGCCAGAGACATCACCGAAGGAAGGAGAAAACGCACGCTCCTGCTACTGAACATCGGTGCCGCAGCGCTACCTCTGTTCAACACACTTCCTAACAGACGGCGGACGACTACAACTCAGCAAAAACAGCACTGACTAACAAATTCAAGCCGGAACTGAACCCAGACTATGAAAGATTCCACTTCTTCATGACCCAAAAGAGAGAAAAGGAAACTATGGATGCCTTTCATGCCCACCTAAGAGAACTAGTGATAGAGTGTGTGTTCCCAGACGAGGACTTTGCGGTCCGGCTGCAGAACATCAATGGGCTGTCGTCCGAGAAACTACAGCGGCCAGTACTATCAGAGAAAAACATCCCATTGGACCGCATACTGGCAATGTGGAGACTCCGAGAGCGCACAGATAAACAGGTAGAAGTCATGGAGGCAGCAATGCAGCGTCTGCCCGTGGACAACACGCGAAAGGAGGAAGAAGTAGCAGCAGTCCACGGTCGACAAGAGGAAAGGCGCCCCAACAGCATGAGGCTAGGACGCCCGCCAGGACGAAACAACACCTGCAAGTGGTGTGGTGGCCCCTGGCACAGAGGCGAACCATGCCCAGCGTTGGGAGTTAACATGTCGCAGTGCAAACTGCTTAATCACTTCGCTGCAGTATGCCTGAACCCCAACACCCCGAAAGACACAGGCCGGCAGCACACCTGCAACCGGCAACAAAAGGGGAGAGGTAAGGCCAGAGCAGTCAACACAACACAGAGATCGCCCAGCAGTAGCGGAACGGAAGAGTACTCTAATGAAAGTGCATCCCCCAAGAGACGTGGAAAGGAAAGACGGAAGAAAACAAGTGGAAAAGAACAGTGAGTGCACATGATCTCTGCCCTAAAGCCAAAAAAAACGAAACCCGGTCGGAAGAGAAAGCAACACAAACAGCCATCGTGCACCATCCTGTACGACTGGAACCCCACCAGAGTGGTCATCGACACAGGTGCGACGGTGAACGTCATGCCCATCCACCCTTTTAATAACTTAGACCCGAAACTTTCACTCCAAAACAGGAGAGTCAGGCTATATGCATACGGGTGCAAAAAGCCCCTACCAGTGAGTGGATCAATCTGATCAGACCTAGCATACAACAAAGCCATGTGCAGAGCCCAGATATACGTGGTGAATGCGGGACTGGAAACGCTACTGAGCTGTCGCATCGCAGAGAAATTGCAACTGGTACACCTTTCACTCAGCATCAATCTGTTAAGGATTTTAGGGAGGTGTTACACTCCAGACCAGGACTCTTCATACTGGCCAAGGATGCAGCGCACAGTTAAAACACTTTTAAATTCATGAATTTGGATTCAGCTTTGAGAAGGAAGCCAATCCGTCTCACACCCCCCTTAAGGTACAGCCCGTGTCACAATGGACCATGAAGCAGGCCGGTGTGTGATAATGAAATATTTATTTATTTTAATTTGGAATAAAAATCAAACACATTCAATATAGGGCAGCAATCTCCAGTGTGGTGATAGTTACACTGTAAAATGATAGAACACACTTACTTTGGGCCTCATTACGACCCTGGCGGAAATGGAAAAATGATGGCGGAAATGCAATACCGCCATCGAACACCGCTCGTTGCGATTATGACCCGTCACCGTAAAGTACGATGCCATTAGCGACACCGCAGTGAACGGCAACGCTAACTGCACCAAGTACGCGCACGCGCGCCTTGCAAAACCGGAATCACCGCCATGGCGCAACGGTACGCGAATTCTGACCCTAGCGGACATGTACTGAACGCCATCAAGCACGTCGTAAAGTACCATTCCGCCATGGCGAGAAATACGGCATCGTGAACCAACCGTAAATGGCCCACTGAGTGCCTGTACTCCACTCCCTGGCCACATTGCACAACTCCTGGCAGGCGCAATGTACTCACACTATGCAACCAGTGAAATCTACAATTCACCCATGCATGCCAACGTAGAAATGCATGCAGGGGCTCAAAGCGCCCCGTGAGTGGGCATCCATGTACGGCATGTCACCATAGCCGTACTGATGCAGCACAGGCATGTGAAGGTACAATACATCAAAATGAAAATCAAGAACACATGACACAAAACAACAGTAGTCCCCCATCGCTTGCCACCAGCGCAAGGCAACATCCAAAACAGCATCCTGAGGGGGATTGCACCAGCCCTGTACTCTTGCCAGTAAACAAACCAACCATCAGCAGAAGCATGTACCACACAAGTTGGCAGAGTGACTGAGCAGCCAGGCTCATCCCAAGAGGGGCCGATGGGAGCTGCAGGGCACAGATGGCATGAATACAGAAGCTATTCCAATGGACATGACCCCAGTCCCCCTCCAACAAACGCACGCAAACACAGTCACCTGTGACCAGCCACATTCTGAACATCCCATCATTCCACCAATCGACCTGGCTGACAGGCACCAGTCGGCCAAAAGCCAATCCCCCGCCCCTGAACAGCACATCATGTAAACAGTCACAATGGCAGCCCCTATCCGTGACCATACTGTGCTACGTAGGCAAACGCGGCCAGTACTGTACCACACAACTCAACTCAGAAGGCGGAACACAATGCAGATCATCTCGCAATACATACCGCCACAAATCGAAAATCGCCACATCACCTGCAAAGAATAACGCAACACGACAAATATCGGAATACAATTTAAATGCACATCCAAATGACAAAGGCCCCACAGCAATTTGCAAAATAACACCAAAACATCCATCATCACCGAGGGCTGCATCTGCAATAATTGACCAGCTTCCACTTGTGTGACGCCCTGTACCATCATGGCACACAGGGCCTACATCAACGTTCCAAAAGGCAACATGGAAGCGGCAAGAACCGCAGGTCCGTCCCATGAGGCAGGCACTAGTCGAGCTGAAAGGCCGAAATGTTGCACCTAGCCACCAGTACAGCGTAAGGGCATGTGGCCCATTGGCGATCGTCCCATAAGATCGAAATGGTGCTCCACTGATTCACCCGAAGCTGCAGGTGTCGAGAGTAAAACCCATCTGGAGGAGTGGCGTAGAGATGGCATCTGCAATAGGGCAGGAGATACCTGTCACCCAAATGAAACACAAATTAACCGATTGCATTACGGGACTCATGATGCATTACAATCTTCATTCAACACACCAAATCCACACCCATATGCATGCTAGCCCACTCCAAAGGAATATACAGACCCCTAAATCAGTATCGATTCATAACGAAATCAATCGAGGTAAATACACCATTGGCAACGTCGGTTACTGTGCATGCGTCCGTCAAGATAGAACCCATGACATGGGATTAGTAACGTGCCTAGACACAAGTGTATGAAGGCGCGTCGAGACAGGGAGGATCCGACAAGGGCAGATAGACGTAAGTCCCACTATGGCAGCCTTGCATCACATAGCGCAGGGGAAGGGGAGTGATTCAAAAAACCCATGTACATGGCAGACCCTAAACGGAATCATCTGTCCATGCATCCATTCATCATTCCCTCATCCCGCAATGAAAACGCATGAATATTCACTCACATAATATGTGAAACTTCCATCGCGTCTGTGCGTAATGCAGTCTGCAAAAACCACTGTGCTCCTGGCCGGATCTGTAGTGTTGTGAAGCAAGATGGATTTGGGAACGTCCTGCCTTATCGTCCACTACGCTATTGCGCATCCCATTCAATTCATATCATTCATTGCTTGCTCGTTATGGGCCATGTCCCAAGGACATTCTACAATAGAACGTTACATTTCCAGCCAGACCTGTGGGCGTATCCTCGCCGCTACTTCAAAACCAAAAATGCTGGCCTTCGAATTCCTCACTTGCAACATTACGTCGAAAAGGCTTCTGTGAACGCTTGCATTCACAATTACATCAATGTAGTGCGGCTGTGTGTCATAATGCTAACTGGCTGCAATCACAAATGGGACGCCACGCCCGTCGGTGAAGTACGTTACTGTGCTGCATGAGGGTCGGCCATCGATCGAGCCCTACATACCACTGACTCTTCACAGGTATGTAAGCGGCTGCAATCATAGCATGTGTAACAATGGGAGCATAGCATGAAAATCAGTCAAAGTACATCACACTGCCATCGGGATTTGATACATGATTCCAATCCCAAGATGCCATGCGGCCAAATGCAGCCTTACGTGCGGGACGTGCTCGGCCAGAAGGGATTGCATCTGCCACAGATTCATTCAATCAGCACAGGTGGAGGCCATACAGGCCGACAGCACATATATAGCAGACCCAAACCCCTCCCACAACCACTCCCACTCCAAAATGCTACCGGCAGGACTAGCGATGTTGGGCCTGGGGGACCAGATAGCACTGCAAGTGCTACAACTACAAGAAGACGACGAACAACAACAGGTACAACAACCGGGCGCACAGGGGAGACGGAGGAGAAGGAGGAGGAGGAGGGCAAGGCAGGGTCAGCAAGGCCCACAAGCACTGCCACTACCACCACGCAGGCGGCCCGCAATCCCACGCCTCCGAGCCGATCCGTTCAACCTCACTGCTGAGCAGATCCACACCCTCTACCGTTTGGACCGGGACACCATAATCGCCATTGTGGACATGACACATGCTGACCTCGTGAGCATGATAGATAGCCCAACCGCCATCCCACCCCTACTGAAGGTGGTGTCTGCACTCCACTTCCTGGCCACAGGCACCTACCAGCACACAGTGGGACAGTTGCATGGCATTTCACAGCCACTGTTCTCACGGACACTCTTCCAAGTGCACGATGCCCTCCTGAAGCACGCCGACGACCACATCACACTACCACGCACGTACCAGGAGATTACCAACGCAAAAGTGGGATTCCATGCACTTGGCGGCATCCCGGGTTGCATTGGTGCCATCGACTGCACCCATGTTGAATTGGTTGTCCCACATGCCATGGAGGTCCAGTACCGCAACCGGAAACAATTTCATTCAATCAATGTGCAAATGGTGTGTGACTCCAACAAGATCTTTACGCATTGTTGTGCCAGATTTCCAGGATCTACCCATGATTCTATGGTCCTGAGGAACACAAGAATACCACGCTACATGGAGCGACACGCAGGGCACAGATCCTGGCTACTCGGTGAGTCTCATTCCATGCATGACATCGTGGCCCATTTGATGCGTCAATGACCTTGCAGGAGGGGGGGGGGGCTACTTAGCACTATCATTCCACTGACACCCTTTATTCGTCTCATACAGGTGATGCCGGGTATCCACTGAAGAGATGGCTCCTTACACCAATCCGGAACCCACAGAACGAGCATGAGGAGGACTACAACCATGCCCACTCACGTACCCGTGTGGTCATTGAACAGGCATTCGGCCTACTGAAGGCTCGTTTCCGCAGCCTCAGCAGGTCTGGCGGGGCACTCATGTACAGCCATGAGAGGGTTTCTAAGATGGTCATGGCATGTGTCATGCTGCACAACATGTGCATACGTAGGAATGTGCCCATGCCCCCTGACGCTGTACTGCATGCACCTGAAGATGATGATGATGATGAGGGTGGGGATGTGGAGGCACCTCAAGGAGTCCATGAGGCACAGGATGCACGTGCAATCCGACAGAGCATCATAGATGCATGCTTCTAGCAACCACGCATGGTGCCTATTACACGGAAAGGGGACCTGTGGCACTGTGTGTGTGTAGTACAGGCACATTGTGGACTGTACGCCTATGAAGGCCTCGTACGCAAATATCAATGTCCACACATGTCATTGGATGATAATGAGGTGCTGTATTGTTAATGTGATTTGATTTATACACCCTATGGACCCGCCACCCAGTGAAGCCCAACACACCCCCTCCACCCTACTACCTCCCCCCCCAACACCAGTGTCCAAATATGCATGCTGTCCGTGGGTAGACGCTATTGCAAGCCCCCTCTACGGGTATCAGGGGCACCCCTGCCCGTGGAGCGCAGGTTCCTGCCAGATCTGCGTTGGGGGCTGCCCTGGACGGAACTTGCCACGGATGATGTCTCTGCCTGCTCGCGTCCATGCATGTCTCTGAGGGTTTGTGAGAGCTCCGAGAGCACACGGCGCACAGCAGCAAGTTCAGCACAAACGTCTTTGGACGTCGCATGCAGTTCCCCCCTCAGGCTCTCGGTGCTTTTCTCCATTTGTGCTCTCAGGCTCTCGGTGCTTTTCTCCATTTGTGCTCTCAGGCTCTCGGTGCTTCTCTCCATTTCTCCCCTGAGGCTCTCACTACTTTTCTCTATTTGTGCCCTGAGTGTCTCGGTGGATGTTTCCATGGCTGCCCTGGAACCCCCGCATTCATTTGCATGGTCCTTGAGTAGCGTGGACACTTCCTGCTGTTGCTCGATCAGCAGGTCGAGGGACTGTTGCCTCTGCTGGGCCATGGACATTTGCGGTGGTGTGACAGGGGGGCTGCTCAACACATGTTGCCTTGGCACAGGACTTGTGGGGGTTGGCCAGTCGTCGTCTTCAGGGTGCCCCTGCGTGGTTTCGTCATGGTGTAGGGGATGGAACATGCAGGGGGATTGGGAAAGGTCATGGATGGTACCTACGTCGCCAGCACTGTTTTCCGTGTCGGAGCATGCTGGCATGACAGCTGTGTCACCTATGGTGCTGCTACCACCAGAGGCAGTGCCATCAGATACGTTCTTTGGGGGGACCTGTGGTGCTGGGGTTGTGGACTTGCTGGCTGCTGGGGTGCCTGTTGCAGTCCCCTCCAGTGTGCTGCCACTTGATTCCTGCTGCTGCCGTGTCTTGATCCTTGCACCTGAGGTGGAGGCTCTTGGGACGTTGGTCCTGGCCCTCTTTGCAGGCGTGCTGGTAGGGGTGTCCTGCAGCTCGTCGTTGGTTTCGGACCCTGTGGTGGAGTAAAGAGGGGCGAGCGTTAGTTATGGGTCTGTCGGATTTGGAATGGCAACGTATCAAATGCATTGGGGTGGTACATGAGGCTGATTTGGGACTGGGCCTTGGAGGTGGTCTCATTTTCGTGTGGATTGAGGATGCATTCATTTGGCTGCCTGCAGTTAGGGGGTGCATGCTGCACATGTAGGGGTTGTTTATGGCATCTTGATTGATTTGTTTATTCATTCTGACTTTTAGAGGGCGCTGTCAGGGCAAAGTATGTATTGCACTATGGGGTCACATGGTACTGCACATGTTCGTGTTTTGTGGATTTCGCATTGTTTCTCTTGGCCAACCTACCTGATTCTCCGGATGTCGGCACTCCTTTCTCCATCCCTCCGACTCCCTCTATGCTCTCCATTCCTATGGTGGAGGCGCAGATATCCTCCCAGGGGGTCAACTTGATGGGCGACTCTGAACCCCCCCCGGTAGCTGTGGCGATGTTCCTGTTCGCAGAAAGTATGCTGCGTACGCGGATCCGCAGGTCGTCCCACCGCTTGCGACATTGCTGTGGCGTGCGGGGTGTTGTCCCCACCGCACTTACGCGCTGTGCCACCAGGGCCCATATGGCCTTCTTGTTGGCAAGGGCCGTCCTGGTCATTTGACTGGAGAAGACGACGGCGGCATTTTCCTGGAGGGTCTCGGTGAGCACGGTCAGTTCCTCTCGGGAGAAGTGTACCTGCCGCTTGCGATCACACGCTTTCTTGGCTACCTTTCCCATATTTATTTTTTTAACTGGGGTTGCTAACGGGTTGGGATGTGTGTCAGGGTCGGATTTTTAATGGTTGTGTTGGGATTCGGATTTTATAGTTGTGCGGCGTGCTGTTTCCCGTTCCGGCCACATGCTTTTACTTCCGTTTCCGTATATTTACGGTGCCCGTAATTTGCGGTGCCCGCTCGTTACGGTGACCGCTCATTACGGTGACCGCTAAGATGGGTGGCGGTATTGCACCTGGTGCAGCGTACGGCGGCGGTAAGGGCCGTTTTGGGGTCATTTCCGCCATCGCAGCCTTTCGGATTCCGCCATGGCGTAATGCTCGTGCCCGATGGGTCGTAATTAGCCGCACTTTGCTCCTTCGTGCAATGGCGGAAACGCTATTTACGCTGTTGCGGTCCGGTCAGTCACTTTCCGCCAGGGTCGTAATGAGGCCCCTTGACCTTCTAACATCAGATACACAATGCACAATTGAATAAAAGCAAGATCACCTTTCAGGTATTATTTTCAGATAGCACCACAGTTAGTATTTTCCTCTGCAACACTCCCTCAAACCCTGTTAACCAAAGAGAGGAGTAGCAAGCGGTCAGGTATACTAGGCAACAAACCGAATGTCTGACCTTTCACCCCTGAATGTGAGGCAAAATCGGATTGAGAACCTGTGATATTGAGCAAAATAGCACTCAGAATTACTAAATAGTTATTTTACATGTGCGGTTGAATGGATGAGGTAGAAATGAGTATGGCCATATAAAATAAGTAAGAACACTAGCAACTACAAGGCAATGTACTAACAACAGGCATACAGTTCAGAAAATCGACTTTGGAAGGAAAAACACAGTACAGCAAAATCACACGTGGAGAAATTGCAATTGCTTATTTTCACATGTTTAAAATAGCAAAACGGCTTGGAAAATGGGTTAAGCAGACAAAATCAGAATGCAGTTTGGATGCTAAGGTACAAAGGCACATCACAGGTATAATATGAAAGTGAAAGGGTAACTCTGGATGGATGAAAGTATAGGATTTTTAAAGGGAAAAGAAACACGTTTTTTAAACGGGAACAATTTCACGGGACAACTCGGTTTTGTTAGTAAAGTGATTTCTTTTACTGAAACTATATTTAGTCACTAGATTGTTAAAGAAAGACACGGTACGCAAGGAGGTTACTTGCAATGGCAACCTATCCACGCCGCGTTCAGCTCTATATGGGAATTAATTAAATTATTCAAACTAACACTAGGGACTTATACAATGGACTGAAATGAGTTGGAAAAGAATGACACTAACACTTGGAAATTAACTCAGATTTTTCTAAGGATAGGATACACAGAGGATTCTGACAATTTTAAGGATTCCCTAGGGTATTTATAGGATTTCCATGGGATTGAGCATAATACCAGGTAACAAAGTAAGGGATGCAGCTTTTTGGTTACCGGGGAAAGGAAATACTTTCAAAGAGACTTGAAAGGGGTTGTTTGGACAGTGAACCAGGTTTCTGGACAGTAAGGCAAGATCTGGTCTCTGCGCAGCGGCGGGATCTCTTAGAATGGGACAGCTGGGCCTAGTCTGGTCACAGTAGACAGCGGGAGCATCAGCTGGGCAAGCAGGTAGTGGGGCAAAGCCAGGCTGGTCACAAGATAATCCCAAAAAGGGTACCAAAGCATTTCCCCCTTACTCCCTGAATTATAGGTATTTTAGTAGGGTTTTAATTCTGAATCAGTGGTTCTGCCTGGATAGAGTCAGCTATCTCTGGCCTGGCTTCTGGAATCTGGAATCTTGCAGGGTGAATGAGGAATATCTGGATATCTGGATGTTGATTTATGAATGCTGGATTTTCTTGAACGTCTGTCTGTCTCTGGAATCTGTGTGTCTGGAATCTGTCTGTCCCCACCTTTATAGGCCGGATGACATCAGAGTATTTTTACTGTGTGGGCTGAACTAAGCTAGACATACCTCTAAATCGGATAGGTCCAGCTGTAATGTCGCCTTCTCCCTACTAGCAGATTGGACTGAAGGAGGTGACTCAGTTTTTAGCGTGGGTGTTTTATGATGTACTTTTGTTTGACCAAATTAACTTTTGCCAAAATCAGTTATGGAGCAAAACACTTATATTTACAACTGTGATCATCAGGAAAACTAGATAAACAGATTCCATATTTCACAAGGGACATTTCTGTCCATGTTTGTGTGATATGGCTTTGTTCTCATGGCATTCTTTCGTGATTTCTATCAAAAATATTTTATCAAACATCCTACAAATCAATATACATGAGCCTAACAGCGTCGGGCATATTTGCATTTGAGTTTTATAACTGTAGCATGTGCGCTTCCCCCACAAATGACAATTTCCTGGAGTTTGCGTCCACAACATGTCAGAAGATCCTACGATGTCTTATTTTAATAGCGCAAAAATGACATTTAAGCGGTCATAATTCCACATTACTGTTTCTTTAGGTTACTGAAATAAATACTTTCATATCAAAATGTCTTTTAAATCAAATGGATGGCATCTGTCATTGGAGGGCTATCCTTAAGATTTCCTCAGTCATCCTACCACCCCCTGTGTCAGCTCTGAGCAGCAGGGCTACCATAGCAACCTTTCATTCTGGCAGATGCAGCTGAAGAGAGGTGTCACCAGGAATGTATACTTGCACGTGACAAGTCCAGTTCCCCTGATCCATTGTTCTTGGCTGGAGAAATGCCAGAAAGTCTGACGAGGTCGCCACATCCCACACCTTGGCCACTTTCATGTGCCATGGGGCTGGTCCACTTGGGGAAGGTAATTCTGTTCCCAGGGGAGGCAGGGCCCTTTGAAGCCAGTGCCTGCCAAACCTGTTCTGCTGGTCTCAAAGTAATTTTTTTAATTTTATTTTTTTCCTTTCTTTAAACAGAAATCAAGTTTTTTTGGAAGTACATATCATGTACATTTTAGAGCAAACCCTCGTCTTCCATCCCATTTCTGTGCAAGCACAGGGCATCATTTTAACATTTCACTTTCAACTGGCATTTTTCTGCTTGGCAACAGCACCATTTCACATGTGGGTTAATTCTTCTCAGCTGTCACTTTTACAGATGCGATTTTTCCTCGCATCCATATTCTGAACCCTACCATAGCCCTTGTCAATTTCTAATACACAGGGATCTGTTCAAGTAAAGGGTTCTTTGAAACTGACATCAAGAAAAATGAGAAGGAGCTTTTTGTGAAGAGTTTGGACTGTGTTAGATTGTTGCAAAAGTAAAATGTTTGCTGTATGCCTGGAGTGAGTTTCTCTGCCAGTTCACAGATTTCATTTGACATAAAATGCCTTTCAGAGAGGAATGCCCTCCTTTGCTCATGTGTAACCTGAAGATAGATGGGCATGAATGTGTCTTTTCTGGAATCAAACTGTGTAATGTTGAAGGATAAAAAAGGCACCAGTGCAAAGCCATTTTAAACTCAGAACTTTTCCTTTTTTAGTTGGAAGTTTTAAGCTGGCAACATAGCAGCACTGCCTTTGAATTCTTTTCTTTAGTGCACATGAAGAAAATAACTTGCAGCAATTCTCGGGGTGTTCTATGTTTCATCTCGCCCCATATGTGCTCAGCAGAGCCAGCGCTGCCATTTTACTTGTAACTGCTGAAATGCAGTTTGGTGATGTTGGGGAGTTCTGATGTGCTGGTAAATGTACCCCACAGACTCCCCCCCAAGCTTTCCCAAGACTTCTTGTTGAGGGAGAGTAGGGCAAAGTGAGGTTCATTGGGCGGAGTTCTTCTTTCATTAGGTAGCGCTATGCCACGATCCTCCCTTCGTCTTTCGTTGGAGTGTGGAGCGATAACCCCTTTCCTTCTTTCCCTTTCTGTGTGCCCGGGGGGGGATCCTCATCGGTCTAAGAGGGAATGGAATTAGTACTCTAATAGGAGATAGATAATGACAGGTTTTAGAATCTTTCAATGACAGTCTCCCCGGAAGGTTGATATCAGTGGGACAAACATACATTACATTTATTAAAGTACTTGAACAATATCAGCAACAATTACTTAACAATGTAAAGACAGTATTCAACTTTTACACCATATTTTCATTGCATATTTTCTTTCCAATAACACTGAAGAAAAGTACTCCCTGTTAGATAGATATATCTATAAACCTACCTATTCCCTTCTGCTTTTTCTTTTTCTTGCTTCTTACTCTCCCGGTGTCTCCTCTATCTGACTTTCCTTGAGCTCCTCTATCAACTGCAAAGTGTGTCTAGGCTGACAACTCTTTAACTGATTCATGTGGACCCATTTCGCTTCCGACAGCTCTCCTTTGGGATGCGGATCTTGTAGGGCCAGGCCTGGGATGGTGACTTCCTCTCCATTTTAGAACTTCAACTGCCTATGGTAGCAATGGGGCCAACTGGAAAGCTTTCTTTAGGATTGGCAGGGCCCTGGGGGTTACCCTCCAGTTGGGACCAGGCTTGGAAATTACTGGGATCCAAATTAATTTCATGTCGGTTGAGGATATGACTGCCCATGTAAAAGGCGGAGGGAACACCTTGCACGACCCAACAATTATGCTCTATGCTTTTTTACCAGGGATAGAAACTTTTAGCATACAACTGCTAAGCAGAAGATGTTTGGAATGGGGAATTTCCAGACTCCATACCCACCGATAAACTGACTCAACAGTGGGAAGGGTCTGGCCTTTTGGGAGTTTCCTGAAAAATGCTTCGCTGATGAAGCTTTCTTCGCTATTTAAGCCAACTCTGGCGAGCACAGACTCCCTCCCCTCATTTAACTACTGAATGGGGAGGAAGAGCTGTTTGACCCTTCTTCTGAATCTCAGCTGGGTTTTGAGCTGGTCTTTCATCACTTTTGATTATAGGATGGGGATTTTCAGATTGTGAATTGGTATAAGTATTTCCTTCCAGTGTGTAATGCCACTTGAAACTGGAAGGAAGGTTGATTTTCAGGAATGGAGAGGAGTTCCCATCACAAGTTTTTTGTCCTTCAGCAACTACCGTAATATCAGGTGTTTGATTATTTTGAAGATGAAACTCTCTCTCCCCCCCTTCCTAAATTTAGCTGCTCAAAGGCCCTTTTTGACAGAAGAGTGGCTTGGGATCCAACATCCACCAGTGCTGAAAATGCACATTGCCCTTGCACTCGGACGGGGGCATAGAATCTACCTTCTTTCTTCTCCAAGGGGCAAAGGTAATGGGCTTTTTGGGCAAGCTGGGCGGTCAATTTCTTTATTTTGTACTCCGACACTGTGGGATTTTGGACAGTTTTCTGTGCCTTAGTCTGGGAATCTGTACCAAAAATTTGGCATCCTGAAATATGAGGGAATTCGAAATCCCCTTTTTTCCTTGGCTCTGTGCTGCCCCCTCTTACCTGGTGGCAGTCACTAGAACCAGTTTGTGGGGAGGATCCCTTCATCAATATTTCGTTCTCTGGATGACAATTCTGGGGTTCAGGGATGAGCGATTCTGAATCAGTCCCCACACCTACCCAGTCAAAGTTCAGGTCTCTTGGGACCCATTTCTCTTTTGGAGGAATTCTCCTGTCCCTGAAGAAAAAAGATTTTCTTCCCAGAATCCTCCAAGGATTCTTCCCCTTCAAACTGGAGGACACTGACTTCCTATACAAAAAGGGTCTTTCTGATTTCTTTATTTCTCCTACCCACTCTCTGTTTCCTCGTTTGCCGGTTGCAGGTTTTCGGGGGCAAGAGATTTCAGTTCTGATTCCGGTGTGTCCAGGGGCTTTTCATGGGTGAGGAAGGAAGCTGCCTCCAGGACTTTGTACCCCCCTTCCTCCCGTGCCTCCTCCTCTGGAACCGGTGGGTTGTCGAGGTTCTCTCCCCGTCATTGTTCTGGGGTGCCAGACCCTGGGTTTGAGGGGTTCTGAGCCGCCATGTTCATATGAGGGTTTGTTGAGCCCTCAACATGCGACTCAGATCATGTGTGAGGTTCCGGACCTGGCACTCTAGTTAGGACACGCGTTCCAGCTGGTACGGGAGTCTTTGCTGAAACCTAGGTGGTTCTTGGGAAGGGTAACTATCCCCTCTCTCGGAGTACCCTGGGTATTGGGGATTCTCTTGTTAACACTCCACCCTTGGCCTACCCTCTCCAAGATTGGGTGGTCTGGACTCCAGGAAGCAGGGAAAGAAAGGAGGGTTGTCCTGCAGGCTGGGGTTTGGAAGATACCGGAGAATTAAGTTTAACCCAGGATTTAGGGGATGACTGCCCTCCTGAGGGAAGTTAGGAGGGAAGTTTCCTGGGGCAGTACCCACCTGATTGGATCCCCCCTTGGGCTGGGGGAGTCCATATGTATCCCAAGATAGGTTTGTTGCCCTTATATCTGGGACTGATGTAATCAGCAGAGTTTGGGGTCACCTTGGTGGGATTACCTACCTGACTACCACCTGCTGCTGATTGAACAGAAGGCCTTCTTTGCCTCTGATTTGGCTGGTTTTGGGAAGATGTATTTTTAGGCCCACCCATTTCTAGATCCAAAATGTGGGCATCCTTCACCTCCGCCACCTTAGCAGCAGCAGGAGTGTTGGTTAGTTTGGGTTTTTTGTCTGGTTTTTGCTTACTGCAGTTTTTTGGACCTCATAGATCTGAGTAGTCTGCTCTATTACCCAGTCCAGGGTCCTGTTGTCATGAAAATCCCTTACCAACTGGGTCATTATATATTTTGGGAGCGCCTGAAAATAGGTGGTTATGAATTCTCTACTATTCGTGCGCACCCGCCTGGTGGTTTGTGCAAAGGCACGTTTTAGCACCTGCACAAATTCTCTTGGGGCCTGATCCTCTCTGCATTGCCGATTGTAGGCCGCTTTGCATCACGGGGGTTTCTGTGGGCGGAAAAGTGCTTCAAGATGGCCGCCTTATAGGTGGACCATCTTGAATGTTTCTGGTCTTCCAGCCCCGAAAAGAAGCTGGCGTACTCCAGAGAGAACGTCCATTTGGCATAATCTATGCAGTTCTGGGTTTCTTTAAGTGAAAAGAGTTCATCATTTGTTCATATAGTTCCAGATGCTCCCAGACAGAATATTGTGCATTTTTGTGATACAGGGTTATACAATTCCTAATAGCCTTAATCTGTCGCAAAAGACCACAACCAGCCATGGCAACCAGCAGTATATAGGCTCCTGCGAGCACACCGGCAAACCCCACGCACCTCCACTGGAGTAAGCCCAGCAGCATTGATGATCGGAATGCCAATACAAGCCAAACTACCACTACACCGAGCTGGGTGAACCCCGACCCAGACATACAGCTCATGGAAGGGAGACGAGCCAGACAGAATGAGAAAGAGAGTCAAGCTTGCCATGCACAACACAGGGAACTGCAGCCGGGAGATACCGTGTTGGTAAAGACCAGAGCACCCCAGAAGAAAATGACACTGACGGACGAATCACGTCCCAGGACGGTACAAGACTCCAACCACAGCATGCTGCCAGCTGCCAGAGGGACAGAAGTGGTGACACGAAATGTGTCCTACTTCCGGAAAGTTCCAGAGACACTTTTGAAGGAACAAATGTATACAGAGACAGCGAGGAGGGATCCCACAGTAGAGCCTGAGACCCGAGTGAGAGCAAGTGGGAGCGCATCCCCCGCAAAGCGACTCAGAATCAGCTACCACCCAAAGACAGACCCTTGGCTAAAGCCTCCACAAAGTAGACCCCGAGAGAACACACTCAAGGTACCAGCTTCGGGAGAAGCCATGGCCATTTTCCCGATTACACAGAAGATATGTGCTTCAAGGGATCTACCGTCAAAGAACTGAGGTAGATGAGAACCAGTAAGAGACGTTAGTATAAAATGTTGTGTGGATCAAGCATTCTAAGTTTGGGAGGTATGTGGTATAACCAAGTGGGGCCCAATCATGTGGCGAGGGGAAAACCAGACCACGTGACACAGGCGTAATAAAGATGACCGCGGAAGAAGTCATATGGCGTGGGCAACAAGCAAAGCGAGTCGTGTGATTTCATTACTCCGTGTTCGAGTGTGAGAGCGAGTGAGACGGATGAATGGTACATCACAAACGGGAAAGGGGAAATCTGGATGGGGTGGGGGACGAAGTGAGACACACAACGCACACACAAAGGGGGCACAAGAAGAGATGTACCCAAACAAGAGCCTCACAAATGCCCATCCCATGACTACATAAAAGCCTACAAGTTTTGCCTTAATTGCATCCTGTTACTGTCCTAGAATGGGAAGTTTAGAGAACGTAAATGCTGTCCTTCTGTCGAGTACTTTGGAGGGATGCTAGCAGCAACATCCATGAAAGTCAGGACTACATATCAGAGCATGTAAACCGATAATTGAGGCATTACTCTGAGGTCCAAGGGGTACTCCTAACGAATGGCGCTTGCGCCTCCCCGAGTCCAGCCCTACTCCTGATGGACGCCTCTTGGCTCGGAGCTTGATAGACACGATGCCCGCAGCGCTCTCTGTCTGGCTGGCGGGCTTAAGGGGAGTCGTTCAGCAGATGTTCTGAGTTAGTCGAGCCTCTGCACATTGATAAGAAACATCAGGAAACCTCAGGACCTGTCCTTGGGGGAGCCGCGTCGTGGGGGGAGTGCAGTGAATGCCATGGGCACGATTCCTCATGCCAGACTTGTGCGTCAGGAGCCGCTCTTCGGAAAGACAGGCCCGGGAATATGTGCAATGCGTTGTGTAGGCTTTTATACTGTTTGGCGTTGATCACACGAGCTAACGGTGCAGCTGAGGAAGCTGATGTGCATTTATTCATAAGCGTTTGGCGCGCAGCCACTTCATGACCTGCTGCCCTAATGTAAGCGAGGGAAAGCGAATATGCCATGCACCGTTTATATTACCATAATGTTATGGCTACAGATTCGACCGCTTCCTATTGCTCAGGTACGGACTTAAATTGGTACCACCTGTTCAGGGCTGAAAATGAAATGTATAAAACACTGTCAAATCTGCATGGACGCCGAGCCAGAATCGCAAGAGGGGAATCTACCTCCTTGACGTTATCTGCGTCAGGGCAGTGCGACTTACTGGCCGAGGGTGCAGGGCCACAGCTCACGGTGCAGCAGCCATAGCACACCATTCAAACTGCATGAGGTGGTTCGCCCAGGATCACACATTTTCCTGTCATGTGGGCAAGCCGGGATTGTAACCCAGAACCCTTGGTTCCAAATTCTCTGTCCTCTAATGCATGTTGACAACAAATACATTGCAAACGCAAGAAAATATAATATCAATATTCATCCCACACATTCTCAAAGAAATAAAAACAGTGCATTGTGTAGAAATGATTATTTCTGCGTGTGTTTTATGGGGCGGTGTAACATATATTTCAGTTACTTTATAGTGTTTTGGTAATTTCATGACCACTACTAGTTCCACCAACCCTCAAACACTGCAGTAATCCATCATTTATTTTTGAACTTTTCCTTAAGAGAATGATGGCGCACAAGTAAAATTGCCATGAGAGGCTGAAAGACAATACTGGTCAGTGCTGTGCGCTCTTTATATGGTCGTTTGTGCAGCAACACCATAGAATCTGATTCATGGAAATATTTGCGTGATAAATAGGGGATTTGCACGCTATTCGGCACGCACATCCCCGTTTGTCGATTCCTGGAATCGACTGCATAGGACTTTTCCAGGACTTGCGTGGAGTTCACACAGACTCAGCACGTCTCTGCAAGCTGTTGAGCGCCTTGTGCGAGAGACCACATAGAGTGTGGGAGTGGCTTGCACAGAGGGCTGGGAAGGGGGAGGAACTCAGATAATGGGGAAGAACATACAAAAAAGTGGGTGTTATGATGGATGGACGGCCGGCATGCCCACATTTGCGCCAAACAACATATATTCATGGAAACACCCATGCAGCCTCTCCGCATAGGAATGCCCACACAAATCCCTTGATCACTATGCAACCCGAAGGCAGGCGTAAGTACACTTGCGCATATGTGGGTTTGCAAGTCGGACTTAGGGGTGCATGTACGCACCCGGGGTTCCGATCTAACTTAGGGGTGCAGGAACGGTTTATGGGGCTTCGCACGCAGTTTATCTGAGTTTAGGCCGAGCTCTGATTTTCCATACACATGTTGTGGGCGTGCTGTCAACAGTTACGGGGAACCCTGCGCAGGGTCCCCGAGATGCAGGCCTGCTTGTGGGGGAATCCACGCACTGTTTGCAGGGTGCAATTATCCGTGCCTGGGGAGCACGCAAAAGTAGCTGTTCTGGCTGTTTATGCTTTGCGTGTGGGCGTATCAGGGGCGTTCTGGGCGCAACTTCTGCACAGTAAATTCCATGAATATGCAGTGCACACATTTTTTATTCTCAGCTCAGGCTCACGCAGTGTACTTCTCGTCGTGCGGCCCTGTGGGATTTCTGCGCACATTTCCATGAATCGGGCCCATGGTCTATTAGTCGGTACATAAGTGAGGATGTATATTGCATGCAAAATCAACTCTAGCTTATCACAATTGTGCAGGACAGTGAGCTAAAGTGACCATGATAGCATCACTTGATGCAGTGGTGATGACAGGATTATTTTTCTTAGACTGCATCTGCTTCCATCCCATCTTTAGTTTTAAGGCAATATGCAATCAAGGTCATTTTGCTCCAGTGAGTAATTTGGGGGTGGGGAGATATACACGTAGGCGGCTCACCGCTGCCAAATTTTGGTAATTTGCACGGCAGAGTGCAAATGTGCTGGGCAAGAGTCGGTGTACACATGTGTACGCCGATTTCTGTCCTGCATATTTGCACTACCGTTCAAATGAGTAAACTCTCCCTACCATGCGCACATGGTAGTCAGCCTTTCATTATAATTGTAAACGCTTACTCCCTTGCGAGCATGGTAGGCAGCAATAAATTGTATGTCAGGCAGCGTGTACAATGCATCCCTATGGAGTCCGATAGCTTTATGCTGGTGCATAAACATGTATGATTTTATCTAGATAATAATGAATAGTATGAGAACCATGCCAAGAATGTAAGGTGGGAAAAAATGTGGTTCATCAAACTAAACAGTGATGATACAATAGACAACCTTTGGGGGTATTAACTAAACCCCGTTATAACCTTCTAACCAATACAAAGCCCCTCATGTCCATACTTTTGCTGCAAGGTATCGACCGGTGAAAAATTGTTAAAAACAAAAAGTTTTTAGAATATAATACACCCATGTTCTTGTAACATTGAGTAAAGTAGTCCCGCTATGAACCACAAAACTGTGACATTGTGTTTTTATGTTATTTGTAGTGCGATCAATCTTATGCCATGGGGGAATAGAAGACTAATGCAATGATCTAAGAAATATTCCTGTCCTGAAGAAGGCCAATAGAACAACTTGAAAAAGACACTAGAGATAGTATCCCATTAAGAACGTGGCCGAAACATGTCAACTATCCTATAAGACTGGAATAAAACAAGTCTTGCTTTTGTTTTTTGTTTAAACAGGAAATTATGACTACACCTTTATAAAGAAATATATGTACAAAAGGGTGTTAGATCTAATGAATAGATTTCTTCTTTTTTTTGAAACTGTGACAACAGCTAAACATCACACACACTTTCCTGCTTCTTACCCCATTGAATGGATTGTTTTATCCCTTGTCTGTTTTTTTCTTAAATTGCTTTTCTTAAATTGCTATATATTTGTGTTGTCAGAAAGTTTTTAATTTATTGTTAATTTACATCACACTTGTTGTGTTGTTAAAATAACAAAAATCTTTTTTATGTGAAAAATAAAGGGGGTATTTCATAGAATTTAGCGGAGAAGCAGCACACGTGGACAACGCAGAGACGGAGCATGCGCCAGCTTGTATCATGGATACTTACATCTATAACCAGCCGTGGTGCATCGTGGCGCAGCGACCCTGTAGCAGCGCCAGTTATGCCCCCAACACCGCCTCGTGCACCAAAAACATCGCACAAATCCCCTACATGGCACAAAGAATACGCGTACCCCGCTTGCGCCAGAGAAATTGCGTGTAAAACTCCCTACGCACCCTTCGGATTGCACCTACCTTGCTCACCCCAGCAAAATCGCGTGTAAAACTCCCTGCGCACCCCTGCAATACGCATACCCCGCTCGCGCCAGCCCAATTGCGTGTAATTCTCACTCCCATACCCCCAGATTCACGCAGCAATGTGGTGAGAAGCCACATGCACCCCCTGCAGCCAGACCACGCCACAGACGTCCACCCTACACCCCTCCGCATGCCCCGCAGGCAGCCCATCCACCCTCCCCATGCCCCACATGCAGCCCATCCACCCTGACCATGCCCCGCAGGCAGCCCATCCACCTTCCCCATGCCCCGCAGGCAACCCATCCACCCTCCCCATGGGCTGCCCATCCACCCTCCCCATGCCCCGCAGGCAGCCCATCCACCCTGACCATGCCCTACAGGCAGCCCATCCACCCTCCCCATGCCCCGCAGGCAGCCCATCCACCCTGACCATGCCCCACAGGCAGCCCATCCACCCTCCCCATGCCCCGCAGGCAGCCCATCCACCCTGGCCATGCCCTGCAGGCAGCCCATTCACCCTCCCCATGCCCCGCAGGCAGCCCATCCACCCTGACCATGGCCCGCAGGCAGCCCATCCACCCTCCCCATGCCCCGCAGGCAACCCATCCACCCTCCCCATGGGCTGCCCATCCACCCACCCAAGGCCCTGCAGGCAGCCCATCCACCCTCCCCATGCCCTGCACGCATCCCATCCACCCTGACTATGCCCTATAGGCAGCCCATCCACCCTCCCCATGCCTCGCAGGCAGCCCATCCACCCTGACCATGCCCCGCAGGCAGCCCATCCACCCTGTCCATGCCCCGCAGGCAGCCCATCCACCCACCCCATGCCCCGCAGGCAGCCCATCCACCCTGACCATGCCCTGCAGGCAGCCCATCCACCCTCCCCATGCCCCGCAGGCAGCCCATCCTCCCTGACCATGCCCTGCAGGCAGCCCATCCACCCTCCCCATGCCCTGCAGGCAGGCCACATGGCACCATGCACTTGGGAGCCCCGACTCATGCCCCCCAGCCCCCCCAATTGACAGGCACCTGCCAGCAGGCCCAGACTAATGTCCCCCCCAATTGACAGGCACCTGCCAGCAGGCCCCAACTCATGTCCCCCCACCCACCCCCCATTGACAGGCACCTGCCAGCAGACCCCGACTCATGTCCCCCCACGCCCCCAATTGACAGGCACCTGCCAGCAGGCCCCGACTCATGTCCCCCCACTCACCCCCCATTGACAGGCACCTGCCAGCAGGCACCGACTCATGTCCCCCCTACCCGCCCCCCATTGATGGGCACCTGCCAGCAGGCCCTGACTCATGTCCCCCCAACCCCCCAATTGACAGGCACCTGCCAGCAGGCCCCGACTCATGTCCACCCACCCACCCCCCTTGACAGGC
Organism: Ambystoma mexicanum; assembly: GCF_040938575.1. Taxonomy (NCBI): domain Eukaryota; kingdom Metazoa; phylum Chordata; class Amphibia; order Caudata; family Ambystomatidae; genus Ambystoma; species Ambystoma mexicanum. The sequence goes on along the minus strand of NC_090935.1, from coordinate 543,452,180 downwards.
ACCTGCCAGCAGGCCCTGACTCATGCCCCCCCCCAATTGACGGGCACCTGCCAGCAGGCCCAGACTCATGTCCCCCCACCCCTCCCCAATTGACAGGCACCTGCCAGCAGGCCCCGACTCATGTCCCCTCCCCACCCTCCATTGACAGGCACCTGCCAGCAGGCCCCGACTCATGTCCCCTCCAGCAACCCCCCATTGACAGGCACCTGCCAGCAGGCCCCGACACATGTCACCCCAGCCCCCCAATTGACAGGAACCTGCCAGCAGGCCCCGACTCATGTCCCCCCAATTGACGGGCACCTGCCAGCAGGCCCCGACTCATGTCCCCCCAAACACCACATCATAACTATACACACCCATGGCCCTAATGGCAACCCAAATCCCACACACCCACCCCTCAGTACAAACCACCAATGATTCACAGCACCCACTCCCTAGTAAATTACCCATTCCATGATAGTCTGAAAAGAACCAGCATGCCCATCAACAAATGTCCTACAGAGCCACACAGTGGCAACACATGACTTAGCCAATGCTCATGGAGACATGCATAAAATAAATCATAGTACACCACACCAATAATATTGAATCATGAAATGTATTAAAATGTAAAACAAATAACAAAATGAAAACCACACATGCAAATGAAGAAATAAATAGTGCAATAAGAAAAAGAAAGTCTAATCCAAGGAAAAAAACAAACCCGAAACATGAAAAAATATAAGTGGTCCATACCCAAAGGCCATAGAAAAAAATCATTAATTGAAAACCATAAAAAAACATTAATCCATGTGAATATCTCAAAAAGAAAGTATGTACATGTCCAGAAAAATTGTAAACGAAAGTCTGAAGGGTCCATTATCCCAAAACAAAAGGAAACCTACCTAAAACCCTATCTAAAATACAACTATATACAAAAAGTGGAGCAAAGTCCGTGAACCCCAAATCATAATAAAAACCAAATGAAACTTAACCTAAATAACTATATACAAAGGCGGCGGGCTAGTCTGACGGCTCACTTATTGATGTCCCGGGCCAGGGCATCATTGAACTTCATGTCGATGTTCCGGAGGCGGGCCTGTTCCCTGGCATCGAGGTCTCGCAGGGATGCAGCCATGGCCTCCTCCAACTCCCTGCGAGTTGCCTCGAGGCACTCAGCCCGCCTCAAAGCCCGGTGCATGGAGTTCTCCGCCATGACCATTGTGAGCCGTGCCCTCTCTGCCTGCCGCCGCTCCGCATCTATCCGCTGGCCCAACCGCTGCCACACGGAAGACACTCCCAATCCTGGGTCCTCCTGCCCGCTGGCCGATGCCTGCCCTGATGATGTAGAGGGCCTCGAGGCCACATGCCTCCTGCGCCAAGCCTGTTGCTGCCTTTCTGCTGCCTGCTGCCACCACCACGACTGCCTCCGGGTAGATGGCAACACCTGGGGCCGCCGTGCATGTGCCATCCTTGTGTGTGCCTGCACATCGTCCGTTGCCAGGGGTCCAGTTGCTGGGGTGACCACCTGTGCTGGAGCTCCGACTCTCGACTGTGGCAGGGATGGGATCTCCACCAGCCTGGCTGCGTTGGTTGGGGCAGGTCCAAAGGGGGCCCTGGTGGCATGTGGACTGGAAGACGGCATGGAGAACGACTGGCGTATAGTGTGCACAGAGGAGGAGAGGGCCGCAAGACAGAGCGACACATGGAGGAAACCCCTGACCATGAGCCCTCCCAACTGGGCCACGTTGGCACACATCTCTTCGTGGTGACATGCGTGGCCCCCCCAGGAAGCACGCACATCATCACGAATGTCACGTGTGCCCACGTCCGCAGGTAGAGGCGTGCCAGATGACGTGGACCTTCCCCCCTACCTGCGGACGTGCCTGGGAAGGGGCATCCCTGCTGGTGCATGATGATGCAGTCACAGTGTCAAGGACAGTGACATGCACAGGCCCCTCCGCGGTGACCTGTGCTGCCTCCTGACCCGGCCCCTGGACTGCACAGCTTGCACCAGTGGTACCACCCCCAACAGGCCCCATGTGCGGCTCTGAAGAGGCCTCTTTCTCCTCCATACACACCACCAACCTGGATGGCTCTGCATCGTCTTCCACCATCGCTTGCCTCTGTGGGGGCTCACCCGCCCCTTCCGGTGCAGCCGTAGTTGCGGACGCGGCACTAGTCCCCTCGCTCCCGGATGATAGAATTTCCTGGAAGGGTGACTAGGCCTTGGGTCGCTGGCTGGTGGAGGCATCCCTGCCGCTTTCCTCAACAGCGCCGTCTCCGCCCTCTTCTTCACTCACCACTGTGTAAAGGGAGACATTGAAGACAAGCATCAGGGTACTGTACAATAGTCCCCTAGACACAAAGCAATAGCACATGAGTGTCAATGTCTAACGTCAGTTCCATCATGTCCTTCCAAAACACATGGGTCAGTGCAGGCAACACACATGCAGGAACAGGCATGGCACATGCAACAAACATTTGCATCCATGTCCAAGGCACTGTAGAAACATCCAATGGTGGGCTGAAACTCACATGCATCATGTCACTCACACACTACTCAGACACACTGACATGTACACCATGCATGTCCATGACAGCAACACCCATCTCTCACACACCAAACATGTCCAAGTACAGACACAGGCATGCATACATGTGTGCATTCCGCATGCTGCTCCGCATGATGCATTATAACACATACACCATCCATGTGGGTCACGCATGATTGGACTCACATGCAGCACCATCATGCCCCTGCACACACACATCCATACATGACCCAAGTCACACATACAGCCAAGTAGCTAACTACCACCACACTGCAACATGCACTGTTTTAAACAGGAATGCATGGGCACTTACCGCTCGACTCCAGACGGGCCTGCATCCTGAGGATCTGGTGGTGAAGCACTGGGCGAATGCGCTCCAGGACCCTCATCTGCTGGGTGGTAAGGTGGCTCCAGTGCCCCACTGCATCCGCTGCATTTAAGAGGCACCGGGCCTTCTTGAGGGTCCTGGACTTGTAGTCCTCCCAGCGCTTCTGGACGTGTTTGATGTCGCAGGGTGCCACGCCCTCTGCGTTAATGGCACCCACTATTTCCATATCCTCTTCCGTCCTTCCTTGTCGGCGTGCAATGGTGTGAAGAGGGCATCATAATGCCCCAGGACTTGCTCCACCAGGATGCCAACTTCATTTGCACTGAAGCTGGCAGCCCTCTGCCTCTCTGCTGGGGGGTTCCCACTGGTGCCGGATGGTGTTGGATCGGACATGGCAATCCCCGAGGCAGGTGTGGGTGGGCAACTGGATCCTGGGGCTGGGCTGTGGAGTGATGGAACACCACTCGGGAGTCTTCTGTTCCAGCAGGGGTGGTCACAGCAACTGGACCCCTGCAGATGGCTGATGTGCAGGCACCAAATGGCAGGGCACTGTTGGCAGCGGGCAGGCAGGCAGGCAGCAACAGATGGCTTGCAGGAGGCTTCCCAAGGCGCTGGGGGGCAGGAAAATGGTCTTCTTTGCAGAGGCATGGTCTTTCGTGTGTTGTCGCGTAGCCAGCTTGATGCAGAGTGAATTGGCACGTGATAAAACAGCACGTCAGCGTGTAATTCGAGGAAAGGGCCTTTGCGTGTAAGTGCGTAAGTGACGTGATGCGCGCAGGCATTCCCTCGTACGGGTGCATAGTGAATCCGCACGTGCAAAAACAGCACGTCCGCGTGTTAATGCATGTAATTCGAGGAAAGGGCCTTAGCGAGTAAGCACGGCAGTGATGTTAGGTGCGCGGGCACTGCCTTCTGCACGGGTTAAAGGTCCAGCGGGGAAGCAGTCCAGTGTGCGTGCTGTTCGTGGAGACCGACGCCTGTGTTTACTCTTCAGCATTCACACGCGATTACTTCACAGTGATTGAAGTTCGTACCTCTTCTTTTGGCGGGGTGTTGCCTACGCACACAAGCGCGTGTGTTTTTCTTTTTCTTTTCCACGCAGGGCAGACGGTGAGTCGCGCATGCTATTTTTCCCACTGTGGTTCCCCCTGTGCATCGCATAGCGTTTTCGAGGTCATAGTAGCCCATGTGTTCCATGCGTATGTGTTTTTTGTGTCCCTGTGTGCCACACCATACTGCTGGAGGTAAAATCCATGCACGTGGGCTACCGGGGTCGCATGCACATTTTTCATTTGAAATTGTACTATTTTTTTAAATAATTTTTTTAATTTCAATTCTTTGTTTTTTTGGGGGGGGGCCTGAGCCTTGCATGGCCTGTCATTTTTCCCCAAGGGTCACAGACAGCCTTGCAGGAGCACAGGGGTACCTATTCCATCCAATACACTGCCCCCTTCAACCCAAATGCCCAGGACAATTGTTGAGTGCACCTCCCATCGGCTATTTACCATCTGTGCCATGGTTGGGAGGCCGCCAAAGAGTAAGGGGGGGCAAAGCTGGGCATCCTCCCAGTGGTGTGCATGGTCGGGCACGTGGCCGCAGAGACCAAGGAAGACAGGGAGTCCAGGGTGGCCAGGGTGGCTACAGAGGGGGAAGAGGCAGGGGTGCCCCACTGGGGCAGGATACACAGCCACGTGCTGGTGCAGACATGCCACCATCCCCTGTGGCTCCTAGTGATGCAGCTGTTGAATCACAACCTGTGGCCCATATGACCCAACAGCAACTTTCATCTGCTTTCACGGGCCCACCGGTGGTGGTAGCTGCGGGTGCAGCTGTGGGGACCACCACCCGGGCTCGGGTCGGGCAGCGCATGTTGCGTTGCGTGATGAGGACTCCCAGGACGATTTCCATCTTGTCAGGAGGTGCAGGTCACGTGTGTCCAGTGTAGCTGTGACCGGTGCACACGTATCTGGGGCAGTTATGACATCTGCTGCCCCAAGTAGCCAGGTGGTGGTAACTGCATGGACAGATGCAGCCAACACCACCCAGCAGTGAGTCAGACCCAAGCCACACCTTCCGTCCTCATCCAAACACCCACTCCCTTGGTCCAGTCCACCAGTGCCACTGCCCCCACTGATCAGGCCACATTGGCCACTCAGGGTCAGTACCACCGTACAAAAGGAGGAAGCGTGCTCCTGTGCAAGAGGCTGAGAGCCCAGACATGGCTCCGGCCTCTGGCACGTTGAGGAAGAAGCCTTTTGGCAAGCAGGAACTGGACTTCCTTTTGGACTACGTATCGGCACACCAACGCGATATGCTTGTGGGCCCACAGTGCCATACAACGCCTGCCCAGCGTTGGGTCCATTGGCAGCATGTTGCGGATGGTGTGACATCCATGGGATTCCAGGTGCACATGGCTCAGGACTGCTACAAGCGTTGGAATGACCTCCGACGCATTGCAAAACAAAAGCGTGCCTCCAATTATTCCATGTCTCTGGTGACTGGTGGTGGGCGAGCACCAGAGGAGGATGAACTCACTCAGCACGAGGAGATCGCTGCAGAGTTCATCCCAGGAGAACACATTTGTGGAGTGGGAGAGAGGATGGATTATGATGCATCGTCCGGTGAGTATTGATGCGTGTTACTCAATGACATGTGTGTTTGGTGTGTGACCCTCCGAGCTACAACTTGGGTACTTCCTTTCATCAATCTCCCTCTCTACCTGTGGTGTTCACCAGGGTCTGACCTCTCGGCCTGGCTTCCCAAACAGCACCTGGCAGCTATCGCCTACTGCATTTTCATTTTGTGCTACAACTTCCAGTGCTATGCTGATGACACTTAACTCATTTCCAGGCTGCCCTTGGCCACCTATTCTCCCTCCCTCATTTCTGATTACCTCATTGATATTTCAAATTGGTGTACTGCCAACAAACTCTGTCTAAACGCCAGCAAGACTGACATCCTCCTCATCGGTACACCTTCACCATCCTTTCCCCTCACTCTCTGACCGGCCCCCCTTGGCCCTCCTCCTACCCCCACCTGAAAGGCCAACAACTTCAGGGTCACCTTTGAATCCACACATTCCTTTTCCGCACACATATCTGATGTTTCTTGAGATATATTAACTTCTTGCTTAACCTCCTCAGGGGTACTGTGCCTTTCCCCTCGTTCACCTACAAGCTCACAGTCTCTCAAGCTCTGGTTGCCTCAAGGTTGGACAACAGTGACAGGCTCTATCAAAATTATACCTGCCTCCACACTCCGCCCTCTACCACTAATCCAGTACAGGACTGCGAAACTTGTCCTTGGCCTCAAGCCCTGGGATCCTATCTTTCCAGCTCTGAATTCCCTTCATTGGCTACCAGTGGATGCAAGGATGAAACTTTAGACCCTATGCATTGTGCACAAGGATTTCTGGGGCCTGGGTCCAAAATACTTTCAACTATCCCTCTGCCAATACCTCCCCTCTCGAGTCCTTTGCTCCTCTACCTCACACTCCCTCCGGGTCAGTCGTTTATCGAAGAAACAAGCCGGGGGCAGATCTGTGTCTACGGTTGGGACCTCCCTTTGGAACAGCCTACCTGCCACGTTGAAACTTGAGGAGAAACATCTGTGCTTCCGGAAGCACCTCAAGACCTTCCTATTTGCTCCTGCATTAGCCCCTCTTCTACCCAGCTGACCAGTTTCCTCTCTTGGCACTGTGCACCCTGAAACCCTCTGTCCTTCGGCCCAGGTACCTGCTCACCCTGCCTCCCTGCTGCACTGCCTCCAGGCCTCCCATTGCAATGGGTCCTGTACGTGTATCCATACAGTCCCCCACTCTTCTTCTGCAGTCATCAGATTTTCCCTAGCCAAATGATCTTGCACTTGCCACTTGCTGGCTGCACTAACACATTTTGAATGCCTATTTTATCATTGGACTTCATTTTCATTCTTTGGTCTCCTCTGTTTGGCACGTTCCACTTCTCACCCTTCCAGGGTCTTCAACCCTTTATTCCTTCTCCATGCACTTGCGTGTTCTCAATATCACTGTGCCCAGTATAATCGTTGTTTTCATTTCCTTTTCTACCTTGTTCCCCTCCCTTTACTTGGTTGCGCTCTGAGCCACTTGTGTACAAGGGCAATCTTGATGAGATGTCATATTATGTCATATACATCCTTTGTCCTTGGTGCAGTGTGTCTCACTCTGACTGTGTTGATGGCAGTGGATCCCCGTGCACATGTGTGCACATTCATGTTCCATGTGCATTCCATGTATGCCCCTAGGTGTCCTTGACCGCCTGCTCATTGTAGTATGTCTCCAGGATGATCCAAGTGTCATGTTATTTGGACAGCCATTTCATGCTCACTGTGGGTCTGTGTGTCATCACGCACGACTTTAGGGTGTCTACATCTGTGTCTTGCACATGGCTCCCCCTGTTACAGGCCCACCACCTCTTTTCAACTGGTGTTGTTTCTTCTTCATGATCTACTGATGGTTCCTCATCTGTCCTGCATCATGTCCACTTCTCATCGGCTGTAGTGACATTTGACTGACGACATGAAATAGACGCATGCCAACACTGTCTGCCAATGCACAGTTCTGTGGTGAACCTTTCATTGCCATGCAATGCTTCCCTGCTGTTGCCCAGAGGGTGGGTGTTTCACGGTATCCATGCTACATGGTGCATTCCATTTGCACATGATGGCTGCAATTGCGATTACACTGCTGTCACGTTTGGAGATTGACATCACTACATACGTGTTGATGTTGGAAGTTGAGGGGGTACACATGCACTGCACCGCACACACCACTCCTGTGACAAGTTCAGACCTTTACCATGCCAACACAATGCTGCTGTGTGATGGTGGCCTGCCATGTATGTACCCATGTCCCTCCTTTCACTGTATCGAAACGCAGTAGCATAGGTGCCTCCTGTGACACATGTACTCTGCATAGTCAATGGTTGTTGAGTGCTGCACGTGAACATGCATGTTACATGTGTCATGGTGTGTTTGGTGTGATTGCCAGCTGTGGCTATTTGTGTGTTCCCACATGCTTATGCAACGTGCCATCTCTTTGTTGCCATCTCTCATTTCTGCCTTGGATATGTGCCTGCTAGAAGTTGTGTGTGATGCAGGTGATGGGCAACATGCAAAACATGTGTTGGCTTCACATGTTGCCCACATCCTTTTCTGCTTTCGGGATACCCTTGCATTGCAATGCAACTGGATGCATGTTGGGCTTTCAGTTGCATGTGACATGTCTGCTTCATGTGTTGGCTGTCAATGTTGTGATCTGTATGTGTGTGGTATGTGCTACTGACATGCGTGTTCTTGTTTCTTTTGTTTATTTTGCAGGTGATGAAGCACTGGAGGCAGAGGATGAAGATGTCATCCCAGACATGGTGGTCAGTTCACATGACCATCCAGGCACCAGTGGTGGTCATGGGGTGGCAGCCCACGAGAACCCACTGGTGCTCCAGGCCATTGTTTCAAGAGCGGACTCTGAGTCAGGTTCTGATGTATCCTCTGATCACTATGTTGGGCCGGATCTGCTTCATGGCGTGCCGTTGCCGGTAAGTGATCCTGTGTTGGATGATCTTCTGTCTGTGACACCTGCAGTAAGGGACCAGGCGGGTTGGAATGTCTGCCTGTAGTGGTTACGGGTGCAATGGTCACACTCAACACCAGTTGGCCATGTTCCTGGGGCATCAGGTCGACAGAGGGATGGAGTCCAGCAGCCGTGGGCGGCACAACGCAGCAAGGACCACGGCTGCTTGGGCCCGGCAGGTGTCGTGTCTGGTAACAAAGTGGCCGTGCGCTACCGGGGTCAACTGATTGGGAGCATGGCGTTATTGCCATGGCACAGCAACAGGGGGGGCAGTTGAGATGATGGTTTAAGGTATGGAAAGTGTGGCCGGTTCCATCCTCCCCCCTGCAAGGCAAGTGCAGCTCCAGCAGCAAGCTACGCGGTCCACGTGCTGCTCACTCAGGCTGGGCATGGCGGCCTCTGACAGGGCGCGCCGGGCTGAAATGGTGGCTCTGCGTCAAGCTATTTCTGCTCAGGCAGAGGCACACTGTGAGGCCCTGAGGGTCGAACACCAAACCCTCCAATCTACTCTCGGTGCTCTCATGATGGACAACAGTAGGCGGGCAGAAGACAGGATGGAGCGGCTTGAAAGAACCGTCTCAGCTGAACTCCATGCAAGCCGGGAGGTACTCTATATGTCATGTGAGGACATGCAGGCTGAACTCCGTCTTACACGTGAGTCCTTGCAGGAGGAAGCACGTGTGACACGTGAGGTAATGCATGCAGACCTACGTGTCATTGCCATGCAGGACCTGGCTTACCAGACCTGCATGCTTGCTGCCACTGAGGGGCAAGGCGCGGATAGGCCTGGTGAGGCAACTGTGCCGCCTCCACCTTCTGATTTCCATCCAGAGGGTGACAACGACAACCTATCTCCCGCATAGGTCGGGCCATGCAGGTGCTGAGCCCAGTGAGTTTTTTTTTTAAATCTCAACATCTACACATGTGGGTGTTGAGGTGCACCCTGTACCTCCCCCCTCCTGGCTGCCCCCCCCATCCACTGGGTCATATGTGGGCATTTTTTAGGTTTTTTTGTTTTTTTTGTTTCCTGCAAGTATTATTTTTTTAGGTCTAGTGTGCATTCATGTGACAGTGTGGTGCTTTGTGGCATTTGAAGGCATCCACTGTGTGTTCCAGCAGGGCCCATTCAGGAGGCTTGTCTCGTGTATGTGTTTTGCTTGGGGTCCTGACACATATGCTACTCCTGCTTCCCCTTTCCATGGGCTCGCAAGGATGGCTCGGTGTGACAGCATCTCACACAGGGGCAATGGGCTTCCATCATATCTGTGGCCAGCCTGTGGTTCTACTTGTGTGTACACCCCTAGTGGGTATTCCGGATGGCTTCTCCAATGCATGTCTGCACTTCATTTTGGTGAATATTCTGTTGACTGTGCTTTTCATTATGTTGCTTATGATTTTTTTATGAATTGACTGTCTATGTTCATGAACTTCCTGCTGTAGGCGGTACCATACACCCTTTGGCTGTGTAACACACACTGATGGTGGGAGGGGTCCATGTGCTGACAATGTTGCATTGGGACGCTTGGCCTACAGTGATTTTGATATGCCACATGAACGCTGCACGCTGAGTTATCCTTGTCACCACGCGTTTCAACTTCACCCTTTTCCTTGCTTCCCCGGCTTTGCCCATCTTGCAGCCCTGCCTGGTGTTTTGTTGTGCCATTGGAAATATGGCCGCATTGCTTTTGACTTGACTGTCAAGTTTGTGGCCTGGACCTGCTCCACCCCCCCATTGGTTGCACTTGGCCCTTGTGACAATCCGGCCAACAAGGAGGCTGGAGCCTGCCACCACTACCAAAGGCCCACAGTGGAGGCCCTGTCTACCCCTGTCCACCCCTGCCCACCACCCTTCTAGGTCCCTTGATTGTCCCCCTGTCTCCCCTGACCCCTGCCTGTCTCCAACTGCCCTCTGCCAGTCTCCCCCTGCCCCTGCCTGTCTCCACCTGCCTCCTGCCAGTCTCCCCCTGTCTGCCTTGCCCCCGCCAGTATCCACCTGCCCCCCGCCAGTCTCCCTCTGTCTCCCCCTTCACGTCACACCCCCTCCCCTTCTGCACCGTCTTCTTTCCCTCTGCCCCCTGTGTGTGCTTTCTTTCCCCCTCTCCTCCTTCCTGCCTTTACACCTTGGCCCCCTCCCCCTTCTCTCCTCCCTCTCCCTCTCCACCACCCTCTCCCCTCCTCCTTATCTGTCTTTTTCCAGCACTACCCAATTGCCGTCAGGAATGATGATATGTAGCCGTTTGTTCTTTGCAGACACTTCCCCCTCTGCCTCCGCCCACCCCCCCTCCTCTCCCTCTGCCTATAACCTCCCCCCTCCTGGGCAGCCCTCTGCCCGGCAGCCCCCGCGGCTAAGGGCCCCAGGCCAAGGGCGACTCCTACAGTGCGGCTCCCTGTGTGTCTGCAGGTGTCCGGAGGGGACGCCAGGCGCCAGTTCCACCTGATCTCCGTTCCCCGGCCCACCCCTCCTACTCCTGGTTACATCCGCATGGGGCCTTGCCTCACTGTATTCACAGCTGAGGTATACTAGGGTGCTTTTTTCTCCCCTCGCAGGATTCTCAAACTTAGGTGGCCCGGTACCTAATACGCATTACTGTTTGCTCTGATTTGTGGTATGCTATGGTGCTTTTTCTCCCCTCGCAGGATTCCCAAACTTAGGTGGCCCGGTACCTAATACGCATTACTGTTTGTTTGCTCTAATTGTGGTAACTTGTGCTTGCCGCTCACTTCCTGTCCGCTTGCTCTCGTCTGTCTCCCCCCCCCTCCCTCCCTCCTACTCCATGGTGCTCTCCGTCTCGCCTATCTTCTCTAACTGCTTCTCCATTGACTATCCTGCTCTCCTCACTAAATCTGGTAGGAAAAAGTTTAAAAAGGACATCCTGGTCTCCAACCCAGGCCTCCCTATCGCTGACACCTACACTAATGCCTGCTCTAAGGAAACTCTCACTGACATCCTCTTTTTCGTGCCTTCGCCTGACCTGTGGACCCTTCATATGGTTTCTGTGCTCTCTCCTTTCTCCTCCTCTCCCATTAATGGTGGCACCCGTTGGGATGTCCTCTTGGCCCCCTTCCGCTCCTCTAAGGCCATCATTAATGTCTACACTAATGGGACCGTCTTGGTCCAAGGCCCTCAGGCCAACCTTCACCTCTTCGATAGACGCTTCCCACACCTCATCAACTTCCTCTCCTCTCCTGCTGTCCCCCCTCCTCTATCCTTGGCTACATTGCCTGTACCCTCCCTCCCTGCCCCCTCTCGTGCTCCTTCTTCACCTCCTTCTTCAATACCTCCGCAGGGTGTACCTCTGATCTGTACCCCTCCCCGGAAGTTCTTCAAGGATGGCAGCCTTCTCCACATTGCCACACTAAACACTCGCTCTGCCATCAAGCACTCCTCCAATATCTGTCACCTTCTTGAGGAACTGGACCTCGACGTCCTTTGTCTCACTGAGACATGGTTCACAGCCAGCTCTGCCACCAGCTTTGACACACTCCTACCTGACGGTTAGAAGATCCTCTCCATGCCCAGGCCCAACCGTGCAGGGGGGGGGTGTTGCCCTTATCTTCCCCGAGTGGATTCCTGCCACTGTCACTCCTACGCAGACCTACTCCTCTTTTGAATGTCTTGTCTGCAGACTCTCTCTCTCTCCTAGCCATTCCCTTACCGTGGCTACTATCTATCGGCCACCTGGTCAAATTTCCTCCTTCCTCTCTGAGTGGGCTGACCTCTCCTCCGCACTCCTGTCCTCAACCACTCAACTCCTCTTTCTTGGCGACTTTAACATCCACCTTGATGCCTCCAGTCCCCCCACTGGTCTCTTTCGTGACCTCTGCGACTCTCTCTCACTCTCTATTCTCCCATCTGGGCCTACTCATTCTGCTGGGCACACTCTTGATGCTCTGATCTCTTCTGACCTTCCCCTCTCCGTCCCTCTCTCCACTCCTCTCTCCTGGAGTGATCACTTTCTCCTATCCTCCCACCTCACCCTGCCTACCCCACAGGCAAAGCCACCCTCTTCACTGCCACCCACCTTCTCGGTCATCCGACCCATGAAGCGTGTGTCAGTTGAGGCTTTCGCTGCTACCTTCTCGCCCCCCCCTGCCCCTTCGGCTGACTCCCACCCTGACACAGCCCTCTCCATGATCCACTCTGCTATATCTGTTACTCTTGATATCCTTGCCCCCGTCATGAGAATCCGCCTGAAGCCCAAAGCCAAATGTAACTCCTGGTATGACTCGGATCTCGCCACCCTAAAACGCAAGTGAAGGGTTGCAGAGAGGAAATGGCGTGCTTCATGTTCATCCTCTGACAAACTGGCCTGCCGCCTGCTCCAAAGGCAGTACCGGCTCTCCGTTCTCACCAAGAAGAGAGCCCTTATCCAAGCCCGCATCTCTGCGGCATCAAACAACTCCGCCGAACTCTTTAAAATCTGCAAGGAGCTGGCCAACCCTGTTGCAGTCTCTACCTCTCCTGTCCCCTCCCAGGCCCTCTGCACTGCACTGGCCTCTCACTTCATCTCTAAAACTCAGGACATCCTGTCCTCGCTCTCCTCCTTTCACCTCCCTCCCTCCCTACTCGGCCCTTCTTCTGGCCCTTCTGCGGTCACCCCTCCTCCCTCTTTCTCTGCCTTTCCACCTTTCTCTGCTGACGAGGTTTCCAGACAAGTCCGATCAATGAAAGTCTCGTCTAAACAGGTTCACCCCTGTTCCTCCAAAACTATCAAGGACCACATCGACTCCCTGGCTCCTGCCTGGCTGACTTTTGCAACCACTCCTTCGCCTCTGGAGTCTTCCCTTCCCCCCTCAAGCACTCCCTTGTGGACCCTCTTCTCAAGAAACCCTCCTCCGACCCCTCCTTCCCGGCTAACTATCGCCCTATCTCCATCACTCCCTTCCTGGGCAAGCTCCTGGAAAGACTGGCCATCTCCAAGCTTAACCACCATGCTGAATCTGTTGGTAGTCTTCATGACCATCAATCTGGCTTCAGAGCTGCCAGAAGCACGGAAACTGCTCTCCTGAACATCCGTGAAGACCTGCTCTTGAACCTCGATTCCAACACTCCGTGTGTTCTCATTCTGCTCGATCTCTCCTCTGCCTTTGACACTGTCAACCATGCCATCCTGCTCAACCGTCTCCGGGAAAACCTGGGTATCACTGGTCAGGCTCTGGCGTGGCTGACCTCTTTCCTTTCAAATCGACCCTCCCAGGTCCAACTGGGGTCCTTCCTCTCCGACATCTTTTTCTCCACCTGTGGTGTCCCCCAGGGATCTAATCTCTCTCCCTGGCTGTTCAACCAGTATCTGGCACTCCTTGCCCACCGCATCGCCGCTCTCTGCCCTAATTTCCAGTGCTATGCGGACGATACCCAGCTCATTTTCAGGCTACCCTCAGCCTCCCCCTCTCCTTCCCTCATCTCTGACTGTCTGTCTGCTATCCAAGAATGGTGTGCCGCCAATGACCTCTGCCTTAATGCCAGTAAGACTGAGATTCTACTCATCGGTACTCCCACTCCCTCCTTCCCTGCAGCTCTCTGGCCTGCCTCCCTTGGCCCCCTCCCTGCTCCTACCTGCAAGGCAAAAAACCTTGGGGTCATCTTCGACTCCACATTCTCCTTCTCTCCTCATATTTCTGATGTCGCCAAGAGGTCACACTACCAGCTGCACCTCCTCAGAGGTATTCTTCCCTTCCTCTCCTTCCCCCAGAAGCTCACTGTCTCCCGAGCCCTGGTTCTCTCGAAGCTGGACTACTGTAACAGCCTCTATCTTAATCTGCCTGCCTCCACTCTCCGCCCTCTGCAACTCATCCAGAACAGAACTGCGAGACTTGTCCTAGGCCTCAAGCCCAGGGACCGTATCTCTCCAGGACTGAAATCTCTACACTGGCTCCCAGTGGCTGCGAGGATAAAGTTCAAAACCCTCTGCATTGTCCACAAGGCCTTCTGGGGCCTGGGTCCTAAATACCTTCAACTCTCTCTTCCCAAATATCTTCCTTCCCGAGCCCTTCGCTCATCCGCCTCCAATTCCCTCAGGGTTAGCCGCTTCTCGAAGCAACGAGCTGGGGGTAGATATCTCTCTGCGGCAGGGGCCTCCCTCTGGAACAGCCTTCCTGCCTCCCTGAAACTTGAGGAGAACCATCTCCGGTTCCGGAAGCACCTCAAAACCTTCCTCTTTGCTTCTGCTTTCTCTCTCCCTCTCCCCTGCTGAACAGCTAATTAATTCTTCACTGAAACTGCACTTATTCTGCAACTGGACCACTCTAAACGGCCTCGGTCCTGGGCCCAGCCACTCTCCTCTTGCACTGATGCCCTGGAACCCCTTTGCACTGCGGGACTGTCTCTGTATCCATACAGCCCCCCCCCTTTCCCCAGCACTTGCTCTGCACTTACCTCGCACTTGCCACCAGCTGGCCCTATTTATTTATTTATTACTTTACGCCACTTACCTTGTACTGCACTTCCCCCCTCCCCTTCCCCTTGCACTTTTCCCCCTCCCCCACCCCTGCACTTGCACGATCTGAATGACACCTGGCCTAGTAGGATCGTTGTCTGTCTCCCCTTGTCCCTCCCCTCCCTGCCTCGTCGCGCCTTGAAACACCTGTGTATAGGCGCGTTACAAATACCATATCATATCATATCATATCATATCATCTTCACCTTTTTGAGTTTAATTTTGGCACTTACTTTTATCATCAGTCCCTCCACCACTGATTACAGATCGTCTGTTCCCCCTTTCCCTTCTGTGTTTCTTCTCCCCCTCCCCAGCACTATCTTGATTCTTCATCGACCTTCCATAGTTTTTTACTTGTTTTGTTACTCTCCTCACCTCTTCCCTCCTCTTCCCTCATCCCCCTCCTTATGTGACTCCTGCACTGCAACTATTGCCGTCAGACATAGCGATGATGATGCTAGTTTTGTTTTCCCACATTCCCTCCCTAGACTCTCCCTTATTGCTACAAGCATTTATACTATGTACTTTGATTTGATAGTTCCTTTTTACATTCTGGACTGTTTGAAGGACTTGTAGGATTGTACTGTTATTGTCCCTTGTTCCCTCCCTCTTTGAGGTGCTTTGATGCACTTTGTGTGTAGGCCCTATAAGGATTTTCAGTGAATCAGTGATTGCTCACTGTCTGTCATTGTCGATATGGGGTACTCTGTACATGATATGTTCTGCTGGTCATTGGCTGATCCTATATTGGGTTTTATTTTGAGGTGTCAGGGGATTGGTGTGGTTTAACACACAGGGGGGGTCCTTGAGTGCTATGTTCACATGTGCTGTGTACAGGACACTGGGGCTCACTTCATTTCAGATGCATGTATTCGATGCATGTCCCTACTGACACAAACACTTAGGCAACACCCCCCCACACCAACTACAGCGACACCATGCACACACGTGCACCCAGATTGCCTTCTCAGGCATACTGTGTCCCAACAATCCATTTTCACTTCCAATTCATTGATCGTGTACATGCATGACAGGTTACTATTTGGGTGATTGTACTTATTTTTCATGATGCTCAAGGGGTTTCCCCAACGCAATGCACACTCACTGTGCTTTCCGGTGTGTGGTGTGTTGCAGGTGACACACACGCAGTACACAGTGTTTGTAATGCCAATTTGCGATTGTCCAATGTGCATGGCAACAGGTATTCTGACTTTTGTTGCTTGCACCACTGGTGGCATGCCTTTGTGCCACCCTTTTCAGAGTGTGAGGTTTTGGTCAGTCATTTCTCACGTGGCACTTCAGCACTTCATGACTATTGTGTCATGTGTTGGTCCTATGGTTTCATGTTTTGCCATTGCATACCATGGTATGGTGTGGCAGACGGGGTTCATGGGGGTTGGGAGGGTTTGGGTGGCATACCAGTACTTTCATGGACTGTTTTGCAGGGGGGTATATGCACCTTGCACGTGTTCCTTTTGGTCACATGGAATTGGTTGTGTTTAGGTAGCTAGGCATGCACACAATGTGGCACTTCCATGGACACATTCTCAGGGTGGTAAAGTTGTGACAGTTACCTGTCCCTTTCTCATCATCGATTGTCACCTGGTATGTGCCAGGCCTGTGTGCACTCCGCAGGGGTTGAATTTTAGGTGAAAAATGTGGCCACAAGCTGGGTACCGGCTGCCTCACCACATGCCCTTTCCCCTCCCATGCGCAGCGGCCGTGCGTGTGGTTGGGGATGTGGGGGCACCACCATGTCCACCGGTACTGCCCGCCGTGTTGCAATGTTGTGCAGGAATCATGCTGCCACAATGATACTGCACACTACTGGGGGTGCATATAGTAGCTGTCCGCCAGAGCGGTCAAGGGAGCGGAAGCGTGACTTGAGCACTCCGAATGTGCACTCCACTATGGCCCTGGTTGCAATATGGGCTGCGTTGTATCTTACCTGGGGTGGTGTGGTGGGGTTCCGTATTGGCGTCATCATGTAGGTGCTCAGAGGGTAGGCACTGTGCCCCTGGTAAGGTGATAATGGTTGTCATTAGTTGGGCTTGTGTATTTTTCTATGTGTGACATGCATGCATGTGCATAGGCATTTGTACTCACCTATGAGCCATGTGTCGCCATACTTCCCAGCTTCCAGGGCCCGGCTCAGGGCAGAAATTCTGTATATGAAACTGTCATGGGTGGACCCTGGATAGTTTGCATAGACAGAGGTGATGATTCCCCTGGCATCGCATACAACCTGCACGTTGATGGAATGCCAGTGCTTGCGGTTGCGGTAGATGTTTTCAGTGGCCCTAGGTGGACGTAGGGCCACATGGGTGCAATCTATGGCACCGAGCACTTTGGGGAAGTGTGCCACCCGGTACAAGTCCTGGACCACGGCCTGCCTTTCTGCGGGTGTTCTGGGCATGTATATGTGCCTGCGGACTGAGGGGCGCGCAGTGATGATTGCCAACACCTGGTGTAGGCAACGTGACTTCATGGGCTGTGAGACGCCCCCCACTATGGCAGTTGTCCACTGAAATGACCCATTGGCCAGAAAATGTAGTACATTGAGCACCTTCTCCAAGGGGCTCAATGCTTGGGAGCACAGGGTGGGTGATGTGAGTTCATCCTCCCACTCAGCGAGCAGCTCTAGGATGATATGAGGTGGAAACCTATACCTGCCATAGACCTCGTCATCAGGCATCCCAAAAAGGCTGGTCCTGGGCAACAAAATGCAGGGCCTTGCTATTCTCCTCCTCCTGCGGTGTCCCACGATCACTGCTGCGAGGAATGGGACATTCATCGCAGCTGTATATACTTGTTGGTTGTTTGCGTGCACTTATATGCTGCGTGGGGTGGTTCCACCTGCTTTCGTGTGGCGGACGTATTTGTGCGTGTGTTTTGACGTGCGCGGGTTTTCCCTATTCGATTCCATGAATACGTGTTGTTCACTAGCGTGTGGGCGTTGCGTGTGTTTCCCAGAGGTACTTCCCACATTACGCCTACATTTTCACGCGTTGATCCCCATTCCCCGTGTTCCGCCCCCTTTTTAGGTGTGTGCGCGAGAAGTTGTGCACTTTCCCCATTCCTGTCGCGCACGCGGTTGGAAAGTCGCAGTGACGTGTAAGGTAAGCAAAGATTTGGTGCACATCCCGGGAAAATAAAGCGCAGGGCCTTCCATGAATCGCATGTGTGAGATTTGCGCGCATGCGCTAGCTTTTTCACACTTGTGCCAGCTTGCGCCACAAATTTCGGTGCACATTTATTCCATGAATTAGCCCGAAAATGCACAAAATTGTTTCACATATGCTTCATGGCGGAGAACTTTTGAACAAATATCTTGTTTAACCAGTCATCACAATATGGGCAGAGGGGGGGAAATCAGTTTTTCTGTTCCGCTTGATGAGTTGAAATTTTCCCACTCTAAAACGTATCCCCCAAACACAAAAAAGTAGGGAAAATACCCAATTTATAATTCACCTTTTGGACATACACTATCAACAAAATCACCCAACATCTGCCCAGATGTTCTTGGACCATCAGAAGTGCAATTGGGACGAAGTGCCGTCCGTAAATACCTGTTTGCATCTCATAGACACAAGCAGGGACGTAATTTAGGGATTGCCAGGGGTCGCTCCTACGACTCCTGAGGTCTCCATTGCTACCCCTGTGGTCTCCCTTGCTACCCCTAAAAAAAGAAAATAAATATATACATTAAAACAATTTATTTTTTTTAGCACCATGTGGCTCTTTGTTTCTGGAGTGGCTGGCTTTCTTGTTCAGGGCTCTTAAAATAAAACAGTGGGTTCCACAGGTGTACGACTTTGAGTCATGACCCTAAATAAGAAAGAATAGGAATAAGACATAATTTGTCTTTCTGGAATGCTATACAATAATTGCTAGACTGTATAAAGATTTATTTCAGGCACACTTCAGGGGGTGAGTCACTGATTTAGTCTGTTCTTAAACACTTCAAATTCACAATTTGCAAGTTGCAGTTACAGCATGTTTCTGCTGTTGTTTCTGTTATGATCATCACAAGACATTCCATCTATGTGTCCTAAAAGCTTTTGTACAGTGTAGAAATGTTTGACCATAGCACATAAAGTGGCCCTTGATTTCATTGTGCCTTGTTGTAATGTGTCTAGCTTTCTTATCTCCCTGGCATGCTGTTCAGGATGTTTGTTTGCATGTGTTAGGTAACAAGTGCCCAGACAATGGGATGCCGTGTGAGGCCAACCTCTGAAGCCTGAAAAGTAGATCCACGCAGGCTTGACATGTTGCCAACTTTGCAACAGACCTGCAGATGAAACTGGCCTGATGTTAAATCTGTTACCAGTCTAATGGTATCCACTACAGAGTGTAATTTGCTTTCTTACTTTGAGAAAATTCAGACATGTAATTGCACATTTTACTATAGCCAGTAAGATGTCTATAGCCGGTAAGATAGTTCAGTGGGTTTAGCGCTCGCTGCAACGATGTGTGTGTGATCAGCAGGTTGCATGTTTGAATCCCGACAAGGCCAACTCAGCCTTTCATCCTTCTGAGGTTGATAAATGAGTACCTACACAAGTTGGGTTGGGTAATATTGTATGTATATTTGTTCTATATAGAGCATAAGTGTAAGCATAAGGGTTATATAATAACACATCATTATCATTTGACCTTGGACATCTGCTTGCATTCACAGTAAGTTGGTAAAATGGGCCTAAACACACTGATATTAACGATACATATGGTGATCCATTCTTGTATGAAATGTATGTCACATTACATTGATATCGTAACCATATTTTTCGTAGTGTACTTAGGAACAATTCTATGTGATGCCACTTATTGTTTTGACAAGGGGTGAAAGGTCGTGTTCTATCACTTCCTGTGATGTCACTTCGGGGTGGGTTCAAATTACATCACTTCTTGTGGCGTCTTCAGAGGTTAAGGGTCATGTGATGTCACTTCCGCTACCCCTGGCATTTCGGTGAAATGACGTCCCTGGACACAAGTTCACTTTCTGTCTTACACAGTTGGTGAAACTGTGAGCTCTTGGGGAAATTATTAATTTTCTCTCTATGTTTGTCAAAATTGGGAATACTGGGTGATTGAATTGATGCTAGAACGTATTACAATTCAAAAAAACTGCATGGGCATCAACTTTCCCACCCAATCGTTTTAATAGCATACACACAGCCGAACTAATTCCTATTGCAGAGTCTTCATTTGTGAATAATGGCGTGATAAACACACTGGGGCAAGACATCCTGTTTTTGGTACAGGACTAGAGTACCTCATAATAAAATAATCTTTGGATTGAGGCATTCATAATGTCGGGACCCCATACAGGAAAGCTGGCTTTCATGTTTCATACCAGAAATTGTGATGACTTTAATCTATGGAGTATATATGCATTTATAACATTCTTTTAATGGAAAAATGACCTGATTTAACGCCTCAAAATCTGGGACAAGAAGAGGCTATTTTTAATCTGTTTTATTTAAAATGATAAATCAAGAAATTTTAGGTGTTCGACTAAATTTCATTGATGATCAAGTCACCCACAAAATTACATATTAATACAGTTAGCATCTTGCTAATGTTTACATTATCAAGGCACACAGACATCCATTAGTACAAAAGCAAATCTGACTAACTGCTCTAGACAAAAGAGTAGAGTCCACTCCAACATACAGATACACATTATCATCTATTAACAGATTCAAAGAAAACACTCTTAGAATAAACATTACAATGATGAAATTCACTTACATTTCCGGCACCATTAACAGGTATTAGCTGCAGAAAAAAAAGTTGGGTTCAGCTATGACTTCCTTTATCTAGAGTGCTAGGGCTGATACGACTCCTGGCCCCTGTTAGTTTCTGGCTTTGACATGTATACAGGAATGTTTGGTAGGGCTAACTTGAATACTTATTCTTTAAATGTGGTCTCAGGGTAGGAGCTTTTATTTTGGAGACTAAAATATCTTGATATGGTGAGGGGTCAGACATGGGATAGTAAAACTGAAGGAGAAATATAATCAGCAAATTAACTTTACTTGGAATTAGCAGTCCACTTAAGGAAGAAATCCTGATTTGCTGTATAACGTTATTCGGAAAAATGAGCTTGGTTATTTAAATTGACATTATTTCTGGGAATGAAGGGGAGGAAATAACTAACTTGCCATTTCACTTTGAGTGGAAAAAAATACTGTTCAGAATTTTCTTTAATGTAAATTATGGTTCACAGGTCAAGAAGTCTATCAATCCCAGAAAATCGAAGTCATATTGTACACCAAGCTCACAAAACCAGATGCAATTTGCATCTGGGAAAACTCAAGGAATTCACTGATAATATTTTAATCTAATGGACTAATATTCATTGGGGAATTATATATTCTAGAGCATTCTATTTTAAATATACTTCAACAAAGTTTATTTAAAGGTCCAGTGCTCATTCTTTTATGTAGATTGTAAACAACGTAACCCCAAAATACTTTCAATTGCAGTCTGGGATTTAACTAATTCTTGGAACATATATCTAAATGTTCTGAGGTTATTGTACTCACTTTTGGTTTGTCTTTTTAAAGGCCTAAGACTGGTGGGGACATAAAGAGCCCCAGGCAACTCTGCCAGGTAATCTGTTCCTTTCTGCCTGTGCCCCAGCTCCCAAATCCCTCTTAGGCAATCCAGTTATGTCTTTGGAAAGGCTACTTTACTGTTATTGTTATTATTATTATTATTATTATTATTATTATTATTATTATTATTATTATTATTATTACTACTACTACTACTACCAGAGAATTTATTTGAGTGCAGAGCTAGCTTTGGGAAGCAATGGAGCAGTTTACAAATGATAGGGGAAGGACACAGTGAGGGAAACAGACATCCAAGGGAGCGGGGAACTAACAACATGGCAAGGGTTGGGCAATTTGGCAGCAAGGGGGAAGCAGAGGGGAAGGGGGCAGATCAGCCACTTTCAGGTTAGGTAAGGAGTGGAGGTTGTGTGAATCTAGGTGTTAGGGAGGAGCCATTCATTGAAGAGGAGGGTCCTGATCACCTTCCTGAAATGTAGAAGTGAGGGGGTCAAGTCTGGTGTAGACAGGGAGCAGATTCCAGGGTCTATGGGCATAGAAAGAGAAGGCCTTTCTTCTGGTTATTTCCTTCCTGCACTGGTGGAGTTCAAGTCTGCACATGCCTTTACTTCTGGTGGATCGTAGGCCTCCGGAGATGCTGAGTTTACCGGTGAGGTAGCTTACGGACTTCAGGGTGAAATTCCTGTAGATGATGCCGCATGATTTGAAGATGATACGTTTTTGCAGTGGAATCCATTGTAGTTCAATAAGGGCCGGAGAGAAGGGGTCAAATTTAGGAGTTCTTTGATGAGTCATGCTGCAGCATGTAGGACACATCTCAGGGGTGCCAGGGTAGTCGCTGGAAAGCCTTTCAAAAGGGCATTGCTACAATCCAGGTGGGAGGGGACCAAGGTTTGGACAGCATTTCTGAAGTTGTGGCTTGGAAAGCAGATCTGAAGTTGCTTTCTGGGTTCAATGGCTTGGTTTTTTCTGCAGGAGAGAAAGTTGGTACCAAGCTGTTTGTGTCTTCCTTGCTATGTGTTGTTTGAAGAAGAGCTTTATGTCGATGTCAAAACCAAGAGACATGGCACAGGTGTCTAACTGGGGTGTAAAGCTCATGTGTTTCATAGGAGAGAGTCAGGTCTGGAAGTCAGGGTTTTCTGTTATGTTGGCCAGAAGTAGGAAGTCAGTCTTGGAGAGATTTAGCTTCAGGTAAGCACTGACATCCACGCCTGGCTCAATGTGAGGCAGGTATTGTGCCTGTGGATGTCATCTGTAATAATGGAGATGAGAGTTGCGCCAGGTCTTGCTTCAGCCCCACCCGCTTTCAAGCATGAATGAAAGTAAAGGCTGAGGAACTTTCACTAATCCATCAATGATCATGCATCCGCCACATAGAGTAGAATAAGTTGTGCAACACAAATAGGTTGCAAAGTAGTTTGCATTCACATAAGTAGGAGGGCTGCAGAATACCCAGACAGGGCTGCACAAGTAGTGTAGAGATGAGCAGGTAGGGAGCGGTTGAAGCATACATGGTCAGGGAATAATGAATGGCGGCAGGCAAAAGACATGAAGAACACCAACATGAGGGAGAAAGAACAGAAGTAACACCATTTATTAGGCCAGAACCTGGAATGCCACAATTCTGAAATACTGCTTCCTGGCATAAAATTGCTTTTGAAAAAAGTTCCAGGCCTCGCAAGGCTCGGACAGCAGCACCAAGCACCAAGGTCAGTGCTCCGAGGGGAGTTCTGCCTAAAAGCTGAAACCACACCAGATAACATTTCCCAGGCCACACAGCTACAATTATTAAACTAATAAGTTTAAATTGGTGGCAGTGAGAAACCCACATCCTTGAATGCCATGTGCAGGTAACTACCGTGCCAATTGATCCCATTACCAAATGAATGCACAGTTCCCTAAGTGACCACCGAAGGAGAGAACACACACGGTACAGCAGCAGAAAATCCAATAAGTAAATGAAATTGAGCTCTGAACAGTGGTCCTCTACCATGTGACCGAAACAATGATCATTCATTGCAAGCCCAATTAGATTATACACCTGCCACTTCATTAGTACATTCAGACACTGAGATTACATGCCAAGGCCATGAACAGACTGGTAGATAAGGCCTCCGGCCTTGAACTGAAAATTGAGTAACTTCTTTAAACTGCATCATAGCAGTTCGCCCATCTCTCCTTTCCCCTCCATGTAAATTGGCACTGCAGAAAGGTGCTCAAGACCGGATGAATAATAACTGACCAATCAAACCCTGTTCTTCTTATCGACTATTGCAGTAGAATCCCAACCAATGGCAGGGTAGATTGAAATGGATCCTTTTTTAGAAGGATGAATTTAGGAGGAGTTATTAGTTGTAGAAGAACCAACTGTAAATGGTTCACCTATAGCTAACTATATGTTCTGTACTCTACCAACAAATTAAGTGAGAAAGCAGAACTTTTTATGATAATTACTAACTATTACAGCGTTACGAGAATTTCCTTGTTTAATTGTAATTGGTTGTTTATAACGCGTTTAATACCCAGCGGTCCCTAAGCGCAGGCCTGGGGATCGAACCTGTGTTTCTCCACATTGTCTTGCTTCCAAGGTGAGCGTGTTGCCCCTGAGCTATCCTCCCTTACACCATTTTGATATTGTCATTTGTACGCTCTCTGAGTGGCCGTTTGTATCTGGAATAAAGCAGGGTTTTGTTGTGCACTTGGAGTTACTCCATTATTGAGTTTTCCTCTTATTGGTGTATTTTGGTCTATCTTAACATTTAGAGGCACTGCTGCGATACCCAGTGCCTGGTGGAGGGTCGAGGACTCCTCGCTGTGGCTCTCTTTGGCCCGAAGAGCCCGCCTGCAGGGAAAGCTTCGAGTGCACGCCTAAGAAGAGGTTGGCAGGATCCCAGTTTCAGCAAATGTCCTGCCCGTTCTTGCAGATGGCATGCTGGGTGCAGAGGGGGAAGCAGATAGATGAGACTCAATACCAATGGACCTTGGGGATCGTAGGATCTGAGTATATCCGCTCATGAAAATACCTTTGGGGTGAGTATTGTTCTTGGTATTGTTGTTGTTTAAGTTGGAAAAAGAGTACTGAAGAGAGAGAGAAAAGAGATACATCAGAAGAAATTGGGAAATGCCATATGGTAGGGCATAAAGCCCAGCCTCCTTCTGGGGGCAGGTAAAAGAGATAAAAGAGGAGATACCCCGTATAAAGGGAAGGAAGCTGTGTAAAATATATGTGGTTTGATATTGATTATTGTGATATTGTTTTGGTGTATAATACGACGGTAGATGTATTTTTGTGTTGCTAGAGTAGTAGTTAGGATTGTTGGAGGTAAGTATTGAACAGATTGAGATTGTGTAGTGTTGGTGTGAGTTAAGGAGGACATTGTGTTGATTTGGTAAAGAATTGAGAGGGAGTGGCTGAAAAAGGAGAAGAACGTTAACAGTGTGTTGAAGCGGCGATTTTTGAATTTATTGGTAAATTGAGCTTTTATGTTGTTATAATGACAGGCACTCCCATTGCTCATTTGTGTAAGTCTCTTCCCTAGTATACGGAAAAGATCCTAAGATATCATGTACAATGGGTCAAGGACACAACTGGCAAGATGGTCCAGCCATGGCCTCAGGGAGGGACACACTCGAAGCATCTGCTGCAATACATATTTATACGCCACACACAATGGAAAGAAATTACAGAGCAGACTAAACTTGCTCAATTTATGGAAGATGTTTGAGGAGGAGGAGCTGATTAAAAAAGAAAGTACAGGTAGAAGAGACAATGAAGGGTGTGTGCAGCCTACAGCACCTCATCCCCCTTCAATCATACCCTCCGTCTTCGCTCTGCCACGATTATATCCATTGCAAGCTGCCGCAAGTTACAGTAATCCCTGACATGTGCCCTTGGAAGTGTGAGGCGATGTCAAGGAAAATGAAAAAGAAGGTTTCACAAAAAGCCCATTAGCAACACATGTAGAAAATGAACGGTGCAGTCTAGAAGCATGGCTAAAGGCAGCGAAAGAAGAGTTGAAAAGGGTGAAGGGCATAAAGGGAGGTTCACACCAGACAAATGGGTAGGAAGACAGATATTATTCAAAATAAACAGACAGAAACCTGACAATGACAATGTGAAGGCATTGGAAAGAGAGGATGAGCATGAGAGAAGGAGAGAAGAGTACACGAGGGAGGTTAATGCTAGAAGTAGTGTGCTTGAAACACAAGAGAATCCATAAATAGATTTGCAGGATGATGAGCTACTACAGAGCAGGGGGCAATTGCTCCTGGAGCTTCTCCCAATAAATTCAGGAAAGAAAACACCATATGTAAACAGTTTAAGGAATTTGCCATGCTGTTGCGCAAGCTGCATGGAGATAACATCAAAAGGAACAGAGGGTGCAGTTGTGCCCATAGGCAAGGCAAGGATGAGGCAGTTACCGTTGCTCCAAAAGTAGAGGGAGCTGACTCAGCATATATCGTGGCTACAAATAGATAAAAACAGCTTTATATCTAATTTACCATCGTTGACAACAGCAGCAAGAAATTGGATCTATGAGCTGGAGAAAAGGACGGCAGAGATGACATTGGCGGTAGTGGAGGTGAAGAGTTTACTTGCTTTGATATTGGGAGAACAATCAGATGATGTATGGAAAAGGGCAGGTAATCCCGATGTGACAGCACAAAATAACGCACATGACAATTGTAGAACAGACTTTTGGGGGGCACTGAGGGGCCAATACCCAGACATGTCAGACATGAGTGTGATTATGATACGCAAAATGAGGATAGAGAAGGATCCAGCAGCATATGTACAAGAAATACAAGAGAAGTGGTGTCTAGAACAAGGGTGAGTTGGGACAAAATATACCTGTGTTTTATCATATTTTATGCCAGAGTCTTCCTGAAGAGGTCCACAAACAGCAAAAGAAAATTGCAGGGATTGAGATGAAACAATGGCCCAAGATACAGTTGAATATTGTCCATTATTGTCGAATGAGACAAGAGAAGGAGAGGAACAAGGTAGAAGAGAGGCAAAGAGAGGAGGCTTAACTGGTGCAAAAGAAATGGTCGAAAATAACGGTAGAGGGTAGCGGTAACGAACGTTGGAGGAGAGAATTATGAGCAGGAATATTAACAGCAAGGGCGATCGGATATTTGGGAGGAAGAGGAGAAAAAAACTATTAGCCCAGGGAGGGGGTACACACCGAGGGGAAGAGGGTATGGGTTTGGAGGTGGATATGGAGGACGTTTTGGTGGGACAGTACCACAATATGGATGTTTTGGAGCTCAGTCTTGGATGTGTGGGAGGATCAGGCATTATGAATGGGCGTCTAGGAGTAGAGGGGCAAGGGAACAAAGCATGACAGCAACCCAGCCGAAAGGTGGGGCCTGTATTTCGCCTGCAATATTCTGCACAGACACGGCAAGAGCAGGACACATCCCAATACATGCAACAGTAACCATTTCCACAACACAACACACAGCCCCAGACACAGTCGCAGATGCACCAGGCACCACAGCAGCACACAACCCAGATACAGCAGCTTCAGCAGCCCCAAGTTTAACAAACACTGAATCCATTACAAATGCAAATACAAAAGACTGAACAGTGGGACAGGTATATATTGCCACAGACTATAGTACCCACGACAGCGGGTGTGGCAGTGGTGGGAGGGAATCCCTTTACAAGAACAGAGAGGAGCATTTACCTGAAAAGGACAGCCCACGGAGAAGCTCGATGTGTCCAGTGCTATCAGAAACTCCTGACCCGGAAGAGGAACCCTGGGTGGGAGTGACAATAGGGGATATGACGTTGTGTTTCTTGGTTTACACCGGGGCGTCAAGATCTTGTGTCAGGGAAGGAGGGTTTCCACTGTTACAAATAACGATGGACGTACAAGGTTTCTCTGGGGCTATGACAAAGGTTCCACTCACAGAAGAGCTAACTATTAAAAGTGGGAGATGATTCAATGGCAGCCCCATTGCTGTATTCTCGAAATACACCATTTAATATATTGGGAAGTGACGTAATGAGCAAGTTAAACATGACAATTTCATTTACTGAGGAAGGGATAATATGCTCGACACCATGTTTATGCAAATGCAAGAGAGTTCCTACAAGCAATCCACAGATGGAAATCATTACGAGGGATATCTTTAAATTCAGAATAATTTCTTTATGGGCTACGGGTGTTGCTAGGGTGGCTTCTGAAAATAAAGGATACACGTTTTTGTATTGTGTTGTATTGTGTGCACTTTCCCCATTTGTATGGCCTCAATGAACTTTGTGGATGGAACGCCCTCGATGACTGTAGTCCATGTGTAGGAGATTCTAAGAGGTAATTTAAAGATTCATGTGTGCATTTTGACAGGTTAGGATGTAGGTGGGCTGGCTAAGCTCCAGTAAGCAGCCCAGAGGTCAGGCACATGGGTGGGTGCTGTTGGTGTTTTAGGATAGAGTGCTAGTGCCAGAGATTCAAAGTGTACCCAGCAAGACCAAAACATTTCATAGGTTGTCGCTGTATACTAATGGCAGAGATGTTGAGGTACATCAGGGGTTTCAGTGTGGATGACTATGCGACCCGCTAGACTGGAATTGCAAGCCATAGCTGCATTCCAGATTGCATGGATGGGTGGCTGTGCCTGTGGCCTGTGTCCACAGACGTGGTGCAGGTAACCATACCTTTAACTCAGATGGAGTTAATCTTCAATGTCATTTTTCTAGGTCCAACGCGATTGGCTGTTCACACCATTGTGGTCTCCCTAGATTGAAAGTCTGAACAGTGGGAGTGGGGCACCAGAAGGACAGGTAAGTGATCTGCTGCTGTGAATGCTGCGGGCTCCATGGCGGTTTGGGTGGATGATGTGTTGTTGGGTTTGTGCCAGTGTTTCTATGCATGTATTAACAGTATAGAGTGCGAGTTGGTTTCAAGAGGAGGAAAGGAAGAGCCAGGTTTTGAGGGCTTTTCTGAATGCCAAGTGATTGTCGATGTTGTGGATGTGCAGGGACAGGGAGTTCCTGATGGAGAAGGAGGATCTGCCCAGTCTGGTGGAGTTGTAATGTGGGACAGCTAAGAGAGATGGTGGGCCAGATCTGAGTGTCCTTGAAAGGTGGTAGCGATTGACTTGGTCTTGGAGGAATTTGGGGCTGGTGTTATGGATGGCATGGTTAAATATGCAAATGACTTTAAAGGTAGTGCGTCGATCAATAGGGAGCCAATGGAGGACTCTTAGTGTAGGGCTGATGTGTTCTCTGGGAGAGGCTAATGAGCGTCATTTTGAATTCTTTGCAGTTTCCTAGCTAAAACACTGGTGCACCTTGGTAATGGCAGTATGCATAGTCTAAGTGGGATAGGATGATCGACATGATGGCAGAGAAATGGAGAGGGAAGTGAGGTATGGGAAGATATGCCCGAGAATACCTCAGGCATATATACTTCATGAGTAGATGGAAGAAACAGGTTCTGGATACAGAGTTGATGTGTTGTAAGAGGGATAACTCTGTGTCCTGTCTGCATCCAAGGTTTTTCACAGAGAAGGAGGTTGCTGAGAGGGGGTCTAGGGATGGAGGCCAGGGAATAAGCTGGGTAAGGAGTGCTGTTTTCCCACAGACTACGATTTCTGTTTTCCCAGGATTGAGGGTGAGGATGAGGTGGTTGGTCATCATCCAGCAGTCAATATTTGAGAGGAATGATGACAGATCTGGATGTTAGAGCCTGGCAATTTTGGGATTTTAAGGATGATCTGGGTGTCATCTGCGTAGTTGTAGCAGGTCAGATTGTGGGAGTGTATGAGTGAGGAGAGTGGGTTCAGATAGATATTGAAGAGGAGGGGAGATAGGGATGCTCCTTGTGGGGTCTCATTTGGGACTGGTCGTGAAGTAGAGGTGAAAGGGTGGAGGAGCATGTTTGGTGAGTGATTAGAGATGAAGAAGGAAATCCAAGTGAGGGAACTGTCTTTGATTCCTAAAGAGTGTTGCCTGTCTAGGAGAAATGTGTGGTCAATGGTATTGAAGGTGACAGAGAGGTCTAGGAGAATGAGCACGGTGCAACCTTCTGCATCTACTGTTCTTTTTAGGTCATCCCAGACAGAGGAGGACATAATAATGATACATTTGGAAGTAGCAGTGGTGCGGTAGGACAGACCAGTGTTACATGGGACAGATGAGGAAGGTGTTAACTGGCACCCAGGCCTACCATTGGACTCAGCACAGCGGTAGAGTGACATGACAGATGATGAGCTATGTGAAAACGATGATACAGATGATAAAGTACTCTTCCAAATTTCTATTCCATATCAATTGCAGATACAGTACAGGGAAACATCTCAGATAATACTGTTGGCTAAAAGGGTACCATCTTTCTTGCAAGAAGATTCAAAAGTACCAAGTGTACTATAGACTAGCGGCCCCTATGATGTAAGCCTGCTGAAAAATATTGGAGCAGTATGAATTAAAATTGAAGGAAGGAGCAATGTTTCCCAGAGTTAAAAACAGTACCCAATGTCAACGGAGGAAGACAAAGGCATTTATGAAACAATTACAACTTTGATGCGACGGGTTATTATTGTGAAATCTGAATCCCCATGTAACACGGCAGTGTACCCAGTGAAAAGCCCAACCCGGCTACAATTATGTGTACCACCTACTGATACACATTTTACAGTGATTTACCTAAAGAACCCCTTATTTTCCATTCTATTACACATTGGGCCCCATTACACGGACGGCTGTAACCATGGCGCTAGTAGCGCCATGGTTGCTGGCGTTATTTTACCGATTCTGCCTTGGTGAATGGGGGAATTACCGCCCCATTCCAAGGTTGGAGGGCGGTAATTCCCCATTCACCAAGGCCCTTCCCTATTCCCATTTGAGCCCCCATAGTGCTCAATGGGAATGGGGAAGGAGCAAATAACGGTACCGCTATTAGCGGTACCGTTATTTGCCCTGAAGTCCCTCAGCGGGTCCCTTCCTTAACGTGTGGTATGGCCACACTTTAAGGACGGGACCCGCTGAGGGACCTCGTAGTGTGGCGCTTAGGGATTACCGGCACCGGTACCCTTATCGGTACCGGTAATCCCTTAGCGCTATCCGTGTAATGAGGCCCATAGACTCTCAAATTTTAACAATGTTTACATATCGCGGGATTAGGCTCCAACACACAAGACTCCCACATGTGTACTGTGAATCCCCCAGTATCTTCAACAGAGTGCTACAGATTGACTTGGGAAATGAACAAACACCAAGTACAATTATACAGTATGTTGATAATTTGCTAGTATATAGCACCACACAGGAGGAGTACAGGACAGCCTCAGTAACTACTAATAACAGCATTGGGTGAGAAAGGATACAAGGTGGACAAAGAAAAATTGCAGTATTGCCAGGAAGAAGTATTATATTTGGTCCAGATAATATCAAGGGAAGGGAGGAGCGTAATGCCTGACAGAGCAGATGTAATTGCAACAAAAAGAAAACATCCAGTGACAGTGAACGAATTGCAGCAATTCTTGGGACTATGTAATTATTGTCGCATGTGGGTTTTTTGACTGCAGCACATATATTCGGCCCTTATTAGAAGGATTGAAGGAAGAACATAAAGATAAGAGCCCCATTATGTGGACAGGACAGACAGGATGATCAATTTCTTTGAGGAACTGAAACAATCAATTAGGACAGCCCTGTGTTGGGAATACCAGATTATAAGGAAGACTTTTACTTATTCTCACATTCAAATGGATAAATGATAACAGCTGTCCTCATGCAAAAAACTTCAATGGGGCACAAACCCTTGGCATATTACAGTCGGATCTTAGATCCAGTGATGAGAGGACATTTCCCATTTGAACAAGCACTGGCTGCAGCACCTTTGCAATAGAGAAATCATCTGCAATAACGATGGGCTGTGCAGCAACATTATATGTGGAGCACTCCCTGTTTGCCATTCTTGAAAAACCAAAGTCCATGCTCAGTGCAAAGCAAGCATTTGGATACAAGATACAAGGTCCTACTGTCCAATCCATCAATACATATAGTCAGATATTGCACAGTGAATACAGCAACACTGATTGCTGAACCAGTAGTCGGAAATTAATAGGTTCATGACTGTTCTACAGATACAGACATACATGATGAAATATCCCCAGTAAAAGGAACAAAGCTAAAGGGGGGCGTGGTGGTCTTTGTTGATGGTTCATCAATAATAGATCAAAGCATGGGATTGAGGCATTCAGGAGCAGCAATGATTAGGAATTTTTAGATTGTGGCAAGTATCCGATAACCAGCACATTTTTCTGCACAAGGCAGCTGAGCTAGTAGCAATGCTATTAGCATTCAAACAGCATGAGGACCAGGTAGTGACGATATATTCTGACTCCTCCTATGTGATGTCTACAGTACACTCGGGACTGTCACCATGGAGAAGGAGGGGCTTTCAGCATGCAGACGGCACACCAGTACAGCATGCCCCATTACTAGGAAGATTACTAGATGCACTGGCATATCCCACGGTGGCCGCCCTGGTGAAATGCTCAGCGCACTACTAGGGTCACTGACATAGTTCCTGTGGCAATGAAGAAGCAGATGTAGAAGCAAAAAGGGCAGCATATTTCCCACAAATAGCAGACATAGCGATTGCCCCACACAAAATGATGCTCAACATGGAGATGCAGGGGGGCTATAATGTGCAAAAATAGTGGAACTACAGGGACGCGCACAACAGTAGGAACAATATCTGAAGACAAAATGGGGTCCCCCCACTCCCACCAATTTTGATGGTGACAGAACATCAGTGTAAAACCTGTAATGCCCCTAGAGTTGCTTACAGTAGCGCTTAAACAATTACACTACCCAGCACACACCACAAGAGAATATGTGGAAGCGGATGTTCCAGAGGAGTATTTTGTACCAAACCTGCATTGACACATTTTGAACTTCATTGTTAATTGTGTCACGTGCCAGCAATATACTGCTGGACACGCCTTGAGAACAGTGAGAGGAGCAATACCCCACCCTACAGGCCCATTTTGTCATTTGCATATAGACTATGGTGATATGCTCCAAAGTTGTAATGGATACCAATAGATGATTGTGGCGGTGTGTGCCTTTTTATGCTGGATACAAGCAGGACCATGGACCCATTCAGATACCAAGTCTGCTGCTAAGTTCCTCGTACTTGAGGTGTTTTTCCGATGGGGAGTGTGTAACGTGCTGCAGTAAGACAATGGATCACACTTTGCAAATGAGCTATTTCTGAAATAACATCCCTGCTTTGGATCAAGCACCAGCTTTGGGCTGCTTACCACCCCCAGGCCAATGGCGGTATGGAACATCTAAACAGCCTGTTGAAGGAATACATTGCAAAACTGAGAAGAGAAATATTAACCAGAAGAATGCGCGTCCCTATTGTTCCTCCCATGCATGCTCTATTGGATGCAGAGGATTCTGTGACTGTGATAGGTGATAAAATGCACGATTATTTAACTGTTATTACTAAATGTTTGAAATGTATTTCTCAACAGATAAAAGTGTGGCAGGGGGACCAAGAATCAACCAACGACAACAGAGGAATTGTATATGTAAATGCGATGATACCCCTATTGCCACTGTTCCTAGGTAATTTAATATATGTGTGGAACTTCATCCGCAAGTGGCACAAGCATTTCCTGTCCAGTTTGCAACCCTGACCAGAGTAAATGTAAGCGGAAAGAAAGCATGGGTGCATATAGATGATGTGAAAAGATTTGTTACCATGGCCCCCCTGGCAGACAGAGGAGCCAGAAGAAGAAGATGAAGAGGTGACCAGACCCCAGATGAGGGTGAGAGTGAGAGCTGACCAGCAACATGACACG
Organism: Ambystoma mexicanum; assembly: GCF_040938575.1. Classification (NCBI taxonomy): domain Eukaryota; kingdom Metazoa; phylum Chordata; class Amphibia; order Caudata; family Ambystomatidae; genus Ambystoma; species Ambystoma mexicanum. Next base: position 543,418,878 of record NC_090935.1, on the reverse strand, counting down.
TGATGTCGAACTCCAGAAGAATGTGTTTTAAAAGAGTTGAAGAGACTGTTTGTCTAATACTTCAAAATTTACGAAGGAAGAGATATCTGGAGTAAATGGCCTTTCTCAGCATTATAATTGGCGCTTTTATCTTTTCATTTGGTTTTTTGGGGTTTGCCTACAGCATTTCAGTACACTTTCTTTGTGATATTAGTACTAATGTAGCTGTTAACATGACTGAAAGACACAAGTGAAGAGAGATATCAGTAATGATGGATATCTCCTGAGTCAACACTTTGAAGGCAATACGCAACAAAAGTGCCAACCTATGGTACAGGCACATGACTAAGGTGGAAAAGGACAAATCGGATGAACACTGTTTTGTATGCTCACACCTTCCATACGCCTTGTGTCTCCAGATTGTTTGTGGCCGAGGAAATACCAGTAGATAGGGCACATTGCTTAACTTATGTTGCATTATACAAAACAGGGGACAATTCCGGGGGAATTTGGCTTCCATGAAATGTGTGAAAAAAGCAGAATCACTTTATGACAATAACTTTATCAAAGAAAAACAATGGTGTACAATGTGATAAAAGGGGTTAAGTAACAGTAAGTGAACATCCATTGTAGAAATGTACTGACAATCAAGGAAAGGAGATACCCTTTTGCTGGGTCACACCACAGTTGCACATTGCAGGACAGGTGTTCACCTCTCGGGTTGGGTAGAAGGTACAGTGGGATGTAGAGCAGAGGCACTTATAGGATAATTGTGGGGACCTGTAGAAAGTGCTAATAGACTTTGTCTAGAAGAATGGAAACAATATGCCAGACTGTTAACATGGGTGGTGGACAAAAAAGGGCCAGTGCAGATAACAAGGATAGAAAATCCATTGCTGTGTTTCAGAAACAATGGCACAGTACAGTTAGGGAACATTGTAGGATGCAAATGCATCATGGATATGCCTGGCATGAAAGTGTCATTAATGAGCCAAATGGGAGCTTGACCGAAGCAATAACTTCCCTGCATAATCTGCACACAAAAATGGTCCAGGAAACTATTGAAGTTGAAGATGATGACTGGTTTAAAGCTTTGTTCTCATGCGTGCCTACCTGGCTAGGTAACACGTTCAAAATAATAAGATCAGTCCTGATATTGGTACTAATAGGTCTCTGCGTCCTGCAAATAATATTAGCACAGTGTAGGAAAACTGGGAAAAATGTTGTAGAGCAGCACATGAAGACAGTGTTGTGAGGAATCTAGCAACATCGTCAATGATACCTTGGAGGGAAGATTGTCTTGCATGGCCAGGGAAAGGCACAAGCTACTTGACTCTGACCCTGGGGGTGGCTTAGAGGCGGAGAAAAACTCTATGGAGGCAGAAAAATGCTGGATCAAAATAATGATTCAGCTATAATTCTAAAAGACACCCGTGAACTTCCTGTGAAGAACACTGTGTTGTTGACGCAATAGATCTTCAGATTGGCTGGGTAAAACAGGGCATATTTAATATCCATAACATTTTCTTCAAGGAATTAAATGACTGTCTGGCCTTCTGCACTGCCCTTGTAATCTCCTGAAAAATAGCGACCTGCGCACTCTGTCAATCTAGGTTACCTTTCCTCATTTCTGCCTGTATTATTGGGTCTCGATCTCAGTATTTCAGAAGCTTGACTAGAATCACTCTGGGCGGGGCTCCAGGGGTGGAGGCGTTGCTGCAATCCTATGTGCCCTTTCAATGGAAAATGAAATGGAGAGACCAACGGGGGCCACTATATCTTTAAACCAGGACTCCAAAAAAAGTTCTATCAATGGACTTGTATGTCTTTCAGGAAGGACCACCAGTCGGACATTATTGCATCTGGATATCACTTCAGCATTTTCCTTTCAATCTGGGCAGAGTTTTGGTTCTTTGCAGATTCCAACAGTTAAGATTTAATGTTAGAAAGTGTATCATCAACATCTGAAACTCTAATTTGAGCCTCAACCATGCAGCCAGAAATCTTATGTAGGTCCTAACGGAGGAGACTGACTTCAATCCACAATCCACAGGGTATTGATTTTACCTTCCCTGGACGATCTCGAGTTGTTAATGGCTTTCATAATTTTATGTATAGACAGGGATACATGTGGGTTAGAAGCGATAGCAGATGCACCCTCAAGTGTATGGGTAGGGTTACGTAGTGCAGGCGCGGAGGTGTAGGCATCCATCTTGCTCTGGGGAAATTGCTTTTTTGTTTATCCTTAGTCGTGGTTGCACAGCTGTAAGTAGAGGCTAGAAAGCACTAACAGTCAAAGAAGAAATGGTTGTAATACAGAATAGGCTTGCAGTGTAGAAGGGACTGCTATCTGTCAAAGCACCCCCCTGAATGTTGCACTGGGGACACCACACCTGTAGTGGTCCGAACCGTCACTTGGTCAGGGATGGTTCGGACACTGTCCTCAGATTTACCTTCAAGCAGGTACCCAGAGAGCGAGGCTCATTTTGCGGGAGCTAGAGGGGGAGCGAGCAGCAAGGTGCATAGTCTCTCTTGTTCTCACACAGATAGTGGTACACAAGCTTAAACCTCCCCTGGACTGTAGAGAGCAAGCTCTGGCCTCCTGCTTTTCGGCACTTGGCTCTGCCATTGTCCCACTACACTCCTCCTCATGATTGTCACCAAGATCTGCCTTTACGGATCATGCCATATGCTGGAACTACCAGACCCATCACAGCCACTTCAAAAGCGACACACCATGCCCTCAGGGTGTTGCGTCTGCACCAGCACGACACTGCAGCTTCAGAGTCTGGTGGGACTGCTGCGGATATCTCAGCCATAGTCTGTGGTCCCCTGATATGACAGATTTCATTTTAGAATTTCTTACGCGCACCAAACAGACTTAACTGCATTCGGGCGCAGATGAAAAATATATAGCAGACACAGAGTGTGTACAGATTACAGAAGGGATATGCACTAGCTGGCGTATTTGAATAAAAAGGTTGTTAGCCTCTTCCTGAAGAGTGCCAGTTGTAGCTGGTTCCAAATTTGCGGGCCGAACACAGCGAACCTCCTGTCTCCTTTATATACCCGTTTAGACCGAGGTATGCGCATCAGCAATTTGTCTCCTGACCGCAGGTCTCTAGTAGGATGATAAGCACACACTTTGGCTGTAAGATACTCAGGTGCAAGACCATTAATGCACCTGAACATCAGACATGCCACCTTAAATTGAATGCAGTTCTTGACCATCAACCAGTGCAGTGATATACGTAAGGCAGAGACATCGTCCCACTTCCTTAGGTGACCATTAAGCCTAACTGCTGCATTCTGGGCCCTCTGCAATCTGCTAATCTGGTTACCTGGTAGCCCTGCCAGCAGGCTATTGCAATAGTCTAAATGTGAGTTTGTTAATGATCCTACCACTATTGCCTGATCTGCCTTAGGGACAAATGGGAGCACATTTCTCATCACACGCAGCACAGCTCCAAACCTCCACCAAACTTTGCCCACTACCTCACTGATTGAACCACAGCAGGATGTTCGAATTTGCTGTGCCAAATGTCAGATAGAAAACAAGATATTTAAAAGGGTAGTATAGTTTGTGCACAATCAGCGACTACATCCTGTCTCTGTGCTGTAGCGCCTCCACCAGCTTTCATCATTTTAAAGTGCAGATTGTTTCAACCCCGGATCCCTGACTTACCAATAACACACTCCAACATGACTGACACTGATATGTGGGTTAAAGAAACCTAATATAATTGAGGTACAATTTTGAAATGTTCAATACGCGTAGTTCGCTGCCCTAGCTCCTGGTTCACTTTGTTAGTGCACAATAAAAAAAATATTTTTAAAAAAAAATAAAATAAAAGTACATAAATAACAAGGAAAATGGCAATAGGAAAGAATAAAAGGAAAGACAAACAACCAGAGTGACTTCTTTGCTCCACGGAGCAGGTAGCAAAGCCAAGACACTTCCTGGGCACCTTCACCCTTGAGGGGTCCTGTTTGGCTGCACCGGGATGAATTAAGAATTTGGTGTCTCATTTAGAAAATAAGTTCGACACATTATCTGAGAAAGTGACAGTTTGAAATGAGAATTTTGACTGGAGCAGAAATTCACAGAACTGTATAAACAATGTTCCCAACTCATCCCAGTAGTGAAACGCTTGGGTAAATAATTGGATACAACCATCAGGAGGAGCAGGGCCTTGGGGAATAGGCTGGAATATCTTAAAAATACACTTAGAGAAAAGAAGATAAGAACTATTGGTCACCCACCTGGAGTTAAAGGAGAAGATCCGGAGTTGAAGGAGTTAATCCAGTAACTTTTGTTACTAATTGGCTACCAGAGATACTTCATACGGATGTGGAAGAGGACCAGATTTTTGTTGACAGATGTCATAAACTTAAGCTGCCAACACCCAGCAAGCCTCTTACATGGGTGTTGGGTCCAACACTTATGGTCAAATTTGCAAATGCTTGCGAATGGGAGAGGATCTTAAAGCCAGCTTCTTCAAACGTGGCCCTAGAGCTTCAAGGACTAAAGGCAGTAAGTAGGGTGAGGTGGTCAACAGTGTCGAAAACAGCAGAAAGAGCTGAGAGAATAAGTATAGAAGAGGATTTGTTATGTCGGACTGGGAGAAGTGATTTGGTGACAATGAGGAGAGTAGTTTCCATAGAGTGTGCAGGATGAAAACCAGATTATGCAATAAAATAGAAGAGAGTAAAGATTAAGATGAGAGGAGATTTGTGAATAGGCAACTTTCTTTTTATAATTTGTATTTGGTTTAAAAGAAAGGTTTATCAAAACCCATTCCAAATCTTACAATTTAATATCTAACAGCCTCATAAAATGTACATTTTTTAACACAAAAAAATTCCAAATACAGCATTTAAACCCTTTTTGTTACATAGTAGAAAAAAAACATGTGTTTGAAAGAAAAATCTATCAGTCGCAAATAGGTTGTCAAGAGGTCAACAAAACATTTCATAGCATAAAAAAGAGCACCAGGACCTGATGGCACTACCAACGCTACCTTCAAAGAAGATCCACTCGCATGGGCGAACCTGATGTGCAAACTGATAACTCTGATTAATGACCTCAATCAAATCCCGCAATTATAGTACCAATATACAAACAAGGACCACAAGAAGACCCAGCAAATTTTCGCCCGATCTCCCTCCTTGATCCCTTGGGGAAACTATTTGCGTCCATCCTTCCAAAACAGCTAACCAGTTAGGCGACAGAAACAGGCAGATTCTGTGCCAGACAAACGGGCTTCACCAAGAATGTGGGAACTAACATCAGCCTCATTCTATTAAACCTAATCAAATATTAGGCCATCAGACACCATACCACAGTGCACACCGCCTTCATAGATCTACACATGGCCTTTGACTCAATATCCAGAGAAAACATTGGTCCAAACTGAAAGCATGGGAGTGCCCTGCAAACATTCTGGAGCCAATCATACTTCTGTACTCTGAAACGTCAATCAAAATTAGACTGTCGAAAGAAGACGCCACCACAAACTCTATCCCAATAGAAAACGGCTTAAAGCAAGGATGCCCACTTGCTGCAACACTCTACAACCTCTTTACTGCCGACATTGAATGTTATGTTATGTTATGTTACTCAGATTTATAAGGCACCAAAGCCCGCAGGCATCCAGGCGCCGAAAGACAGAAGTGGTGCAAAAACTAAGATACATCCTAACTAAACAGGATGGTCTTTAACTGTTTGCGGAAGAGAAGATGGTCTTCAATCTTGCGTATCCTAGTTGGTAGGATATTCCAGGCTTGGGCACTCCGAACATGAAAGGCCCGCACTAGTCCATGAGCTTTTTTTGTTCGTGGCATTACCAACAGAGAGCCCTCCATTGATCTTAAGCATCTATTTGGTTGATAAATATTAAACTTCTCCTTCAAATATGAAGGGGCATTACCAAAGATACATTTATGGCATGTGGTAAGCAATTTGAATTGGATACAAGCAGCCACCGGGAGCCAGTGGAGTTTTCTTCTGGCAGTGCTGGTAGGTTCAGAGCTTTTCATCTGAAAGATGATTTGTACCGCTGCGTTTTGTATTTTCTGCAACTGTTGAACATTTGCCTTACTGGCTCCTCCTAGTAGGGCATTACAATAGTCAACACGTGGCAGAAGTACTGCTCTTATGAGTTTTATTAGGTTTTCCACTGCTATTAACGGGGCTACTTGTCTCAGTACCTTAAGATGGTAATTCGTATTGGTAGAGATGGCTGTAACATGTGTCTCACTGTCAAGACTTTCCTCCATATATGTGCCCAAGGTTTTAACTTTCTGTACTGTCTTAATTTGATTGCCTTCGATGGAAAAGCAATTATATTTTTGATTCCGTTTTGATTGAGCATGTTGAGAGCTGAAAAAAGTATAACGAGTAATCAGACAAATCCACCCAAGATAAATTCCATCCCTTTCCCGATTATGCTCTATGCCGACAACATCATCCTCCTTGACAAAACAGCATCAGGACTCCAAACAGCCTTGACAGCACTGAGCAAATACATGTCCGCGAATGAACTTGCCATTAATACCGGAAAAACCAAGACAATGACGCTAGCCAAGATCCCATTTAAGAAGCAAAAACAATCTACATTCACACTGGACAGGATCCAACTAGAAAACGTCACCTCTTTCAAATACCTTGGTGTTCAGATAAATCAATCAAACTCAGAAGAACAATGGCTAGATAAAATCGAACAAAAAGCGCAATCACTAGCACGACAAGGTTGTCTGATGCACCACAATTATGGCAAATTCTCCTTTAAACCAAATTCATCCCAATCATCACCATTGGTCGGAAGCAATGCTCAATGCCAAATCAACAAACTGGAGGAAGTTTGAGTCAATCTCATGGCGCAAAATCTTACACTTACCACCGTCATTTACGATGCCAAGAATCAGATATGAGATGGCAACTCAATTATTAGCCTCCATTGTATTGTGGAAACAACTCGACATTTTTCGGAAATTGCTCACAGACAAAAAAACATCAGCTATTCAAATTTTGAGGTACCATCCAAATACCTTCAACAACACAATACTCCAAAAATGGAAGCAGGATCTATGACAGGAAATGGCAAACGAGGATATTTCAGAAGATCTTCTAACGATGCGCCCTCAACACGCCAAAATCAAACTTAACATAATGACTGGATAAAAACCATACAAAAAAAAAACAACTATCAGCAGAATCTGAATAGTACGGCAGATAGATAGTAATTACATGAGCTACCCAAATACCTTGTGTTGTTTCCAGAGGCATATATAAGATCAACTTTCCTCAGAATATGTCTGAACATGCTCCTGACAAGATCACACCTCGCCATCACCAAGCAGATTCCCTGCAAGGACCAATACTGTCGCTTCTGTGATGTGCAAAAATCCATGGAAACCTTGTTCCACCTTGTAATGGAATGCCCTTCCCTCTCTATCCAAAGGAAACAATTTGGTGCTTTCTTTGAACTATCTGAGCAACAGATGACCACAGAAGAAAGATTGGCTACCTTCATAAGCGGGCAGAACAACCCATGCTCTTACAAAATAGCCCTATTTCTCCAAACCATTCTTGAACTCAACAAATGAAGTGATTCGTTTTCTTTCTTCTGTTATCCCTTAACTTTCACTTTTCTTAAACTACCTCAATATAATGAAAAAGTTTATAAATAAACTATATCATTAATAAAAAATAAAAATACTTTAGATATCTCACCACTGACAGAATCATGAGTATCGAGCCTCAGTGCAACATAGAGATACATAGTTTTTCAATGTCAACTCTTTCTAGATTTGGAACGAATTTACCAAAGGAAGTCATTCTGAGTTCCAGGGTTCTGGGGCATTCGACTAAAAGGTGTTTTAAATGTTCTACTTTCCCACAGCTCTTACAAAACCAGCACACTGATGACACTGGGGCCCCTTTGTTACTTATACTCAGTATTTCTCCTGTATTTAATAAATTAAGTCAGAACCTCATTAAGTCATTTCAATACCCGGCATCAGGGCAACTATACACATATTGCTCCGCCAATCCGTCTTTCCATCACGTTGCCATAGAGGCAGTGTTTATGCAAAAATCACCAGTTTTTATCCGCTCAGTCATGCAAATCAACACCTTCACCCTGATAGGGTTCAACAGCAGCATTTTTGCAGATGAGTCAATTACATCTAATACATTATGACAGTGCCCCATACATTCTCCCGACAGATGATTCCTCCTTTGAGAGCCTGCCTTGCCCAGATAAGTATACAGCAAGTTCTCTTTAGAGCAGAGCAATTTCCTAAAAAGCGCCAACTGACACCAAACGACTCGCCTCTTCAGGGACTGGAGGCCTAATTCCCAATGAATGGCTGTTAGCGGTATACATTTGAGCAGCCATTATAGAATGTGTCTCCATATCTGTGATTCAATACTATCTAGATATTCCAGCTCAAAGCTTGGTAAAACCTCCAAGCCATAAAATAGCTTAGGGACCACATTCCCATTATAGTATTTAATGACTGGATTTGAAGTGAATTTACCAAATTTGTTATTAATACATAATATTTGGACAGTGAGTTTAACCGATTTGGCTTTCAATTGTTTCTGAACTGGAAGTTCTGCAGGACGAGCAATTACATGGAACCCTAGGTAAACCAAGGACTCCACTACTTCCAACTGTGTTTTTAATAATGGACTATGTAAGCTGCTGGCTCAGCTTTTTCCCACTGAAGCATATGATTTTAGATTTCTTGGGATTGACTTTCAGCTTATTACTATTGATAAAGGTTTCAAACGCCAGCAGGAGCCTCTATTGGCCGATCTGGGTCATATTGAACAGGACAAAATCATCTGCATATGCGAGCCCATTATTGCTCAGTTCTCCGATTGTGGGTGCCATAAAGTATACTTTATAGAGATGGGCCTCAATATCAGACACATTACAAGTTGAAGAGACAGGGAGCCAATAGGCTTCCCTATCTCTACCCCACGAATGTGTCAATTTTGTTTTATAGGTTTCTATCTCTATCAAGTCTAACCTGGATAGTGGTGTTTTGATTGGTGTAAATTAGGATATTCAGAAGGCAATGGTCAATGCCCCAATACTCCGATTCAGCCCATAGTATGTTCATATTCACCATATCATGGGCCATGGACAGATCTAATGACGCCAGATAAATTACAGGAGGCATTTTTTCTCCATGCTGATTTCTGTGTGAAGGACATAACTAGACCATTACAATGTGTCCCAATACCCCTTCTGAAGTCACTCTGGTTGGCATTCAATAGACTCTTGCGGTGTATCCAGCCTTCAAGATCTTTTAGTACCAGGCCTGAAAATTACTCCCTGCATCTAATAATGATATTGGCCTGTATTTAGTTGTTAACAATTGGTTGCCCTTTTTCAATATGGGAATTATAAACGCAATCTTCCAGGTTAGAGGTGTTGTTTCCCTTCGCATTATATCCTTAAACAGCAAAAAGAGCACACTTGTCCATGGAGCAGGATCATCCTTATAAAGCTTATTCAACAGTTGGATCAGACCACATGCTCGCAACCCGCTAGCCCTCCTGATGGCCTCTTCTACATCCTCTACTACAAAGCTTACTGACCATGATTTATTCTTCACCACCACCCTGGGACACTGAAGACCCTCCCTAGAGCCATATAATTGTAAAATGCGGGTCACCCATATATCTTCAAGGATGGAGATAGTTTGAATGCTATCCTGTTACATCTCCAAGCTATTCACCAATACTCAAAAGTTTGCATCTTGTTTCCTTAGTAATGTAGATAAGATGGCTTCCTCGTCATTTTTAAACACTTGGCATAGATGGATTCTCATCCAATACTTGAATCTCTGTTTCTCTGGGCAACTCTTTCTGGGAGTTTGGAAAGGAATGGGGCATTAGAAATAGGGCAGACATTAGAGGGGAGAATGATCAAGAGAAGATTTCTTTAGGATAGGAAAAATCACAGCATGTTTGAAGAGGTTGTCAAAGGGGAAGTGGAAAGGGAGAGATTGATGAGTGAAGTGTGGCAAGGTAACAAGGAAAGAATAATCAGAGGGATAAAAGAAAAGGGGATAGGAACAAGAGTGGAAGTGGTGAGGTGGGCATGAGAAAAAAGGAGATAATTGTTAATGTGTGTATGAAGGGAGGAGGAGAAAGCAGCAGGTATGGGAAGCAGAGCACCTGCAAGGGAGGATGAAGGGGCGGTGGAAGAGGGCAGGCGAAGGAAGATTGTAGAGACTTTAGATGTAAAGAAATTAGCAATGCCAGCAACAAAGAGCGTGGATGAGATGAAGGGGACTGAGGGGGGAGAAAGCAGTTGATTTAATCAGTTTAAATAGACAGAGAGGGTGTGCGAGAGAAAAGAGGACAGAGAAGAAAAGTAAGAAATGTTAGCATTAAGAAGTGAGATGTCGTATGGGGAGTGGAACGTAGAGTAGTGAAAGAGTTCACTTTGGTATCAAGTTATTTTAACAATGATGCTCTGCTTTACGTAAGTGAGAGCGAAGGGAGAGAAGGGAGGGGGAGAGCCAAGGCTCAGGAGGTTTGCAAGAAGTAAAGAAGAGGTGGGATGGGGAGAGAGAATTCAAGATAGAGGAAAGAGTATTATGTAAAGTTGTGGCACTAGGTCAGAGGAGAGGGTAGTTAATAGTTCAATAGGAGGAAGAGCAGAAGAGATTGAATTAGTAAAATTAGGTGTCAAGAAGGCGCGCAGGTCATAATGGTAGAACGGGCTGGGGGGTGGGATGTCGATATGCGGAAGTTGAATGGAGAATGAGAGAAGGTGATTGTTACCTTCTCTGATACTACATTTTCTTTTGGTTTCTTTGAGGCAATGAGACTGGCCTACAGCTGAAACACCCATGCCAAGCGAGGTGACAGCGTAGAGGTGTGGAATGCATGATGCCTCAGGCTGCCAAGGCCAGTTCAGGCCCCTGCTGAGAAAGTGCACAGTGGCGATGCTGCTCGTTCAAATCCCAAGGCCACAGAGGCTGCCTCGCAGATATGGCACTGAAAGCCTTTCACACTGCAAACTTCCATCCCCCTGTTCTCCGAAAATTGACCTTTTTATTATTATACCTACTGTTTCATGGGTAGACAATGTATTTAGCAACAGTTTTTTAACCACCATGCACACCTGGTTCACAATAAGTTAACAAAACTCAAAGTTATTAGTTTAAGGGTAAATATAATTTGAGGTGCGGGGGCTGATATTGAGCTAAAAGAATGCAGTAATGATTAATACAGCAAGAACACATGATGTGCGTTTCCTTAGTTAAAAAAGTTTTTGTTTTGCCTTATATGCACAAATGAATATTAAGTATTGGAATTAACTACTAACACTGTATCATCAATCTATTTTCTCTCTAGAGATTAATTATTGTATAAAGAAAACAGAACATTTTTGCCCCTGATGAAGAGTGAAAGTAATACTCGAAACGCGTTGGGCCAGATAAATATTGAATGTTCCTTTGTTATAATTGCAATAAATAACTGTTTTTTTTGATAAACAGATGAATTGTCAAAGATTAATTTGGGCATCTCAAAAGAACAAACCTCCTGCTAATGCAAGGAGAATAGAATCACTACAATTACCTCTCCTATAAATCAAATAAGGGAAATTTTAGTACCTTAAAATCACATACAGGCCTAGGCCCATGTTGATAGTGTGCAGGGGACGTGGGCTTCCTTAAATAGGAAACCATTTGTTCTATAGACAATGTATTTAGCTAATCCATTTGTATAAAACGATGGGCCCGGACAGGGGGTGGGGAGAGGGCAGAGCATTGAGCAGCCCTCCAATGCACTGTTGTGTTAGCATTACAGCCCATTTCTCTCTACGTCTGGTCTCCTGTGTATTATTTGTGTCCAAGTGCCTGGAGTGTGTCATGGGGGAGCAGGACAAGCCAGAAACAGTGATCAGATCAGTAGCTAGGATGAGGGCAAACAAAGAATAATCTGGGATGGTGGCAAAAATAAGATCAAGATAGGACCCTGAGATGTGAGAAGGTGGTGAGGGGAGTCAATTAAGAGAGAAGGAATCGAGAAGAAGAAGAATGGGAGAGGACCCAGGAGTAATAATAATAATAATAATAATAATAATAATAATAATAATAATAATAATAATAATAATAATAATGGATAATAGGTAGAGGACAAGGGAAACTTGTGAAGAAGTTTAATGTGCTGCCTTATTTGGATAACTTCAAAGATGTTAATTCGTCCTCATCCATCCTCACTCCACATCCCCCTTTCTCCCACGCACCTTCCCCTTAATGGAGCCTTCCATTGAAGTGCTCCATTGAATGTACATTGTTATGATACCTGGAATCTTCCATGAATCTCCCAAACCTCTCCTGGAGATTCATGCCTCTGTTCATGGATTCTGAAGAGCATTGTCAAATATCACTGCCGATCCCAAGGTGCTAGCCAGCTATCTTTATAGTGTACCTGAAGCGATGCATACACAAGCCAAGTACTAGAAACAGCAGTAATATGATCATTTCAGTAGTATGTGGAACACAAGAACCTACTCTATGAATTACACCCAGTCTGGAGAGCAATGAGAGAGGTGGAAAGGGGCCTTCCATACATCAGTTACCTTCCTCATTGCCCTATAAGGCAGTCCTCATCAGTAGTCGAAGTGGGTGGGACCAGTGCTCCTCTACTTTTTTAATTACATTTTACTGTTCTTATACTTTTATTTTAAAAAGAACCGGTCCCCGAATGGTTTCGTTTTAAAATAAAAGTGTAGGAAGCAGTTCAAATGTGCACTGCAGTGCACTGCACTGAACGTTCCCTTAAACAGCAGGTGCATTTGTTTGGGGGGTTGTATTGAGCATGGGAGGGGCATGGAAATGGGGTTTGTGGGGAGCAGGGCAGGAGAGCAGGGAACATAGTTCCACTACTTCTTTTCCTGCACTTGGACCACTGGTCCTCATGAAGATTTGTATCATACGATATTAATGGACATCTCAGCCCTCAAGTGAATTGAATTGGTCCTTCGTCAATGCAGGTTACAAATAGAAATTGTGCCAGTCAGGTTCTACTGGTTGAAGCTGTCATGACGCATGCAACAGAGGTCTTTCATTTCATCCTTGTTGCGAGCCTTCTCTTTGTAACCCTCAGCTAGGGCAATGCAATAATGCTAAGGGGAATTCCAGATGTATAGTGAAAGGACTCCTATACAGCTGTATAAAAGAAAAGACAGAGGAAGTGAGGGAAACACTGAGGGGAGCCTGACCCATGTCAACACTAGTTGAACTAGGGATGCATCTTGCAAAATGGTGTCAAAACAGAGTTTCTGATTCTAGACAATGGACAAGAGAATCCCCATCACTCAACTCAAAACTGTCAGGACCCATCTAGTCCCAAAGCAGAAACCTTGTTTTACTCTTTGACACACCTTTGTGACACCCTATATATGCACCACCTTATCTGGCTGAGAAATTCACCTTCTTCAAACCCCAAGACACCACTCTAATAATAATATGTTATTTATATATCGCTTTTATCCAATATACAATTATTATTACCCAAACGAAATTGGAAATCATGTTATCGAGGATGAAAGGCTGAATGGACCTTGCCAGGATTGAGACCTGCAGAGCACTTTCAGATTGTAACAGTGAGCATCAGCAACAATAATTGGGGACGGCGATATGAACACTACACGCGATCACAGGAAGGATAGATCACATGCAACGTCTGCCCCGATCCCCAAAGTAGCACTCCAAATCCTCGAGATCTGCAAAGCATACGACCTGGAGGACGTCTGGAGGACGTCTGGAGGCATCAGCACAGATCTACCCAAGACTACACGTTTCATTCCTGGGTCCATAAAACGAGCTCACGCCTAGACTACTTACTGGTATCCGCGCATAGCGGTCTACATTGGAGAGAATGTCATATCCTCCCACGGACCATATCAGACCATTCGGCAGTCACACTCGAATGCACCACGCGATCCGTCGGAGGGGAACAGACACTGGAGATTCAAACCCGGGGCGTTACAAGACCAAGTGTTCGCAGAAGAACTTCTGACAGAGATTATGTCCTTTCTAGAAATAAACAAGGGTTCGGTATCTTTGGCTGGAACGCTATGGAAATCCCTAAAATGCTATATAAGAGGGGTGTGCATAACCAAGGAACATGGGACACTGAAACTCATAGGGCAAGAAATTACCTCAAGTGAAGCCTGACTAAAAGAACTAGAACGTCAACACCCCGCACCAACCGAACCACGCATAATTGCTTCATTGAAAAAAGAACTGGACAAATATAAAGATTCAGCCGCCCGCAAAATAAAATTTCTTACACAAGGACACTGCATCCGACAATACAGCGAGGGGCAGAAACCAGGAGCCCTTCTTGCAAGCCTGATAGCAGCTGATAGAAAACGCTCACAGATAGAACAGATATGTGACTCCCGTGGCTCCCTGGTACACACTGATAAAGAAATTGCGGAATCCTTCCGCGCCTTTTATCAAAAGCTATACAAATCCAACTACAGCGCTAGCCCGGAAGGAGCTTGTACGATACCTAAATGGAATCGAATTCTACTGTGTGAATACCACATTAAGAGAGCCACTAAATCAACCCATCACATCAGAGGAAATCCTCCTAGCAATAAAAGAACTCCCGAACACCAAAGCTCCTGGCACGGGTGATCTTATCGGAGAGTTCTATAAAACATTTGCTCCCCTCCTCACCCCCTTGCTGCTGCAGGTCTTTGAGGAAGAACTCAAAACAGGAGCCCTGCCACCGACCCTGCGGGAAGCAAACATAATCCTACTGCATAAAGCAGGGAAACCTCTAGATGAATGCAGCTCCTACAGACCAATCTCTCTGATTAATCTCGACAACAAGATCCTTGCCAAGATCCTTGCTACAAGACTGCTCCCCCTGATGCCAGCTCTGGTACTCGCAGACCAATCAGGATTCGCCCCTGGCCGTAACACAACGTTTGGCATAAGGCGAATGTTCGGAGTCATGGAGGCGCTAGACCCAACACACAAGCTGTGGCGACCCTACTAGATGTCAAAAAGGCCTTCGATTCCATCGAATGGCCTTTCCTTTTTGAGGTCCTAAAATGAATGGGCTTTGGCAACTACTACATCAAGCTCATCACACTTCTGTACAATCAACCCAGTTCACACATAATCTTGGGAAGAATCCGATCGACACCCATAGACCTACTGAGGGGAACCAAGCAAGGTTGTTCCCTGTCCGCCATTCTATTCGCATTAGTAATGGAACCCCTAGATTCAGACCTCCGTGCCAGAAATATACTCAGAGGCCTGCCTTTCGGTCCACATGAATTAATTATATCCCTTTATGCAGATGACATCGCACTCTATATCCATGACTCCATCGATATATAAATCCATAATATTCCCTCTGACTTCAGAGACCCGGGAGTTCTGAGATGACTTTGGTTTTAAATGGGAACACACCAAAGTTAGGTACTTGGGCATCCCACTGTCCAGATCCCACCAAAAGCTCTTTGAAGACAACTATGGCAAAGCAGCGGAAAATCTTCAAGAGAAAATCAATAGGTGGAAAACATTGCCACTCACCCTCTGGGGCCGGATATCGCTGGTCAAGATGGTGATCCTTCCCAAATTACTATACCTCTTTACGAATATCCCTCTATTGGTGTCCCAAAAGTACCTCCAACACTTACGAAGCCTGGTGCTAGAACTACTGTGGGTGGGCAAACCAGCCAGAATAGCATTCGAAGCACTGATTCAGCCAGTGACAAAAGGAGGCTTGCCACTCCCAGACATAGAGCGATACTATTGGGCAGCACAAGCCCAATTTCTGGGTCACTGGTATGCTACCCACTTTATCCGACCCCATGTCCAGCTCGAACAAGCCCTGGCGTCGCCTAACCTGCTAAGAGCAGTCATCATTGGTCAAACACACATACCACACGCAATGCTAAACTCGGTAGTTTCCACCATCGCAATCTGGAAAAAAATAGCACAGAGATGCGGTATACAGGCAAGGTTCTCCCCCCTCCTGCTGACAAGATTCATCCCAGGAATCCCTTTAACTTCAGAGAAAGTCTACCTGAACTGGACTGACAAGCTCCAACTACACACCATGGGGGACCTATTCAGCGATGAGAAATTCCTTACACCTGAACAAGCCAGAGCTTGTAGAGCTACCACCGCCCTGGACACATTTATCTATTTCCGTCTCAGGGTTACCCTCCAGGCCAACTTTCCATCCTTTCCACAACCACCAACATGGCAACTATTGCACGGGGTAATCCAGTCACAAGGGGAGGGTAGGCTAGTGTCGTTAATCTACAAAACCCTGCTATCCAACACAAACCCACCACTCACAACCCGAATGCTAGATGGGAGAAATCCCTGAATATGACAATTCCAGATGAGGACTGGGACTATATCCTGGCCCAAACCCAAAAAGTATCCTTAAACACATGATATAAACGAATTAATCTCAAATACGGACACCAGGCATACCATACCCATGCCAGGCTACACTCCCATCACCCCGCCATACCACCGTCGTGATAACCGTTGCAACGCCCCATTAGCAGACTTTATACACCTCGCATGGTCATGCCCGGCCATACACCAATTCTGGAAGACAGTGCTGGAGAAGACAGCAGCAATCATTGATACTCCCCTCGAGCCAGACCCCAAAACTACGCTCCTTGGATTTACTAAGCATCTTCCACCCTCAGTGCGCAAACTATCCAGGCTGCTGCTAATACTAGCCCGAAGAAGGAGTGCAATGTCCTGAGGGAAAGGACCGATACTGACCCTACAACAATGGCTGTTGGACATAACATATTGCCAAGACACAGAAGCGAACTTCATCAGACTTTTACCTCTGCATGCATGCCCCCCGCCCCGATATCTGGGGCCTCTATATCACTTAACTAATGTCCATCCTGAGCAATGACTCCTCACAAGACTCTTCCCCAGGTCTCAACTCCGGTGGGTCAGCCCTCGCTTCAATACGAGACTGCGACAAGTACAACCAACAATCATAAAATGCAGCAGTGCGGGTGCGTCACCGGGGAGGGGGGTGCGCGGCGGTGGGAGGGTGATAACTGGGGCAGCCGTTGAGACTTTGGTTCTATATATGTTTTGTTACTGTATGTGCTGTGAAAAACTCCAAAAATAAAGTTTAAAAAAAAAAGATTGTAACAGTGAGCGAATAACCCACTGAGCTATGTTAGCAGTTTACACTGGAAGCTACAACATTGCCAGGCTGGGAAAAAAGAAATGCAAGAGGGAAATGACTAAGAAACAGGCCCTTTCCTGCAGCAACATGCCTCTAGATCAGGTAACAATGCAGTTAAGACTGGCTTCCTCCATCCAACACTTCAGGACAGCTTGCTATTCACAAATATCTCTATGCATTCATTTTTAATTGCTACTTTATTACATGTTCAAGAAAAACACAGTTTACTTCACATACAATAATTCCACTTAAGGCAGATACTACACTTTTCTCCAAGTTCAATATTAAATGTTTCCTTCTACCTACTCCCAATCCACCCACCACCCTAAAGTCTACACCCAGCCCACCAGCTCTATAACAACATATATATGGCACTCACATATTCATTCTCCTTTTTTTACCTTTTATGTGGGTTCATTATTCTCACAAACAAGTTCCACCTTCAGTTTAAATACTGATTCATTTCGTACGATGCACGCAGATCGTCATGACGCTTCCCCTATTTCAGGAGTCGGAATGGGTTCTCTTCCCTGCAGGTGCATGTATCTACAACAAAAGTCTGACCATTCCATTTCAACAGATCCGGGATATCCATGGATTGCTGCAGTTAAGCGTTCCATTATATACATGTTTCGGGCTGTATTAACCCATTCTTTCTTTCTGGGCGGCAACTCTCTCTTCCAGTGTGCCACCAAACCTGCCCTTCTCACCAGGAGTAAGCCATGGACCATTTTTGGCAGTATAATATATTCTCCCTCAAGTTCCTGTAAACCAAACAAAACTAACATCAGGGTTTTCCCTCACGAGATCCCGTCCAGCTTAACACCTCATTCCAATAAGACTGAACCACAACACATCCCCACCACATGTGCCAATAGTCGGCCCTTGATTCACACTCATGCCAGCACATCAGGCTCACACTTTGATACATTCTGGAGAGCCTAACCGGGTCATATTGCCATATGTGCAATAATGCAGTTTGTACTGACAGGACATGGACGCCTGAAAGGCACCCCTACATAGTCTCTGCATGTTTGAGGGTCAAGCTCCATTCCGAGGTCTCCCTCCCAGTGCTCTCTCAGCCTGTCAGTGGAGCCCCTTCTTGTCTACACCAGAGCCCTGTATAGTACACCAATCAATCCCTTGGAATCAGATACGGTATCTAAGAGCTTCTCAAAGGGCGTGAGCTCCCTCTGTATCTTTTCTCTCCAAGCCTCGCTCATTAGTACCCCCTTCAATTGTAAATATGAGAAAATAGAGAGCGTACCTATTCCTAGGGCCTCCTCTAGTTCTGTTATTGTAATGAATCTACTGTCCCTCCAAATCTGTCCAACCCTTTCCAGTCCTGCTTCCTTTCAGGTTTGGAACTTATCTGGATTCAGAATAGCGTCCCTAACTCCCGGTACCCAAAGGTGTCCCAACGGTGAAGGCCATGTTTCAAAGCTGCTTAACCCTGCTCCTTGTCACCAAATACTCTAAATTGTGGAATCAGAATTTTAAGCTCAGTAGCCTCATAGTACAAATGTATGTCCGGCAATCCCACTCCCCACTTTCCTTGGGAAGACTCAGAACCTCACTAGAAACCATTGGTTTCTTCCCCTGCCACATAAATCATAAGAGCATAACCTTTGTTACTTTGAAATAGGGGTCTGGAATCTGAATTGACAGCATCTGGAATAAGTATAAAATCTTCGGAGAACCACCATTTTCAGCGCATTCAAATGTCCCAACCAAGAGATCGTCAGCTTGTTCCATTTCTCTGGTTCTTTATTCAATTCGGACATCAAAGTGGGGAAATTTGCTTCATATAGACCCCTAAATTCTCTTGTGACATTAATACCCAAGTAAAGTAGTGTTCCCAGGTTAACTTTCATTCCTAGAGATGAGAAATGACCCATATCATCATCCCTATTTCTGTCCAAGGGAAAAAAGGACTGAATTGCTTGTGTTCATTTTAAACCCCCTTTTTTGTGGGTGGAAGTAACGCCATATGTCCCGCAGCCCGTATACTTCCATTGCTGTACAGAACTCCCTATAACCCTGTTTCTGGGATTCCTGTCCCCCCAAATGCATAATCTGCCTGTCCAAAGTAACATCCTTCCAAACACTAAGATCCCCACTGAGTCATGATAGTAAACTCAATCATGTCGAAAACTAACAGTGTCAACCTCACGTCCTCATCCGAAAAAGTGTTCAGGATGTGTTAGCCGGGGAAGTGTTCAGCGTCCAAAATTTCTTTGAGCCGGGGATTCTTCTCCTTTTGAGGTCCTTAATATGCCATTGGGGGTAATTACGAGTTTGGAGGCAGCCATGGCCCTATTAGCGCCATGGCTGCCTCCAAACCCTGGTCCGGGGCCGGTCTGGCTGAATGTGGACTTACAGGGACATTTCGACCTATGCGGACCCGGTAAGTCCCCATTCAGTTGACCATTCCCCATTCCCATTGAGCCCCTATAGGGCTCAATGGGAATGGGGAAGGTGCTATTAGCTCCAAGGTCCCTTACGGGACCCGCAGAGAACAGCTGGGACCCGCTAAGGGACCTCGAAATAGGGTAGTAAGGGTTTACCGGCACCGGCATCATTACCGGTGACTGTTAACCCTTACCTCCCAATTCGTAATGACCCCCATTGTCTATATATCTCCTTACTTTTCACCTTGTGGTCCCGAAGTCGATTCATCACCCCCAAATAGCTCTCCTGAGATTCTGTTTATTTCTTCTTCTGCAACCAGCCTGTACTTATGCCCTTCCAACTCAAAAGAGATCGAGAACGGAAATCCCCAACTGTATCAGACTCCTTTTATGATAGGTTATTTATAATGCGCTTAATACCCAGAGGTTTCTAAGCGCGGACCCAGGGATCGAACCTGTGTTGCTCCGTGTCGTCTTGTTTCCAAGTCGAGCATGCTGCCGCTGAGCTATCCTCCTTTCCATTCAGCCATTTCATCAGAGGTCAACACAATCGCCTCTTTGTGAGAGTAAGGAAGGACAGATCTTGAAAAACTGTAATTCTCGCCGTGCCCATCAGTACAGGACCCTTGGCCTTAGCCTTCTCCAAAATCTTTAGCTTGTCCGGATAGCTGTGGAAACGCACAAGAACTGATCTCGGGTCTCTAGCCGAGCCACCAGCCCTGTGAACTCTTTCAATTTACATTTCATCAATTGAATCATCATCAAAGAGGATTTTTGCAACTTCATGTATGTTTCTCCTGAGGCCCCTTTCAGTCTCCCCTTCTCTAGTATCCAGAAAAGTCTGAGGTTATTTGTCCTTTCGCGATTTTCAATGTCATCCATTTTCAGAAAAATCTCTGCTTCTCTCCTATCCGTTTCGGCCATGATCACATCTGTGTGAGTCTCCAAGGTGTCCAAAGAGGATTGATTATGTTCCACCTCCTGTAATCTCTCCTCCTTTATGTCAAGTCTAGTATTGATCTTGTAAACTTTACCACCAATACCAGCCCTCATGCTCTGAATCTCAGCAATGAGGGAACATCTTTCTTGGCTGTCATCGAGTCCTCCCCTCCAGCCACCATTTTCTTCCCTGTATTATTGTCTGCGGAGTCAGGTCTCCCCGGGTATGCGAATTCAGACAGCTTTGATCTAAACTCCATATAACACTGGGCCAAAGTGAAACATCCAAGAGGAACAGTTCACACCCAGCACCCCCTTCTTCTGGGGGGAAGCCACATTATGACTCCCGTGACTCAGTCAGGCTAACAGATCTAGGGAGCTCCCAATGAAGCAGATCCTTTCTCTCTACCACTTGTCTGGCGAAGACGTCTCTCACGATGTGCGTGGGGGGCTCTGTCATCCCTACCTTCACTCTAATCTGGACTCCCAGTGGCCTCCTCTGGTTTTTGGGAGTGAGCGAGTATCTCCTTATTATGTCCCACTTCTGGTACTCTTCAGTTCTCCCTCCGAGCTGGCTCCTACAGAGTTCAGGATGACCTCTTTCTGAATATCCCATCTGTTCATTTGAGGTATAGGCAAGGTGGGCACACACCCCTTCCTCGGGGGTCCACACCTCCCGTACAGTCCTTTCTAATGTGGACCCAGTATGGAGTCACCTGCGTGGTCACCCGGGTTCTTTGGGCTCCCACTTTACTCAAGGTTTGTTACATCTCCACTGGGTTACTCCAGACCCCTACAGTATTTCTTGTTTTTTTTAAAGTTTTTTTTTTAAAGTCTGCCAGTTAGATATTGCAATGGCTTAATCTGTTACCTCACACTCCCAAACTTGGATACTCCGAGCCTCTTCACAATAATGCATACTTCCTGGACCCAGGCTACTGGGAGGCGAGCACATACCCCAGTACTAGGGCAGCATACCTCCCAGGTAGTACCTCCCTTGTGGGTTCACAACCGCCTTGCCACATGGACCATGACGCACCCTTTTTCACCTGGGCTCCCAATTTTAAATACATCCAAAGGACTCTGCAGATTTAGCCCCTACAGGAACCTTTCCACTTTTCCACAGCCTGGCGGGCCTGCCATTATGATTTATCGAGCAGAAATTGTGCCTGGAATGCAAGGTTCATTCAGGCACCGCTTCGCATTACACGGCACTTCTGGGACAGGGCCTCTCCAGGGACGGTTATGCCGCTGGGTAACAGGTCTCTGCGCCGATGTCCGGGTATGTGGGGGAGATCAAGGGTCTCGCCAGCAGCCCTCCGAACTCATTCAGCGGGTGTAGGGGTCTGATCATCTAGACATCACAGGATCGTTCCGATGCACCCTCCAGAGCCCTCACGCAGTAAACTGAAATCCCTAGGAGGGCCCGTGCAACAAAGAAATCACTTTCACTTTCTCATGTTGTGTTCAGTGAGTTAGATCTCGGCCAATTCTTTTGATTTCTGGGGTAAAATGCACCTTGTTGGGTCTTCTCTCCACCTGTCACAGCGTTTTCATTCCCGGGGGGCCATAGGTGGGGGCTTACTTACTTTTTTGAGATCTTGATGACAGAGGAGCACACTCAGGAGACTTCCATCTGCGCACCCACTGGTGGCCCTCCCGGATTGCCCTATTGAACCCTTCTTCTCCCCTTCCAGAGCTCCCCCTGCTCCTTCTGCCCAATCCAGCTAACTCTGCTACTCCTAAGTACCACACTCTGTTGCTTCCTTGCTACTGTAGGCTGGTGCTTTATAAATCCCATGCATGCATACCATAAATGTAAAGCTTTGAATGTTCAGCTGTCCATGCTTCGGAATGCCCTGATATGATATGATAGGTAATTTATAACACGCTTAATATCCAGAGGTTTCTAAGCGCGGATACGGGGATCGAACCTGAGTTGCTCCATGTCATCTTGCTTCCAAGGCAAGCATGTTGCCCCTGAGGTAACCGTTGCTGGACCCGGGGTTCGAACCTGAGTCTTGCTTCCAAGGCGAGCACATTGCCGCTGAGAGTCCCTGACTCTCCTACAAACTACCTTGTGGTGACAAGAGTGCTATCTATGGTGCTTGTACTAATGCAAAAGAGTCTACATCAGGCTTCTCCGAAGACAAAATGCAAGCAGGCAGTCTGATGTTTAACATGAAAAGTGACAGGCATATGAAATCTGCATGAGAAGTACCCCATTAATTCACAGTTTGTGCAGGATTACCTTAATAGTCTGTGAACCACGAATAAAGAAATCCGGAGCAAGAACCCATGGATCCTGCAGGATTTCCCTGCACCGACACAACCCAATGATACTGTATGTAGAATGAGCAAGTGTGAATGGCCAAAACGCAAGCACAGCTCAGGTGGTAATTGACAACGATAGGTCCCTTGGAGTCCGGGAAATCTGCATGACGTGCAGTCCAAAAAACACTTGCTCATGAGAAATGTCCTATAAAGCGAGCTGTTGAACAAGCCTTCGATAAATGAATGGCATGAAGAAACGCAGTCAACCAGAAACTTTGGAGATGTGGAAACCCAGTAGCTTGGTTATGCCCTTTCTGCCCTCAACCCATGGCATGTATCTTGCCTTTTTTTACTTGACCAAATCAGACCTCCCCCAACAGCACACAGAAGCCTTGCAATTGCCACGTTGCCAACAACAAAAACATTATTCCTGATTATTTTGGGGAAAAGGGGCACCAAAACATTAGAAGTGAAAGACAGTTGGGTGGGCTAAGGTCACATGACCTAGAGCCACTTACACCAGCTCATCAACAGTCACACAGGTTACAATATCTTCACAGGACAAAGGCTTCCGAACCCATTTCGAATCTCCAACCTACAGCATATCAGTACATGTAATAACGGTATTTGAAGTGTTGGAAAGCTTCCTGGTTCGAACTGTACAAAACACCATAAATAGGTAACAATCACATTCATAGCTTAATAAATATGGCCTATTGCCTGAAATTAAATCTCTCTGCATCACCTTGGAACTAGGAATATTAATGCATGTGCTATGATGACTGTGGTCGCTACATGCTGCCGGGTCTAACTGATCTCAAAGCCTTGGTAACCAAGAACCCTACCATTAACAGACCGATTCAATGAAGAAGAAGCCATCAATGATCTTCAACCAATCGCCATCACTAGAGAAGCACCTCTATTAAACACTCATGATACCAGCCTAGTGGACTGCTTCGATGAAGAAGCAGCCATCGTGGTTCTTCATCCAACCAACATCACTACAGAAACACCATGACCGGACAACTACAAACCGGAGCTAGAAACAACTACCAAACATAATCACATCAAGAGAATCCACTGTAATTTAATAAATGTAAGGTCAATGTCCAAACACTCAACCGAAATATACGACCTCTTATCAGACGGGGGCATCGACATCCTAATTGTAACCGAAACATGGCTTGGTGACAACCACAAGATCACCCTCAACACCTGCCTGCCTGAAAACTTCAAATGTATCCAAGCAAACAGGAAAACCAAAAGAGGTGGGGACTGGCAATCATACACAAGGAACAACTGGCTATCAAACTGGAAGATCCATTAAACATTGATAAATAAGAATCCTTAATACTGCGACTATCTGTAAACCCCAAAACAAACCTGAAATTCATACTGATATACAGACCGACAACCTACGATGCAACCTTTGTAGACGCCTTCACAGAAGCAATCACCATCCTAGCCATCAAGCACAATCATCTGAACATCCTCAGAGATTTCAACATCTGGTTCGATGAAGAAACCACAACCACACAAAAATTGTTAACCGCCCAACTAGCAGCAATGAATCTACAACAACTAGTCAAAGGAGCAACACACTCAGCAAAGCATACACTTGATGCAATCTTCGCCAATGATAAACTAATTACCACAGCACCCCCAATTCAAATACTTTGGAGCGACCACCTCATCACCCTATTCATAATCACAATGGCCATTCCAATTAACATGCAACAAGACAACCGCTGGCCACCATGAAAAGAAATTGGAGAACCATCAACAATTCCAATCTAACTGAACTCCTGGAACTTAGCAAACCACAAGCATCAATATTGAAGAAGCAGACCTTAACAAAAGTAGCCTTACTCCACACATGGATCGTAACAACTCTAGATGACATCGCCAAAGAAAAATCTTTCACTCCATCACAGAAAAAAACCACGGCAAAATGGTTCACCCCGCTACTCAGTGCCATGAAAAGAAAAAAACGAAAACTAGACTTAGAATCTGAGAGATCTGCTCGTACAAAAAGGAAATTCAAAAAGCGAAGAGGAAACACTACGACAACAGAATCTTCAAAGCACCAAACACCCAAAAAGAACTCTTCAAAATCATAAGTGAAATAAAAAAAACACCGGAATGCAGCAACACGCCAACCCCATCGATGAAACTATGCAATGACCTGGGAGAACACTTCAAAAATAAAATCACTGCCATTCAACAAACCAGGCAAAGCAGACCACGCAATCACACCACAGACCCCACACGTCCTCACAAGGAACACACAAACAAACTACGAAGCTTTCCCAAAATATCAATGGAGGCTTTCGTCAAACTGGTAAATCAAAGCAACAAATCAGGCTCTCTGGAAGACCCTTGCCCCCCGGACATATACAAATCAATCCTCAAACAAGGAACTCCCATGGAATACCATAGAAACGTCCTCAACCTTTCAGTCTCAAGAGGTACCACAGGCTTTTAAATCGGCGTACATCAGGCCGCTACACAAAGACACAACATGAAACATAGAGGACTTATCCAACTACAGACCCATCTCCAACATCCCATACATAACCAAACTGCTAGAAACCTACGTTTACAAAACCACCCAAAAATTCATAGAAGAACACTGCCTACTAGACCAGGCACAAGTTGGATTCAGACCAATGAGAGGAACAGAATCAGCTCTCCTCTCAATATAGGACGACCTCAAAAAAACGCAGACTCGGACTACAGCACTGCCCTGATACTTCTTGACCTATCCGCAGCATCGACACTGTCAAACCATGACATTCTCATAACAAGATTAGAAGGATTGGGAACAACAGACACCACCCTACTATGGAACAAATCCTTCCTAACAAACAGAACGGAAACCGTAAGGATGAAACCTTTTAAATCGAACACAAGAGACTCCACATGCGGAGTACCACAAGGCTCATCCTTCTCCCCGCTCTTATTCAACATCTACCTATATCTAGTAATCAAAATCATCAAACGACATGGCCTCACCTGCTACAACTACGCCAACGACACACAAATAATCTTCAAAATACAAGACACCCGAGAAATAAACACACTAGAGCTTGGCCTTCGGGATATATTCAATTGGATGAACTTGAACCACCTCAAAATCAACCCAGGTAAAACTGAAATAATGATCGTCACAAAAAACGGAGGAGACATTAACTACATCCCCATGGCCAAGAGAACTTGGCTTGACCCCAACGCCATTGACGATTGTAAAAAACCTAGGGATCCTGATGGACAACAACCTCACCCTAGAGCCACAAGTAAACACTCTTTTCAAGAAATGCTTCTTTCTCCTACGAGCGGCAAAAAGGATCCTACTGTTCCCTTCATTCGCCAACAAAAATCTTAACATCATCACTCTGGTCATGTCCAGAGTAGATTATGCCAACAGCCCATACCTGGGCATGCCTGAAAGACTTCTATAAAAACTACAACGCATATAGGCGGCCAGACTCCTTCTCAAACTACTGCGGCGAGAATACATCACACCTGCGCTAAAAATACTGCACTGGCTACCAGTAAAACAGCTAATAAAATTCAAATCCATGTGCATCACGCACAGAGCTATACACAACCAAGGCGCAGAATTCCTGAGAGGCAAACTACGCCTACACCAGCCGACAAGACCGCTCAGATCAAGCAACGACATACGCTTAGAACTAAAACCCTATATATAACAAAAGAAAACTTGGAGGATCCTCGTTTTCTCACCAGGCACCAAAAACATGAAATGACCTACCGAAGGATATACGGAACACAAGAAACCACCTAGCATTCAGGAAACTGCTCAAATCCTGGCTCTTCACTGCGTAACTAGAAGACCACCCACAAGAACACCCACACCGCCTATCGACGATGAATAAAGAGACCGGCATTGGCCCCCAACAAACAACCAAACTCGATCAGAATGCACCCCACGGCAGTCCTTAAGACATCTAGAGAGATAGTCACAAGAGGAGGACACTACAGACCGAACACATAGTCAGACCAAGACGAAACCACTCAGTCGACTTACCCACAGCATCACGGCACATCCCACACCGAAACTTCAAGAAGACATTCACACTTAGATGGTAGGGTAAGAGGAGACCCCTACTCCTGCTCCGACACCGAAAGTTCAAGCAGACATTCTCACTTAGATAGTAGGGTAAGAGGAGACACCTACTCCTGCTCCGACACCCAAGGGGAGAATAGACACTCCAACCTCACTATACATAGTTCAAAAAAATACTACAGTAGACATAGCTCATTAGAACAAAGCACGGAATGCGTCACGCAGAAAACCTAATCTTTGTCAGGTGTGGGCCTCTCACTCGCCTTGCGGGACCCTCGATTCTAGCTGTGTTTTAGGACTGCACTGAATTATTCAATTGTCTCCGAAATCCAGCAAAGTAAGTTACTATACTCAGTTGCTCAGTTGGGCGTAGGCCTCTCCCCCACTATGCGGGTCTCTCAAGTCTAGCCGTTTGTGCACCAGGCAGGATTCCCGAAACCCAGGCATTCAGCCATACTGTGATTAGCTGCAAAACAGTTAACCCACTAACCAAAAAAGCTCTAAGCTTTCTACATACTTATCTCACTCAAACTAACACAACCACCTCTCGCACTGCAATCCGCATGCACTTCACCACACCGCTACAACACATAAATCGCACCAACAGCACACGAGTACTGACATCGCCCGATACTCGACACCAAAAGCTAAGCACCCGGTGCATACCGAGTTGAAGCTGCAACAGAACACCACTCTTCTCACTATCCTACTCCCTCTTCACCCTACTAACCCATCCCACCTTCTCGGTTGAAGATCCGCCAGAGCGCCTGGGGACCAACACCGCTGGTGACGGTGCGCGGTACAAATATCTTTAACATTTAACATTTAACATCTCCCCATTTTGCTCTTTTTATTACTTGGAAAATCCTCTGTTCCTGGTTGGCTTGCTGCTCTAGTACCTACGCGCCCCACCCTATTCTGAATGAACACTTGGGTCACTGTGGCTAAGTCAAATGCACGTCTGCTGCTGTTATCTGTGTTATGCGAGTGCACAGTACAGTACCCAGAATCCCCTTGGTCAGCGCTTAATTGCCAGCAGCAGAGCCAAGTGCAATCATGTCTGACACAGATTTCCCTTGGATTGGTCAAGGGGATTGTGATGTCACCGGGACTATACTCAGGGATGAGTTATAGAGTTCTGGTTAAGCCGTATGAGCTGCCCATCTATATAGTAGATGGCCAGCAACATTTGGGTCTGATCCAAGCTTGTTCTCCCATGACCAACTGAAATCACATTTTGCAATATGTCTTTGCAATAGATGTACCAAGCCGGAGTTCTTAGGATCTGGAGAGCAATAGATTCATTAAGTGATGTCATGCTGGCTGCCTCGCGGGATGACTAACGGCCAGCAGAACAGGTGCTGAGTAATGATTAAGACACACTTCAGTTGTCCCCGCTGTTTAAGCGTTCCAATTTCGCAATATGTACAACCAGTCAGACCCACTCTGGCGAACATTGTTGGTCGGTTGTTAAAATCTGTATAAAAACCATTATGCACAATCCAGAACGTGGTTTAACATAAAACCTTGTATTACAGAAAATTAGCAATGATGCAATACCATTTTGCACTAGGTTTGCATTGGGCAAATATTGTCCTGGTGGAAAAATGATTTTGTTGCATCAATCAATTCTTGCCGCAGTGCAAATGCCGTTCTTTAGCGCCATGCATCAGTGCAAATGTCTTCTAATTTCGCTCACTGTGACTTGCGAAGGCGCTAATGCTATTTTAGAAGGTGTGTGGAGGAGGGAGGCGGTGGAAATGCAGTGAACAATCCCACTGCTCCCGGGAGGGTTTCATGCAATATGCGCCACAATCTTCTAAGACATTATGAAGTGCATTAATGATAGAGGCACAGGCCATTTCAATGATTAAATCCTGTGTTTTGGGTACTTTTTTGCGACTGATTAAAAAAGAGTCTTGCCTACTAAAACGTTGTGCAGTTGTAGCTCTACACCGCTGCGCCCCTGGATCGAAAAGCAGTTCTGTGTTAGACCTTGCATTTTTTAGTTGCTTATAAATTTGTCAAAAAAGTTCCCCCTGGATAAAACCTGGCACAGCTACTCTGTATCGGAGACAGACTTTTTCTGCCAAGTAGTTGAAAAAAATCTGTTCAACTATTCTTGAGTTATGCAAAACAAAATCTATGCTGAACAAGGAAACATTCCTTTGTCAGTCGGTTTTTACTTTTGGACTACTCCAGCAGTACTCGGTGCCTTAGCATGACCTACTAGCGGTCCTTTTGAATTAGTGTTAACCTCCAGTGATAATATAACCTTTCACTTTAGATATACTCCTAGGCAGTTTGACCATACAATTAGCTTCCTATGCCATCGTCATTGGTAACGTAACTTACTACGCCATCTGACAGGCTTCAGGAGTGTGCTGCTGCGCAGTAGTGGAGTCGGCTAATAGGGCGCCAGCGGGATGCTGGGAGGCCCACTGGGCACCATGGGGAAAGATGGGGGGGCAGGCGCCCTCCCCCCCTTTTCCCTCACCCTGGCTTTGCCACTGCGGCTGCGGCCTGTTTGCCTGTCCAGGCAGCCATCACGCATGAGCTTTAGAATTTTGGTGTACGCTGTGTACCTGAGAGCTCAGAGGTGGTCGGTTGAGTGCTTTGAATGAATGTTCTATGCAGAGACGCGTTTTGGGGCTTTGCTGAAATGAATCAAGTGGCTGGCTGGTGGGGGCTCCGATGTCTTCCTGTGTTAATGGCTTAAGAAGTAACTTGGCAACTAACTGAGAATGAAGCATTGAAGCATGCACCACAATGTCTGGCTTATCGATGCAGAACTGTATGCTCAAGGCCCCAAAAGTAGGAATGAGAGCATGCAGTTGCTTAACGTGAATTTCGGCACGTTATTTGTAGGGTGTATGCACTTGTCTAAATATATGTAAATATCAATGGGTAACTTACACTGGACGTGACAGTACATTACCAGTCAGATGTTTACAACTCACAAAGGCAGCACATAAACCTTGCTATTTATTGTCTGCTTGTTAGGCGCTTATACAATAGGAAAATACTGTTTCAAAGCGCCCACGGGCAGGGAGGGAGCAAGGGTGCGAACAACATTAAAAACACAATATTTAAGAGCTGAGGGGGAAAAGGGTAGAAGGGACAAAACTATACCTTGTGAGTATTCAGAAAGTGCAAGTGCAGCAAGGAAGAGGGAAGAGAGGGTAAGTGCTGGGGAGTCCGAGCTCATGTGTGAGTCACAGATGAATTGCTAGGAATGTTGAGTGCTACACGACTGGGGCCACAGGAGGCGTAAGTGCGAACCTCCAGGGCAGAGGGTGTGCAGATGCAAGTGCTGTGGATAGACAGGAGTTGGGCAGAATTGGTGTGCGAGGTCAGGGCCCCGAGGATGCATAAGGGCCAAGGACATCGATCACAGCAACTGTGGGATTAGCAGACGAGAGAAGAAGGGAATGAGGAGGAAAAGAGGAAAGTCTTAAGGAGCTTCCAAAATTTGAGACTATCCTGCTCAAGGCACAGAGGGAGGAGGAGCCTATTTCATAGGAGGGAGCCCGCTGAGGAAAGTGAACAACCACCTACTGTAAAACGCTTTACACACAGAGAGTTGGTGCCAGAGGAACGCAGTGGTCTAGAGGGAGAGTATTTAGTGAGATAAAGTTGAATGTAGTGTGGTCCCCGGGCTCAGACAGCTTTGTGAATGATGCAGAGGGATTTCAATTTAGTCCACGCAGCAACCGGGAGCCAGTGAAGCCAATACATCCCCAAGGCAGGTGACAGCATGCTGTATCCAACACAAGGACAGTGGTACGTGTAAAATATATGCAGTATTTCTGAATACCACAAGTTTTACAGCTGCACCAAACTAAGGGCCTGATTTACAAAGTGTTTTTCAATGGGATTCCACCATTAAAAAATGCTTTTGTAAATCAGGCCCTAAGTGTTTTGTTACCAAAACTCTTTGCCTACTCCTGCTTTTGTGTGGAGGACATTTCTCATGAATGTTCCAGAATACCCAGCACTCGTTCTAAAAAATCATTTGAAGCTATTGTTATCCCATCTCTGGCTTAGTGCGTACCCCTGAACATGGTAATTAGTGCTTAATTTGTGGGTGAAGAGGGGGTTGAGTGCTTGCTAGGGCTCAGCCCCGGCACATATTTCTGAGCCCCGGCAATTATTTCTAATTCTAACAATAATGTTGTGGTGTTTTGGAAACTTTATTAATTTAACTGTCTGTCAGACAAATATATTTAAAACCGTGAAGATGTGTGGGTTTGTGGCTGGGTTTGTAGCTTGGTGAAGTTTTGTTCCTTATACAATTCCACACATTTTCACCAATCTGCACCAAATTGTGCATAGATATCTGTTAGGAAACTGCAGACACTACTGGTTAAATGACATTTGGACACCCCACCCCTTTCCCTGGATTCTAGCAACCCCTACATTTGTTTGAGGGTGTGTAGCTTGGCGAATAGTTGCTCCATATACAATTCCACATCGTTTCACCAATCTGCACCACATTTTGCATAGTTACCTGGTAGGACCTTGCAGACATTACTGGCTACATAACATTTGAACATCCCACCCCTTTCCCGGGATCTCAACACCTTCACACATGAGATGGCTGCCTGAAATGGGTGAAACATCAATGTATTCGTAGATGGACCGATCCTCAACCCTAAAATGCATGGTTTCTGGGACATTTGCACCACAATGCACAACAACAAACTAAACCACACGAGGCAACAGGTGTGGTGAAAGCACAGTAGGTCCCAGTATGCAGGACCACACCAACTCTCGCCTCCCCCAATGTCTGCTCCGGGGTATGTCAGCCAGCCACACATGCCCAGTCTCAGTGCAGTTTACTTGAGAGTGCAAAGCACATCAAGCGATAAGCGAAGTGGAACATCGAGCTACAGGATCATTGATTTTCAACAGTTGATGAGAGTGTTGTCATGTTTGTCCACAGGACCTGTTTCCTAGTGGTAATATAAAAACAACAGTGTGCACTGACCTGGGTCTCTTCATCCTGGGCGTGCTCATTGTTATTCACAAACTTAATAACCCAGGTTGGCAGGGCATGGTTTCTTATCCATTTTCATGAATAACCATGAGTTAGAAGGTGACAATGTTGGGCACTGACGTTGGCCATGCCTGCACACTGCTGCAATCAACCTGCTTGACATTTCTGCAAATTTCCTACTGTAATAACCAGAAAAGTGGCTTGACAACAACAGGACAGTCAACAGCCAGAAGCCTCAACACCGGGAAAAAGCCATTAGCAAAGAGGAGTACCTAGCATGAGTGCCAAACCAAGGAAGATGATCTTGCTGCAGTGTTTGACAGGCACCTTCATCAGTTCAGTAATGATTTTGCCTGCATTTGTCCAATAATTTACCATAGAAGCAAAGCCTGTTGGCTCGTATTTTCTATTGATAGATTGTTAAAATGTTCCACTTGCGACTGATAGGATCAGAGCAAAAATATTAACAATAATGTGTTTTAAAGAAACACTTAAATATTCATCTTCATCAAGACACAGTATGTTATGTTGATTGGTATCTGTAAATCGCACCATGCATTCATCACCCTCAAAGAGCCGGTGGTATTAGCAGCCTTAACACCAATTATGGTGGTACTGTATCGAGCAGGCATGGGTGGTGTCAGTGGACTGGGAGCTGCCCACCCCGATGAGACAGTGACATGCAAAAAAATATTTGGGCCATGGCACTTATTTTCTTACAAATTAAGCACGTGTTGTAATCTGGTATTTCCCTACAGTCCTAGGGGACTCTGAAATAGGGAATAACTAAAGGGTCTGCATGAGAACCCTTCAAGTTACTAATTGCTTACTTAATGCAATACCATTCACTGGGCCTCATTACGACCCAGGCGGTAAGTTACCGCCTGGGTCGTACCTTTACCACCATGGCGTAAACTATGTTTACGCCATGGTGGTTGGCGGACTTACCGCCCCATTCCGAGGTTGGCAGGGCGGTAAGTCCCCAATCCCCATTTACCCTTCCCCATTCCCATTTTTGCCCCATAGGGCATAATGGGAGTGGGGAAGGCGTTAATTACGCCACCGTAAATTACGGTGGCGTAATTAACATCAAGGTCCCTTAGCGCCATGGATTTTAACACCTGCAGGTGTTAAAACCTCCATGGCGCTAAGGGACCTCGGAATCAGGCGGTAAGGGTCGGCGCTGTTTACGCCGCCGTAAACCCCTTACCACCTGAGTCGTAATGAGGCCCATTGAATCTGTTTGTATTTCCTAAAATCCTAAAACAATACTGCCAAATGAATGATGACACCTAATAATGATGGTGAACTCTTTATTTTAACTAGTCCAATTTGGCATGGTAGTAGCACTACCATGTTGCAATTGTTTTTATTGATAAGATTTTCTCCCTTACCTATTGAGCTAGAACTTTGAATGCTAGAGATAGAGGGTTGTATTGCAGAGATGCTCTCGTGACCCTTAGTAATGAAGGAGGCTCTATTGCATTAAGGACCTTGAACAAGATTCGAGAACATAGGCTGTATGGTACTCATGTGGATTATGCCTATACCGTTACCGATTTCACGCATATTCAGGCTAAAGCTGCCTTGGGTAACGCTCGATCTACAGTCTCTCATGCAACAGCTCCATGATCTAATCGAACAACTTAACCTCGATTTCCTTTTTCTTACAGAAACCTGGTTTAATGGTTGCCATGTTTCAACTCTTGTTCCCATCAGATTACGCCACCCAATATACTGATTGTGACAAAGAGGTGGGGGCATTGCAGTAATTGATAAATCCTCAGTGAAAGTTGCACATTTGGAATCCCTAAACTGGTGCAAGATTTCTCAAGTATGGCATATGAACATATGGCTCACAGTTACATCATCAATCAATCATTCAAGGTCATTCTTTGCAACAAACCACCAGGCTTGGCCACATTTATTTTAGCTTACCTTGATTCACTTTTTGTCAATACAAGGCATTACATATAATCAACTGGTCTGTAGCTGAGGTCTTACTATTTGGTTGGATGATCCTTCAGCTCTGAACTCAGATGAGTTGTGGGATATTTTGGCGAGTCATGCCATGAGCCCTCTCACCACCTCCCCCTCCCATCAGCATAGCCACTACTGTGACCTTATTTTAGCTTCTAGAACTGGAACCACTATGTTAAACACTCAGGCTATCTCTTGGTCAGATCATTTTATCAGGTTATTTTCTTTTAAAATGGATGGATAATCACAGAGTATATATCAAATCGCAGCACCTTTAATTTACTGTATGTGAGAAATCTTAGGGCGTTCTCACATTTGACCCACTTAAGACCCCCCTCAGGTAACCAAGAGAAGGGTAAGACTGCCGGGTCCTGACCCCAGGAGTGAGGCTGCAAAGGGGTACTACTGGGATGGAAGGTCTTTGAAGAACGGAAGTGGGATGCCTGAAGTTGAGATCTAGCATCCCCCTTTTCCTAATCTGTCCTACCTCCCCTCTACTGTTTTAGGATATCATCATGCATGTCCTACCCCACCTCAAGATCTTCCGTCGAACACCCTCACTCACACTCACACTCAGACGAAAGCAAGAGATTGTAAAACTCCTTTTTCTAACTATAACCCAGACTTATCCTCCAGTCCCACTAATATCCTAAACTCTGAGGAGAACCAATCGTTTCCTTCCCTGTTCACCTCATTTACTGAGGGTACCAGAATGAAAGAAACAATACCACTTTCCTCTCCTAAGAACATCCCTAGACCAGAGACATGATATCTCCCCCTTCCTTGACAATGACCTACTCAACCCCCACTTAGCCTTCATATGTGAGGTGCATTCAAAGGCCCCAAACAGGAGTTCCTTTCACCTGAACAGTAGGATTTTAAACACTGAAACAAAAACGGCCTGGCCTTTGTTTTTTTTTAAAGTAAAATTAAAGAGCCATTTGATTATTGTAATATTGTTGCGCACTATTTTAGTCTTAGACATTTTTATTCTTGGTTTTACATATTTTAGCCTTTGTGTTTATATGTGTTGTAAATTGTGTGAACCTCCTAGGTAACGTTAGAAACACTTCCTTGTTCACTTTACTGACATTGCTCTGTGTGATTAAAACAGAATCTTTGATTCTGCACGCACGCAGCCTTTGGAAATACAAATCTCATATCTTTTGTAATTTGCGCTCATTCTTGTTTGCAGCCCAGGTGTGAACAAGCAAGCCGATATGTGCCAGTTCATGCACGCAGAGGGCAGGAGGGCTTCGGACTTTGCGTCTTCCCTTGTTTGTACATCTAGCACTGTAAGTACCTAAGCCTGATATATTCTTGTCTAAATGTCGCACACCGATTTAATTAGGCAGATTCATCTTAACCGCCAAATAAGGTCACTCTTCTTCTATGTTAGGTTGGCCTCTCAGTAATACACATGCAGACATGCTGTCTGAACCAGCCTCGGGTTTGCCTGTTGCTGCAATAGAGACCGAGGAGGTTGTTACTGGCTACCATAAAACTCCTGAGTTGGTCAGTACCTACCCCAGCATAAATACTCCTCTCAAACTGTTTTATTAAATACCTGCTCGCTGGCTGGCCACTCAATGGAAGTAGTAGATTATATTTTGTCTGCTATCTGGACATTATGTTTCTGACAGATACGTGGCTCAGTGAGGCCAACCTACACTCATCCCAACTGGCCGCACCTGAAGTTTGCAAAATTCTGCATACAGACCGGTCAGGGCAGACGGGTTGGGGGTGGCAATACTTTTTAGGGAAAAGATTAACCTATTTGTGTCTAGCACTCTAGCCCTTGACGCCTATGAGGGTATGCTGGTCAAACTTAGTTTGAGCTCTACTACTACCCTTAGCCTTCTTATTATTTATGGCTCCCCGGCCACCTTGCCAGATTTTCAGGAACAGATTCTGGGTTTCCTGGGCACTTACACAAAAT
The DNA here is from genome assembly GCF_040938575.1 of Ambystoma mexicanum. Lineage (NCBI taxonomy): Eukaryota > Metazoa > Chordata > Amphibia > Caudata > Ambystomatidae > Ambystoma > Ambystoma mexicanum. The sequence goes on along the minus strand of NC_090935.1, from coordinate 543,383,028 downwards.
TGAAAACCCCAATTATTAGTGGTTGGTGATTTTAATTTGTGTGCCAATAATCCATTGGATTCGGAAGCTGGCACCTTACTGAACCTCCTGGAGAGTATAGGGCTAAAACAGCATGTTACTGTCCCTACTCACTACGGAGGTAACACACTGGACTGGATTTTATCCAGAAACCAGCTTATCACGCCAATAAATGTACAAACTTGCTGCTGGTCAGACCATCATTACTTGCTGTTTTCAATCATCATATCTGGCTATGCTTTGGATAATATGTGTACTTGCAGACGTACACACAAAGTCTCACAGGAGGCCTTCAAGTCCATTGTTTCACCCCAACTGTTGGCTTTTGAGGGCAAGGGTTCATTGGAATCATTTATGGTTCAGCTGCAAAATATTTTAAATGTCTCATTTGACAAATGAGTGCCCCCAAAATCCTCACCTATAAGGAAAGAAGTGCATTCTAGCGCCAACCAGTGGTTTTCTCCTGATATTTTGGCAGCCAGACAGCTAAAGCGGGCTGCGTAAAGTGGATGGCGGAAAAACTCGCACATAAATACTTTAGCTCTGTATAAAGAAGCAGCTAAACATTATAAAGATTCTATTCTGATGGCAAAAAAGCTATGTTGGAAGAGCGCAAAAATCCAGCACTATAGAGCTGCTCAAAATCTTGAACAAACTAAAGGGAAAAACACAAGAGGCACAGTTAGTCGTGGACGATGCATGGTGTTAGAAGATCCTTGATAGCTTTGTACAAAAGGTCAGACAGCATCAAGGAAGTATACCAACTAAACCCCATACTCCTCATGCGGCAGGCATGCACACTGGGACCTCTAATCTGGAAAAGGATAAAGATGTTGATGCTTTCTCGTTTAAGCAGGTCTCAGTTCATAAGCTGTCAACAATAGTCTCTAACCTGAAACCCACCCAATGTAAAGGGGATATTTTCCGTGCAACATTGTTTAAAGAATACTTCCCCAGTATTGCCATATCGGTCACGTCCTTGATAAATCATTCTTTCCAGGAGGGGAGTGTTTCAGAGTGTGTTAAGGAAGCTTGGATCACCCTGTTACTAAAAAAGGAAGGTCTAGATTCTCAGAAACCTCTGAACTACCGTCCGATAACAAATGTCCCTTTCGTGCTGAAAATTATCGAAAAGGTTTCCTGAATGCAGTATAATGCTTTTGTTGAAGAGAGGGACATTTTGTCCTATGGTCAGTCTGTTTTAGGAAAAACCACAGAACAGAAACGGCTCTGGTGGAAGTCAAGTCGGCTGTTACTGGTATTGTTGATCGGGATAGCCTGGCTATGTTGTTGTTGCTGTTGCACCTGTCCATCGTCTTTGATCTGGTTGATCCCAACAGACTGGCGGACAGGCTAAGTAAGGTTGGCAATTGCTCCAAGTTAGCAGGCAACTGGTACAGATGTTTTTTTGGACCAAGGAGAGCCAAAGTAGCTTGGGGAAACTTTAAGTCTCAGGAGGTCCTTCTTTGTTGCAGTGTCCCACAAGGTTCCAGTGTGCCCCCACTGCTGTACAACATCTAAGCCTCTGTTTGACATCTTGGATAGCATGGGTGTCAAATATGGTCATGGGTGTCAAATATGCAAATTATGCTGATGACATCCAGATTATCCTGGAATGGTCGGGCTCTTATGAGGCAGACTCACGACTGGTTGGTGGGGTCTTCGATGCCATCAAGACCTGGATGGAAAACAATTCCATGGCATTGAATAACAAGAAAACCAAGATTATAATCCTCGGCAGCGCAGCTAAGCTTAAAATACTGTGCCCTCAGTATGAAACCTTTTTGATTGGCGGGGCTAGTGTCCAGGTTTCCAGTCAGGTTAAAACCTTGGGTGTGGTCTTTGATCGTAATCTTGACTTCAAGAAACATGTTTCCTACTTAACCACTAACTGCACTTACATGACTCAATTGTTGTGGAAGATTCAGCCACATTTGTCGGAAAGAAATACTGTGACTATTAATTCCAGGCTTGATTACTGTAATGGGCTCTTGGTTGGCACCACACAAATAAATGTGAAAAAATTGCAAATGATCCCGAATGGGGCTATCGTAGCTGTATGCGTCATCAGACGTGGAAAACAAGATTTTTAAACAGTGACACAAAAACCGGCTTGCACAGGTGTGTGCAAATGAAAGCAGTTTAAATGTGAAAATATATCATTGCTAACAGAAAAATGTCAGCGAAAAGACACGATGTGCAGGTTGACAAAAAGCAATGTATATTATGTTTCACATACAAAACACCAGTGAAATTTGAAATGCCACTTTGTTTTCATGAAAAATGTCAGCCCACGACAAACCCTTTTGCTGGCTGTGGGAAACTTCTTAAGGAAATCTCCCACTCCCAGTCTGGATGTTACATCTCCCATTTAATTACCAACTGCAATAAAGTGTCCTGCTAAAGGTATCGGAATTCAGTGTTCTCCAGACCTGCTGGCTATGAAGGGATTGACTGCAGGAGAAGTTCCCTTTGGCTGGAGCATGACCAATATGTCTGAAAATGGGGGCAACAGCTTCAAAGATCAAGCTTCCAACACAAAGAGACTGATTAAAAAACACTGGGTACAGGCTGACAGTGAAAACAAATGGCCAGAAGGCTGGAGAATGGCCATTTATCCCATATGAAGATTCACAATTAATTTAAAAGGACTTTTATCATTTAGGCCTTTTTCTCAGAAACCATAAGGCGGATTGATTTCATTTAGGTACAATTTTTTATGTCATTTCCAGGTGATTTAGGAGATCTAAAATTTCTCCTCCTGTGACACAGGGAACTGAAATGGCCAGTTAACTAGGTTTCCTGCTGATCTGAACATGTTCCAAATGGGAGAGTTGATGAGTGTATGGAGAATAAAACTAGGGATATGGGTAATAACTTACATATTCATAACTGTTATGCTTTTTATGGAAATGGCAGAAAGGTGCCACATGGCCATGCTACATGGTATGGACCTGGTGGTCGGCTTATCTAATTGGACTGCTGAAACTTACCATCTGACAGCTCTAAGGAAACACCAGAGGAGTGGAGCTGTCTATTTCTAGAAAGGCTTCAATGCTGACTGGGTCCTACGGTGGGGAGCAGGAAGCCATCTTTGAGAGTGGAGTGACCAGACCCCTGCCCAGAATATCCTGAGATGCAGCTGGCTTAACAGGACTTTTAACAGAGGCTGTCTATGTAAGTACAACTGAGTCCTGAGAAACCAAACGGTGGGGGAGTCTGCTTGCCTTGAATCTTTTTCCTTTATAGTGGGGTGGAGGGGCAAACTGTGAAGATCCTTAGCATCTTTTACTAAAAATATAAATTTATTTAATTCCCAATTCGGCAGAACACTACCGGGTGAATTTGGGTAAAATTTGAAATTAACAAAGCTCACTTCCCAGTGTACTGAAAACTATAGCCATAATTTAATTGGGTAATACTTTGTGTTCTGCTGACCCCGACTTCTTTAAAGAAGAGGGGTGTCTTTGTTCTTAAATCAGTCCAACCTTTATATCCAGCTTCCCCAACACAGGCCTTTCAGTGGAGGGGGGCTTGAGATCCAAAATTCCCAAATCATTCAAATGTTTCTGTCTGACTTCCCTAACACAGACCAAAGGGGGGTGGGTGGGGCGGTCTGAAAAACAAACTGCTTATTTTAAACCAAAAATGTGGTCGAAATCATAATTACTGTATGTATTTGTACCAATCTTGAAATCCCACTGCTAGCTTTTACGCCTGCAGAAGAATCAAAATCTCACAACACTACAAGATAATTGCTTTCGTTATTGATCAGTGTAATTATTTCTTGAAGTGAAATTTGCTGAAAGTGCAGATTTGTGATTGTGTTCTGTTCAACTCACTTTTGTGATTTATTTATGCTGAGAGAAATTGATTGTGTTGTGCCACGGATAAAGTGCTGTTTGACATTGTCCTCCTAATTTCTATTACATTTAATTTAAATAAATACCAATATATTTCCCGTACAACGGCCTGGTTCTTGGCTCATTGTTACCTCAGGGGGAGGAATCCAAGGGGAATGATATGCATCTGAAGTAGGACTGAAGAAAATAATCTTTTAAACAGTTTGTTGCATTACACCTTAAGTGGGGAAGGAAGGACATCCCCGTGTTGAGGGTATCTTCTCAATAAACCGTTACAAATTGGGGGCTCGTGGCCAGGATTTAGCTGCCTATTTCTGACCCATGACATGTACATTTTGACAGACTATTCATTTTGATGCAATTGCATTAAGGTGGAGGTCTTTGTTTTGTTAAAGTGCTGTGAGGACTTGACCCAGGAGTTTCATGGAGGTGTATAGGTGATAAATTAAGATTGTTTAAGAATGTATTGGTGTGAGGAAATCAAGCAAGAACAGGGTGATTTGCCCCTGCATAAAGAATGTTTTGCTAAGGTGCAAAAAGCCAATTGTGAAAATGACTACTGAACAAATTGGTGAAGCCAGGGAACTTCTCCTAGCTAAACTATTTCTTAAAGGAGAATGGGTTGAGGACGATGCAGAAAACTGGCAAAGCAGAATTGTGTTGGAGGTTACATCAGTAAGGAATGGCATTTGGTTTGAAGGTGGAATATTGCACAAAACACTTGAGGCATTTTATATGACCACAAATGCTCGTGATGAACAGATACAAATGGTTCAGCTAACTGCTTGGTTATATTTTCTTTTGCTTTTAGTGGAAGAGCGATGGCAAAATGATGAGTCTAGTAGGATGAATCAGGCTGGAGAGAGTGAACAGCGTGAAACACTGTTTTTTGCACTGAAAAATGCACATAAAGAGTGTGTAGAAAATCTGAGCCCACTGCAACACAAGCTAAATGACCAGGCTGCTCATAATAGAGTCTTTTTGGATGACATTATCGCATTCCAATCAGATATAAAACAATTGAAAACTGAAAATAGTCAATGAATTACTAAAGGTGCTGATTCCCAAAATGACTTTGATCAGATACATTAGCAGGTAGGTACTCTTAAACAGCTGAGGACACAGCTGATACAGGAAAAAGACCTCTTGAATCGGAATAACAGCATCCTGTTACAGAGGATAAATCAGTTGGAAATGGAGCTGGAAAAGAGACAGTCAGGTTCTCAGGAACTGACCAGAATTAGAGAAGAAAGGAAAGAGCTTGTAGAGCGAGTGAGGCAAATAGAAGAGCCATCGAATTGTAGTGATGAGCAAGAGAAAGGGCCTGATTACGAGGAAGGCGGTAGGGGGTTAACGGGGCCAGTAGAGCTGCCGGCCCCGCTAACCTCCTACCGCCTCATTACGAGGTCGGCTCGTGGGACCTGCTAAGAACACCTGGTTTTACCAGACGTCCTTAGCGGGTCCCGCGAGAGGTCCAGCATGCTTCATTAACGGGCCCATTATTAGCATGCTCCCCATTCCCATTGAGCCCTCCAAGGTCGGAATGGCCCGGTATTTCCCCATTCAGGGAACCCGGACCCGGTACCCGGAATGGGGGTAGCCATGCTGCAAAAAGCAGCATGGCTACCTCCTTCCTCGTAATGAGGCCCAAAGAGATTAGTCTCCTGAAGGAAAAGCGCCTTGAATATGCATGCAGCATACGAGGCTCACAGAGGGAACATGAACCTCTTCAGCATGAAGTGCAGCAAAGAAAAGGATTGGTTGGTAGCTCAGAGCAGGGTGCTGGACACTAATCAGGCCTTAGTGTCAGAATTAAAAAGCCAGCTCTCTTGACTACCAATAGCTAATAAATAAAGAGAAACACAGGTGTGAGAGCCTCACCAAGTAAATCGAAAGTGATGAACAGGCCCTGAGGCACCCTGGCCAATCAGGATATGGGACAAGGCCCACTGATCAAAGTGAGGTGCCTTCCCAACAGGGACCTCATACCAGTCATTTACAACCTCTCATACACAAATAGGAATCGACCTTGTGCATGCCACCTATCAAGAACAGGGTGACATGAGGCAGTTAGACTTACCGAGGTCTTGCCCAACTGACCAAGAAGGCCAGTCCACGTCTGATATCGATGAGTATTTGTTCATCTCTACCACACAGAAGGTAACGTGGCTGGACCAGTGTGTCCTGGGAAGTAAGGAATAATACTGTAAGTACTTCAGACCATGAAATCTCTTATGAGAAGAAAGTCAGGGAGTTGAAGATGCGACTACAAAGAGACCACCTTGCCCACTTCGCTGAAGGAGAAAAGCCAGACCTTCAGCCTAATAAGTAATTCTAAAAACCTCAATTTATTCGGGGGAAGGGGAAATTCCCCAGACCCCCTGGTAGGGATGAGGAAACTGGGTTATATCCTGGGCTGGAAAGGGAATCCAGGGAGAGTGACTCTGAGGATTCACTTTGGTACAGGCGAGAGGAGTCCAGACCCATGGTTTTGGGAGATATTCTCCATCTCATAGAGAAAGGGAGCACCTAGAAGACAGGGAAGGCAGCCCCGGTATCAGCATGGAGTCAGAATGTGAATGGACTCTGGTACAGCAGAAGAAAAATGCAGGTAAACAAAGAAAGGATTTTGTCAAAGACACAATCAGACAAATCAAGGGAATAAAGAGCTTTCTGACCCCATACCACAAGTATGCCAAGTATTCGTTATGGGAACACCTGGAACTTTATCAGCAGATGATGGCATCATTCCAGATCAAGAATTTATAGCATTTGCAAAATGGACGTTCTCTCCAGAGTACTCCAGTTTCTTTACAGGACTGGAGGACCAGGATCATCATAAATGGCCCACCTATAAGGCGGCCATATCGAAAAGAAATTCCACCCATAGGAACCCACAAGAGGCCCGTAAGGTTGCATATAATTTGCAGTATGAGGAAAATCAGATGCCTAGGGAGTTTGTGCAGGTGTTAAAGCAGGCATTTGCTCAGACTTCCCAGTGGGTGAACACCAATAGTAGGGAGTTCATAACTACATATTTCCATGCGCTCCCAGTTACATAATGACTCATTTGGTGCATAACATTCATTACATAGGATCCTGGATTGGGTGATTAACAGGCCATCAAGATTTATGAGGTCCAACAGCCTGTTGAGAGTAAAAATACTGCCAAAATCCCCAAACCATCTAACACCCATGCTGCTGCAAATGTGGCAGAGGTATAAACGACCCCTCCATTGGATCTGGAGACGGGGGCCTAAAAGTAACACTCCTGCCAACAAGCAAAATGGAAAGCAGAAGGGACCTGCCAACCCGGCCCAATCTAATGGTAGCTAGGCGGGGGGCCCAGAACAATGATCCCACTGACCCTGCCACCTATATAAGTCCTAGGTACAAGGGTACTTAACCAATCCTGGAGTATGTATACACTCCCCCGGCACAAGGGGGGGAACTAATCAGGTAAGTACTGCCCCAGGAAACTTCCCTCCAAACTTCCCTCAGGAGAGAAGTACCACTCCACCTCCCAATCTCAATGTTTTCCCCAGATATCCCCCAAATCAGAACTTTCAAAACAATCCTCTCTCTCCCCAATTCCAGGACAATAGATCCCTGAGCCCGGGAGAAGGGAGATTCAGGATGGAAAATTATGGAGGGAATTTCCAGTACCCAAGCTACTCCGGGAGAAGTCACAGTTACCCTTTTCGGGAGCAGAAGATGTATGACCTGTGACCACCACACCACCCAGACACGGTCTCGCAACTGGAGCGACAGGTCCAGCAACTGAGTGATGATCTGGGGCACATGCTGAGAGCTCAGTCCAACTGTCAACCTAACCCTGATTCCCAGAATTCCCCAATACCCAGATCTGATGCCCCAGGGGGAAAAGAAGGGAGGAAAACTCTGACAAACCACATGCTCCTGAGGAGGAGGCCCCAGTGGAGGGGAGATGACAAGACCTAGAGGAAGCTTCCTTTCTCACCAAAACAGAACCCCTAAAAATCTCTCAACCTGAAAGCTCTTCTACCTCTGAAATGTTAGAACCCAAAGAGCAAAGGGTAATTAGGAGAGGCCAAAGAAGAACCCACTTTGGGAAGGCACTCTGGATTATCCCCTTTGAAAGAGAAGAATTCCTGGAGGATTCAGGTAAGCAGACTTTCTCTTTCAAAAACAGGGGGATCCCTACCAAAGAAAACAGGTCCCAAAAGAGCCTGAGTGGGTCAGGGTAAGTATGGAGTTCGACTCAGAACCAGAAACTATTCAACCCCAAACATCTGAGCGAGACAGAAGTGAAATGGAAGGGGTGTCTTTTCTCCAAACAAGTTCTGGGAACTGTTGCCGGGTAACTGGGGACAGCCAAGGAGCTGGGGAAATGGAGGATTTCCCAACAACTCCTATTGGGATTTGCAAAGTTTTTTTACAGATTCCCAAACTCCGACACAGAAAACTGCCAAAGATCACCCAGTGTCAGCGTTCAACATTAAGAAAATGACCACTGGGCTATCAAATAACTCACACTTTCTTTGCACCCTGAGGAGAATGAAGGCCAATCTTATGCACCGGTCAAGGTGCAGGGTCAGTGTGAATTATCTGCTCTGGTGTATACAGGATCCCAAGCCATCCTCCTGTCAAAAAGGACATTTGACCAACTGAACTCAGGAAGGGGTGACGGCCACCAAATTCCACTCACACTACCTCCCGGACAACTCCAAAATTTCAATGGGAATGATATTTCCATCGAAGGGACTGTGGATCTGGACATAAAAATTGGACGGCACTGGCTGAAACATCCGGTAATCGTTGTGACTCCAGAGGGCACACCTTGTTTACTGGGGAACGCTCTCCTGAGGAGGTTATCACCTCTGATAGACTGTGTAAACAAAGTCCACTGGACTCAAGCTAACCACCCTATCAAATTAAAAATGAGTACCAATTATGTAAGCCTGAATCGTACCTGTCATGTAACTTATCAACGTTCTGAGAATGTAGAGTTCCATTTCAAGAATAACCAAGTCCCAGACATCACTGTCATCTCTGTAGAACAAATTGGTGATGGGAACCCTTCTTCATTCTTGAAAATCAACCTTCCTACCAGTTTTAAGTGGCAGTCCATCTGGAAGGGAACACCCTAATGTTTTACACCAGTCCAAAATCAGAAGAAACATTGAGTCTGGTGAAACCAGACAAGGAAGAAACTGCTCAAAGTCTGACAGACATTCAGAAAAATGGCAAGCAGTTGTTTTTCCCCATTCAGTTAAATGAGGGGGAGGAGCCGGTGCTCACCAGAGTATACCTGAATAATGGAAGGAGCTTCATCAGCAAATAATTATTCTGGACACTCCAAAAAGATCAGACCATTCCCACATTTAAATTGATTGACAAATGGGAAGTAGGTCTGGCAACCCCAAATTCCAAGCATCTCCTGCCTAGCAGGTGTAGGCTAAAAATGTCCATTGGCAACAAAAGCGTGGACAGAACCTCAAACATCAGGACGCATTTATAAATCTAAATTCCCATCTCTAACAACAAGGTTTTTATTTCAATCTGACACCTCTAGTAGACCTAGAACACAACACTATTTGAATATTGGTGGATAACAGCAACCCTTGAAGTATCACCTTGGGCGCAGACACCTTTATTGGAATGGTGGTTGATGCCCAACATTATTGTATTGATTTAGGTAATGAACTCATGTGACTAATCCCAAATGACTGTTTCGACATCATTAATGGTATTCCTCCTGAAAAGATTTTTACTGGGCATGGGGGGAATTTCCTGGTGTGAAAGAGGTGACCTGTGACATTAGAAGGGAGGAGGTAGTGTTTAGAGTCAAGGACCACTACCTCGAATCCCCTGTCCAGGTCAATATCATCAAAAAAGATCTCTCCACTGAACTTGAGGATACTGCTGAAATTGCCAAGCCTGAGGTCTTCCCAGGTTCCAAGTAGATGGCTGAGGAAAAGATGAATCTTGCTGATGCCTGTGAGACCAAGGAGCAAAGACAAAGGAGGTCATTACAACCTTGGTGCTAAGTACACCAACTTTACCACCATGGTGTAAACTACCACGTTTACACCATGGTGGATGGTGGATTTACCGCCCCATTCCAAGGTGAGTGGGGCGGTAAATCCCCATTTCCCATTTTCCCTTCCCCATTCCCATTTTTGCCCCATAGGGCATAATGGGAGTGGGGAAGGCGCTAATTACACCACCGTAAATTACGGTGGCATAATTAGCATCATGGCGGATTAGTGCCATGGATTTTAACGGCTGCTAAAAGCAGGTGTTAAAATCAGAATCAGGCGTTAAGGGTTAACGTTGGCGTTAACCCTTAACGCCTGAGTTGTAATGAGGGCCAAAAGCTAAAACATGTCTTCCTGGAATCCCAAGATATCTTTTCAGTGGACTCATAGGACTGTGGACGCACATCCATTCATTCAACCACCATTCCCACAGACCCCGATATCGCTCCAGTATTTGTGAAACAATACTGGTTACCTCTTGCGTCCATTAAGTCACTCACAGAGATTATTAAGAATTTAGAATCCCATGGGATAATTTGTCCGATCCACAGTAACTTCACCAACCCAGTTCTGGGGATCCTCAAACCAAACGACCAATGGAGACTAAGTACAGACCTAAGGGAGTTCAACAAACAGATCTAAATGTCAAGATGGCCCCTTCCCTACATCGATCAGGGACTGGTCCAGATCCAAGGGTCAAAGGTGTACACTGCCATTGACCTGACCAACAGTTACTGGATAGGACCCGTTTGTAGGGAAGACCAATACAAGCTTGCCTTTACCTTTGCAGGGCAGCAGTACACATGGACCAGAACCCCCTTTGGATACATTAACTCCAGTAATGAGTTCAACATCTTCTTACATAAGGCCATGCCTGATTTGGGTGAAAGTGGAAACCTGGCCTATGTGGATGATGTTTTGATCAAGAGCTCAACTGTGGAGGACCATATAGCAGAAATCTGCTCTGCTCTAACCCAGTTGCAGAAAGCCAGAGCAAAACTGTCCCTTCAGAAGGCAGAGTGGTGTAAAACCCTAGTGAACCTCTTAGGGCACGAGATAACCCAGATAATCTGAATCCCCAAGTGAAGAAGGTGGAAGCCTTATTGAAATTAAAAGACCATACCACTCTGCGAGAATTAAAAAGCCTTCTAGGACTCACTAATTATAGTCAGATGTTCATTGAAGACTACGTAGAGGTCACAAGCCCCTTGGTCGATTTATTAAAGGCTGGAGTCAAGTGGGAGTGGGTTCCAGAACAAGCTGAGCCAGTTAAACAATGGAAAAGAAACCTTTCACAGGCTCCTTGTTTGGCTTACCCCATAAAGAACAAAGAGTTTTTCTTGGAGACGGGTTCTTAGAAACTTGCCTAACAGTGACATTGTACCAAAAGCATGACAAGGTCAACAAAGTAATCGCATACGTGAGCAAGACGTTATCCTCTGTGGAGGAAAAATTCCATGACTGCAAGAAGGCACTCCTGGAAACGGTGTTGGCCCTGAACAATTCCCGCCCATATATACAGTGGGAGCCCATCATTCTCGAGACTCCTCACCATCCTTTGCAATATCTACAAAGTGACAGAATCCGGGTGGGGAATGTTATTAATTCCAGAATTACTTCCTGTATTCTGTCCATGCAAGGCTTTCCGGTGGAGGTCAGATAGGGCCAAAACAAGAAAAGTCCCCTAGCACAAGGGTTGGCAGCCTTGCATGATTGTGCTCAAGAAAACTGTCTTGAGGAGGAAAGTCTAATGACCAACAACAACATGAAGGCATACCTAACTTCCCCATACAAGGTCTATGAAGAGGACACGTGTCAGGGGATACCCAAAGTTTATGTGGATGGGTGCTCCTACCATGTTGATAGCAATGAGGAAAATAACTGGTGGCTGGCATTGGGAATGCCTGGGTGAATGATGCCCTGGAACGCTCTGCTGGTTATAAAATAGGACCCCAAAGTAGTCAGGTCACAGAGTTGATGGCCATTTATCAAACCATCCTCACAGCAGTGCCCCACCAACGCAATGAACTGGTCATAATCACTGATTCTGATTGTGTCAGGAATGGGTTTGTAGAGCATGTGATTAACTGGAAGAGTCGAGGCATGCGTTGTGCCAACAACAAACCCATAAAGCATGCCAAACTGATCCATTCAATCAACGTTCTGGTAACCTCCAATGAGATGACCATCTATTGGAAGAAGTTAAGAGGTCATTCCAAGATAGAGGGGCCAGATGAGACTGGGAATGACCTGGCTGACGAGCTGGCTAAAACCAGAGCTCTGCAGGGCAATTTCATAGAAACAGAATCCATGCTGGGTGAAATCCAAATGGCAGCTGTCACCAAGTCACGAACTCAGGCTAATAGCAAACTATCGACAGCTCAGTGGAGTAAAGATGCCCCAGATGCAGATTTGATCACTGCACAGAAAGAGGCCTCGATCATTGGGAAATTGTATCGACACATTGAAGACCCCGTAAACTTTCCTAAAAGAGAGTCAGATTAGACCGGTAAAGAGGATCTGCGGCTGTTGATGAAGTTTTCTAAGATGTTCCGGATCCAAGACAGTTTGTTGGTATGGAGAACCCTATTTGGCTGGGACCATTCCGAAGCCTGATGTTGAACCACGCCTATGACCCAGCCCCTGCCAATCATAGGGGGTTTCATACAACATTAGAAATCTTGTGCGAGGTTGCTTACTGGCCACACATGGGCCAGGACCTCAACACTTACATAAAGGGGTGCCTTGTGCGTTCACATTTGCAAACCAGTTCACTCACACACAGAGCTCCCTACAAAAAGGGGATTGACACTGCCTTGGTCAGAATTGCAAGTCAATTTTATCGAGCCATGGATTCACTTCTCTAGGGGAAACAAGTACTTTTTGACGGTGACATGCTTGTTCACAAAGTGGGTAGAAATGGAAGCAAAATCACTTTTTTGCACAATTATCTGTTATGCACTCCCTCTGCAACACTCCCCCAAACACCTTCTGACTAAATTCTGTGTGGATGGAAAGCAGTGGCAAGGAGTCAGCAAGAAGAGGGAAAATCGCTTTTTAAATTTGACCCACCACCCCAGAATGGGAGGCCAAAAGCGAAGAAGGAAAACCTTCGAAATTAGCAAAATAGCATACTCGGATTACACTTCTTACTTGTAGATCAGTTTACACTTGCGGTAGGATAGAAAGGACAGAAATGTGTGATGCTGCACTAAAGAGACAAGGAAGCTTACAGGCAACTGAGCAGGGCACTAAAGTAACGTGAACACAGGTGAGAAAATGGATTTTGTGAGGAAAACAATGCAACAAAAATCACACGTGGCAGAATTGCAATTTCTTATTTCACACAGGCTTTAAATTGGCAAACAGCTAAGAAAATGGGCTTAGCAATCAAAATCAGAAATTGTTTTTTGGGATGGGAAACAAAGACACAGAACAGATAGGATACTGAGGGCAAGGGATGACACTTATAGGATGATGATAAGGGTTTTTGTAATGTAAGAAAATACCTCCCCCTTTTTCTCTAAAATCAAAAACACAGCACAGCACTTCAGCGTGTAATACCACAAATAAGCCCAACACATTACAACACAACCCATTCAACAGTGTCATTGTGAGCTTTCAGTGAATATGGAAAAGACACAGGAAACAACCACTACCATTTTGACTAACACTCAACCTCTGCACCTTACAACACTCAAACTCAAACCAGTCACCTGCCCATGACTTTAAAAGACCCTCTCCCCAGAACCCTACCAACACAACTCTACACTTCTAACACCAACTCACACATCCAACTCCCGGCCAATGCATGGCCACATTCCAAGGACATGGGTCCTCTCTGGACACAAAGCCCTCAATGCGCTTAGCACATTACAACTAGAAACCTATCATGCATGCAGAGTTCATGCTATTTCCGATGTGCGCAATCAACACAAAGAACCACATTGGGCCTTATTACAAGTCTGGGTTAACCCACAGGTGCTACCGGAGTGTTGCTGCCAGACTGTAACACTGTTTCCGGCTCCTGATATCCTAGTGCCACCAGGACATTACAAGTCCAGGTGGGCGGGATGTCAGGTGCCAAAAAATGGTAGTCCCCATTCCGTGGGGTCTCAGAAGCACCGACACCCTTAGTAACAGTGCTATTGCTTCTGTGACAACTGTGCCAACCGGGGCCGTTGCCCACGGCAGGTCAGACTTCCCACACGCAACAGTGCCGGCAGGCACAGTTGTAGTCAGCCGGTCCAAAAAAGGGTGCCGGTACGTTGCTACCAGCACCCTTATTTCCGAACCAGCAGACTTGTAATGAGGCCCATTCCTGCTTATTCTATCTCCTAATAACTAACCAAACACATCCAATCTCTTCCAGATCCACCAGAGCACCGGGACATGATGCACATGGAAGTGGTGTGCAGGAAAAGTCCTAGTAGCCTAACTATTTGTGCCTTTATTTCAGAAATGGGACCATAAGCAACTAACAAAATATTATGTTTGTTGCAGTGAAATCACAGTGTCATCATATCATGCATTGGCCACAATTCTATTTACAAAGGATATGTACATTTTCACCCTAAACTATGTGCTGTGCGTCTGTGCAAGGTTGCACCAGCAATGGAGAAGCGACCCTTTGGCATTAATGCCATCCTGACCACATTATTTATGAACGAATGCCATTTGGGAACTGCAAGTGAGCTAGGGTGAGGAAAGCATTTGACTTCTAAAATTCTAAGATTGGTGACCCCTTTTGGATATAAGATAGCGGAATGTAATGTTCATGCAGGAATTGAACTCAACTCCAATAGAGCCAGGGAATGAATACCACTAACTACATGGGATGAATTAGAACTAGCAGTGATTATTCTAGAACGCACATGGAGAATTAAATTGGGCCTGTGGTCACTCACCTCTGTATTTATTTACTTATTTACGATCAAGCAAGACTGAGATAACCTGGAGGCCCTTAAGGAGCACAGGAAAGTGGAATCTGGCGTCTGGTCATTTTTTTTTACTACTATTCAAAAATTGATTTAAATGACTTCTTACAGCAGCCAGAGTGGGGATTGTGAGGGCGGGTAAAAGTAGTGCCACAGCAAGGAAGGTTGTATCTCTACTGTGACTCTGTATTCATAGAGAACTGTGCCTGCTGCACTGGAACAGTACATCCAAAAAATACCAAGGTCCCAAGTGTGTCAAAGAAGAGAGAGAACATGGCATATGTTACAGAAATCTATATATAGTGACGTCTTCCTGCTGTACCTTAAAATGAAGCAAAAATGAATCATCACTGTATTTGTTTTCTCTAATATAACAGTATATTCATTTCTCCAACCACTGTCAGATTGAACAAAGTTTATAAAGACATTCGGCCTCATTATGTGTCCAGCGGTAGCTGTGCTGGTAAAAACAGCACGGCTGCCGCCGCAGCATTTTTTTCTGGCGCCCGACAATGGGGACTTACCGGGGCATTGTGGCCCCGGCGGTCCTGGTAATTGCCCATTGCTGGGTGCCGGAAAATATTACTCCCCATTCCCATTCGAGTCCCATTGGACTCAATGGGAATGGGGAGGACAGATGCACCGGCACCATTCATGAATGGTGCCGGTGCATCCGTCAGGTCAGACCTGGCGGGCTGAAAGGCACCCACTCATAGAACTCTTAGTTTGCCGGTCCAGAAACAACGGCACCCGCAAGCTTACCAGTACCGTTGTTTCCGGACCGGCTACCTTGTAATGACCCCCAATGAATATCTTAGCCAACTATTATGCTACTATCTATGGTCCATCATTCACAGAGATCTCAATTGGTCAATCAAAGCCCTGGAGCCATTAATTCATCTGCCTCCTCTGTTTGTGGTTGCTAGTTAGCTAACACCTTGGAATACTGATCGAATTTCAGGCAAAGCCACGGGCTCAGTATCCCATGTCATCTGCTGCCTGAACAGGTGGATACTGTACGGATCAGATCCAAATACTTGGTAGTTGTTTCTGGCACAAAAAACAGTTTTCTATTCCTGTAATCTAACAATGCCTAAGGGTTCTCAGAAAGATGTCTAATGGGGCACTTTGAAAGAGAACACTTGTAAATTCTAAGGAGAGTATAAAGAATGACACCCTATTGCAGGACTGTTCAACCACACATCTAGTTCTGATCATCATTTTAGAGGAGATGGGATTCTGAGTACTTTCATGATGACTATTGATTATCAGCTGAAGGCAAGTTTTATCCGAATTGAACATCAGGTCTTCGCTGCGGATCATAGAGGATGACAGTGGGAGATGAACTGGTCTTTAAAAGGATTTGAAGTGTCTTAGGTCTTTTACCGAACATTGTGAGAATGGTAACAGCAGCATTTATGGACTACTGGAGAAAGCAGAAGGTGAGGATCTGCTTGGTCTCTGAAAGACCTTTTACCTGGGTTGTGGGTTAATAATTTTAGGTCTCCCTTAATACTCATTGTTTGGACCGTCAATCTAACTCACTCTGATCTGGCACTACATTTGAAGTTGTAATTGCTTATTTGTTGACATATACCCAAGTGAACAAAATACATTTTAGATGCATCAAAGTCACGGAAGCAGCTGTCGTGCAAATACCATGTGATCTTCATTGCCCACGATTCTGCAAAAAAAAGACATTGTTATTTACTAGAAGGATGTTTGGACATGAGGACAATGTTGAGATTCTTCAAGTGCAAATTTGACATTATCAGTTCTTGAACACTGGAGTTGAGAGACAATCATGGGTTAAACTGAGGGGTTGGGGGAAAATGTAATCTTCTAGAAGACACTTTCCTGCCTACAGATCGAAAGGATTAGCTAAAGGGCTCAACAACTTATTGCAGACCAGTAGCTTGCAGACTCGTAGGGGAGTTGTACAATTTTAGTTTTTATTCTCGTCCCCATGTTTCTTTAACCAGGATTGTCTGTTTAGTCATTAGTAAGCAGGTGTTGAAGGAACTGGTTGCACAGGAGATTAGGCATGATAGCACTATCGGATCGTTCACCACTCACTCTGGCAATTGGTCTAAGAGGGCGGATGTTGGAGTTAAAGATGTGGACCCAGGTATTATCAAACATGGAATTTAATTCAGTGATTCAAATTTTTATTGAGGAGATTTTTCCATATTAAGTGAAAGACTCGGCTTTCAGCCTCTTTCATTTGGTAAATATTTTTCTACTTTACTGGGGGAGGGTGATAAGTTATGCCGCAGCTGAAAAGGGCTTGATGATAAATGTGACTGTCAATCTCTTAATAGCAATTTTAAATAAACTGTATCAGAAGAAGGAAATAAGGGAGCCAGAAAGTATTTGGAAAAATTATGGTAGTGTTTGTTTTAAGATTGCTTTACGCATAAGGCTGTCAGAGTTGTCTAAATGTTAATTTACAAAAATGTGCTGAGTAAAGATAAGTAGAAACAATAATACAATGTGTTTTTTTCATGTGATGGTGGCAAGGCTGTTTATAGATCTAGTGATATCATTAAGGAATCTAAAAAACATTATAAAAAAGTCCACTTCTACAAGACAAAACTCATCAATACAGAAATATACAACGTTTTTTGCTTACATCCCATTGGTGAGGTAATTAGATATTGAAACTTTAACTCAGCTTATTGAGTTATGGGAGGTTTGTGAGACTTTAAGTCAATTGAACATAGGAAAAGAGCTGGATAATAATGGCTTAAAAGTACATTTTGAAAGGAGTTGCTTGCTAAATTGCCATGGGTGTATAAAATAACAGTGAATAGATGCATCACTGAGGGAACCTTTCTGCTGACTTTGGCAACACTCATCCTGATGGATGGCATGGACTTAAAATGATCATTAAATCTAATAAATATTGAAAGTGAAATGTTTTCTAAAATATTGACTGAAAAACATACACACCTCGGCCAGGTAAGAACCTAGCCAAGGAGACCAAGGAGTTGGGGGTTCTGTGTACTGGATGCTGAGAAAATTTCACCCATTTTGAGTGATCATTCCTTTAGAGGGTCCTAACATGGCACAGCCTTTTTGAAGACTTTGAAGACTTTGTGAACTGGCATAGGGTACTGTAATATACCCAAAAGGACAATTTGGCAAATGGTCTGTGTTATGATTATTTTGAGCTTAGGAGAGTGGCGTGGCAAGACTGCTCGTTGTCCACTATGTTATTTGTTTTTGCACTAGAAGGAGTTAGGAGGTACATTACATCAAATTGGGGATATGGTTATGAAGGCTACAAGCTATACGGACAACCCCTCACTTTCAATCTCAGAATCAGAGAACATTTGCAGACATTGGGGGTCATTACGAGGTTGGAGGTAAGGGATAAACGATGCCGGTAAAGGATTACCGGCATCGTTTAACACTCTGGGTCATTACGACCCACCAACCCGCTATTAGCGGCACCGTAACTAACAGTGCCTCAAAAAGCGGCATGGGCGCGGGCACGCGACCCCCCATGCCGGAAATACCAGCATGGCGTAAACAGGAGGCCATCACAAGGCAGGCGGACATGCAAATAACGGCCTACTAAAGCCCGAAAAGTACCTTACCGGCATGGAGTAAATACCGGCATCGCGGACCACCCGTAAACGGCCATGTGCAGTGTTCCCAACTGCCACAGGGGCACACAATCAGCACAGGTGGAGGCTTTATAGACTGGGCCAGCACAAAAGGAGCACACCCCACCCCTTCCCACACCCAGTCACACACCAAAATGATTCCAATACTACTAGCAATGCTGGGGCTGGAGGACATGATTGCAGTGGAACTGATGCAAAAACAATAACAACAACAGGCAGCACAGAGGAGACGCAGGAGGAGAAGAAGGGTGAGGCAGGCCCAGCATGCCCCACCAGTGCAGCCAGTGGTACCACGCAGGCATCCCCCAATCCTTCGCAACCGAGCCAGTCCATTCAACCTAACCCCTGAGCAGATCCACACCCTGTACCGTCTGGACCGGGACACCGTCACCACCATTGTGGACATGATACATGACGACATCGTCAGCCTGATTGAAATACGCACCGCCATCCCACCTCTACTGAAGGTAGTGTCTGTGCTCCACTTCCTGGCCACAGGCATGTACCAGCACACAGTGGGACACATGCATGGCATATCACAACCATTATTCTCACATACGCTGAACCAAGTGCTCAATGCCCTCCTGAAGCACACAGGCGCCCACATTTACCTACCATGGACAGCCCAGGAGATCTCCAACACCAAAGTTGGTTTCCATTCACTGGCCGGCATCCCTGGTTGCATTGGCACCATCGACTGCACCCGTGTCGAATTGGTGGTCCCACATGCCATGGAGGTAGTGTACCGCAACCATAAGTTATACCACTCCATCAACGTGCAAATGGTATGTGACTCAAACAAGATTATCACACATTGTTGTGCCCGATTTCCTGGATCAACCCATGATTCAATGGTCATGCGGAACTCCACGATACCACGCTACATGGATCGACATGCAGGGCACAGATCCTGGCTTCTCGGTGAGTTGCATGTCAGGCTCATGGCAATGCGATGTGGGTTGGTGATTCGGGTGAGAGATGCATACGTCACCTGGCTGAGATGGGGGGAGAGATGCACACGTCACCTGGCTGAGATGGGGGGGAGATGCATACGTCACCTGGCTGAGATGGGGGGGAGAGATGCATACGTCACCTGGCTGAAATGGGGGGGTGGGATGCCTATGTCACCTAGCTGAGATGGGGGGAGAGATGCATACGTCACCTGGCTGAGAGTACCTGAGAGGATGTACCATGCTCATACCTCAAAGCAGGCCAGACTTGACCCGACACCTGATCACAAAATGCAAGACGTAAGCTGCACTACCACGAAAATGATGCATTGCAACAACCATTACATAGCCATCAACATGTACACTGCACATAATCAGACCGTAGACGCCACAGCACAATGCATTGACAAGCAATTAGGATGGCCAATGAACAGCACCAAATACCATGATCAAAAAGGACAGGTCTCCATTACTGCGCACAAAGGAGCCACATGAGGGCAAAATACATGAACACACCCCTACACCAACACAGAGGTCCACCAAAACAGCTTGTCACCATTTGTCGTGCATAGTGAGATCATCATGACGCTGCCATCAACGTTGACAGGATGGTAGCATACATATCACTGCACATCACCCAGATCATGGGAACAACCATCGTGGACTACCACAGTGCATGAGCACTCACAAGGAATTGGCCCCCCCTGCACCCACTAGACGATGGCACGCACACCTGTCTGTAAGAGGAATACACACATAGCAGTCACATCATGTGTCCCTAGTCATGCATGGATCTGTGGGTGCATACAGGAAATTAATGCATGCTATGGTGTCATTGATACAGGTCCCATATGATGTGAGGACTTACACATAATCATTGTTGTCCACATGCAGGTGATGCAGGCTATCCCTTGAAGAGGTGGCTCCTTACCCCAGTCCGGAACCCGCAGAACAGACACGAGGAGGACTACAATCGTGCGCATACACGTAACCGTGTGGTGATTGAGCAGACATTTGGCCTTTTGATGGCACGGGTTCCCTTGCTCAGCCGGTTCTAGTGGGGCACTCCTGTACGGCCATGAGAAGGTGGGCAAGATCGTCATGGCATGTGTTATGCTACACAACATATGCATCAGACGGAATGTGCCTCTGCCCCCTGATGCTGAACAGCAACCACCGGACGATGAGGATGAGGAGGGTGGAGATGGGGCTTTACTTCAGTACTTCAGGGAGGTAGTGATGCACAGGAGGGACGTGCCATGCGTCAGACTCTGATTGACCAATGTTTCTAGCACACATGGATGGGGAGTGTGACTTGGAGGTGGAACTCAGGGCACTGGGTGTTGCAGGGACATGGACACTGTAGACTGTTCACCAATAAAGCACACGTACACAATAAGCAATGTCCGCACATGTGAATTCAGGTGTATTCCGATGATGTAACAAAACAAGTGCACAAGCCCTCCACCCAACACACCCACTCTCCCCTCCCCTCCCCCCTCAACTTTCCCACACACCCTCTCCCGCCTCCCCCTCAACTTCCCCACACACCCTCTCTCCCCTCCCCCTCCCCCCTCAACTTCCCCACACACCCTCTCCCCCTCCCCCCTCAACTTCCCCACTCACCCTCTGCCCCCTCCCACTCCCCCCTCAACTTCCCCACACATGTTGTGCACTGGCATGCACCATAAGTCCACATGTGACCAGAATGCCTGGCTGAACCTACAGCCCTTCTCCTCTTCCGGCAGCAGGTGGACCCCTGTCTGACCTGCGCAGCTTCTGCCCAGACCTACGCAGGGGGCTGGACTTAGTGGAGCTGGCATTGGAGGATGTTCCAGCTTGTTCTGCCACCTGTGCCAGATGCATGGCCTCCATTGCTGCCACCATTTGGGAGAGGACCTGCTGTACTGCTGCCAATTCACTGCATATGTCCTTTGAGAGGTCTCAATTGCAGATTTGAGGGATGAGGCACATTCCCTTATCTCATCCCTTGCCCGGCCACATTCTGTGATGTGCTGTGTCAACAGCCCTGTCAACTCCTCCTGCCGATTCTGGATAGCCCTGATCCCCTCTTGGCTGTTTGGGACACTGGTGGATGCATGGGGTGCTACCAACATGGTTGGTTCATCATGCACGGTTAGCGAGGGGCTGAAACTACTGGGCCATGACTCCCCAGGAGACAGCTCATGGCTATTGCTGTTGTGTATGCTGGATGGGGAGAGGTGTGGTGAATGCGGGGGGCCTGTAGCAGTGGTTGTGCCATGTGGCAGAACATCTACCTCGTCATCGGACACGGCTACAGTGGCAGCTGTCTCCGCGACAGTACTGCTGGCAGCCGATGCAGTGCCTTCTGCCACTGGCTCCACTGGTGGCTGGTGTGGGTGCTGTGGTGGGGGCTGTAGTGCACATTGATGCTGTGGGTTCTCGGGTTGTCTTGTCCTCCCGCGTTAGTCCAGGTTGCCCTCTTCCCCTTGATGTAGAGGGGCGTTTTTTTCCCTCCATGCCCCTGGCCTTCTGGTGTGGTATTGCAGCATCCTCCCTGGGGTCCTGGTCATCGCTGTCTGATGGCGTGCCTGTGGGGGACCAAGAGAGGGAGAGGATTTGTGGTGGGTCTACATGCATCAGGCATGCATTGGGGTAGCTGCATTGATATGGAATGGCAGTTGATTGGCATTGGGGTAGTGACCTATGGGTTGCTTGGCTTTTGGGAGGGTGATGCAGGGATGCGTCTGGGATGAGACATATATGGGGTGCATCATGCATGTGGACAAGATGGTGCTTTGCACTGCCTGTAGGCAGTCTTGCAAATATGTGTCTGGTGGACCCTGCTTTCCATCATTGCACTGTCAGTTCAGGGGGACATCATTGTGTTGGTCTTTGCAGTGTTTCATTTGGGACATCCACCTGCATCGCTCCATATCCCCCACTCCCTCAATAGTCTCCATCCCAATGATGCTTGCGCAAATCGCCTCCCAGTGTTGCATCGTAATGGGGGAGTCCGCACCGCCACCTGTTTCCATCGCCTGCTTGCGGTTGGCCGAGAGGATGTTCTGCACGCGTAAGTGCAGGTCGTCCAGCGCTTCCGGACATCTTTAGGGTTGCGGGGGGTGGTGCCAACGCCACTCACCTTCTGCGCCACCTCCGCCGATATCTCCTTCTTCCGCTGCACTGCAGGTCGGGGCATGTTGGTGGAGAATACGACATCCGCATGTTCTTGCAGCGTCTCGGGCAGCATATTCAGCTCCTCTGGTGAGAAGCGCTCCTTGCGCAAGCGCTCTGCACTTTTTTTGAGTGCTTTGGGTGCTTTGGACATGGTGAGATGCTGCAGGTAGTGGTAGAGGTGTGGTGGTGAGATGGCTCCTGGTTACAGAGGATGGCAATGGATTGTGTTTTTAAAGATGGCCGCCGTGCTCTTTCCCGTTCCTGTGCGATGACGCTACTTCCGGTTCCGCTTATTAGCGGTGACCGCTAATTGCGGTCACCGCTAATGCCAATGGCTTGGATGGCGGTGGAGCTATCTGCGCTTCGCACAATGCCGGTAAGGGCGATTTTTCACCCTTTTATGGCATGGCGGAAAGGTCATTACCGGCATGGCGCAAAGCTCATGCCCGTGTACTCTTAATCGCCCTCTAATAGCGGCCTTGTGGCAACACGGACACAGTATTTGCTCCATGCCGGTAAGGCGTACCTTACCGCCAACCCATTATCCGAATTAATTAGGAAGAAATTGAAATGTTCACTTTCAGTGCACAGTACTGAATGTTCCCTTAAACAGCAGGCGCATGTGTTTGGGGGTTTGTATTGTACATGGGAGGGGGTGTGGTGATGGGGCTTGTAGGGTGCAATGGCAGGCCAGTTGGGAAAATAGTTCCACTACTTTTCATACACTTTGACCACTGCAAAAATGTCCTTGAACAGATGGCAGTCAGACAGGGAAGTAAGTGGCATGTAGTTCCCTAACACTTTCCTGCAATCAGATAATTGGCTAGCAAAGTGGTGAGTTATCCCTTCTCCTTCTCCGGCTGTCAGGAGTCGGGCCGTCCAGCACAGGGCTAGCTGTAATCAAAGAGACACAGGGAAAGCAAAGGCAAGCAAATATACTGGGCAACACGGATGATCAGAGTAAAGGGTGTACTGGGATATGATAAGGGGTCACAAGTGATTAGGGAAAGCCTTTAGATTGATACCAGTAGATTACTCTCAACAATTGTCATACAGCAGCCTCATGAGTTAGGCATGATGAGGAGACTGTTGTACTCAGTTTAAGGGTGAATCTGGAGACCATATACTGTGATAGGTTAGACTACAACAGACTAGATAAAGACAACAGAAGTATTTCCCTATTTGATCTGAATGGAGATCAACCAGAATCACATGGTAAACAAATACAGAGCGGAGGCACAACAGTGGACCAAGATGTAATACAGGTGCAAAGCAGCATTGAAAGAAATAACCAGGTAGAGAAACAAAGTACAAAGCAGAGACTGGAATATCAGGACACACAGCAATGTTTTCAGACAAGACAGGTGGCTTCCAACACAGCAAATACGAGGGGTTCAAGAAACTCAGGGTACTAAGGTCAGGCACTACAACGATGGACTGAAGTCTAGTAATTAGACAAGCAGGGAATAAACAGGAAATCTAAATACTGGAGGAAGCAACTAACAAATGTGTGGTATTGAATAACAGAAACAAAGGACAGAAGAGCAAAAGGCTTGGATAGCAGGGGAGAAAACTGCTTACAGAGAAACAGGACAAGTGGTTTAATAACAGGGAGGCTGCAACAGCAGACTGTAAAAGATGCTGCAAGGCAACAAAAACAAACAGGATTCACAAGCCAAAATAGGATATTCAGGAAAGGTTCAAAAACTGGTCACATGAGCACAGAAGCACAAACTCCCAGTGGAAGTAGTTGACTCAAAAACTGCTTCAGTTTGAAGTAAGCTTCTAAAGGCCCTCCAAGCCCACAGCCCAACAGGGTGGAGCTCTTAGTAGCTTGCTGCAAGCAAATGTACTTCGTGTGCCTCCTCCAGCTCTATGCCTCTTGGACAGCATACATATACCAGAATGCATCTGCTACTTTCAGCCGCAACCTGAAATGGGACATGAAATTAGATTGGTCCAAACCTGCAGCGATAATACAAGTAAATGAATGCAGGGGCTGACTGTAGGTTTTAACTTTGCAATTATGCCATAAACAGAGCCATTGAATGTGCGCATGTAGCGATGCTGTGGGGCAGGTGGGTAGGATTGTGACACTGGCTGGGTCAAATGCACAGCTTGAATTTTAATAGGGAAGAGAAGGTGATCAGATTTTGTAATATGATAAACTCAATATGCCTGTCTAAGATTAGGGACATTTCGGGCAATCCCACAAAGACGATTCTGTGAGTAAGTCCGAAGTTGTGCTGCAGTGGCATGCTCCTGAATTGACATATTTGTATCATTGCAGCCAGTGGACAATGTGTGTGATAGCCCACAGTAGAAGGAGTTTAAATGATTAATAGCTAAATTTGGTCTTCAACAGGAGGAATGATGTAAATACCAGTCACTAATGGCATCGTTTTCATAAGCCATGGTGGCATCTGCAAATGCCTAACAGGAATTAAAGTAAATGCCTCCGGTATGTACAGGATACTGGATGGGAAAGATGATGGCACATGGAAGAATGCATGTGTGTCTGCTTGGGAGAAGGAGAGTAATGCACATTCACACATTGAAGCTTGGAAACTGATTTGCAGAAGGAAGATTTCACTTTCTTCCTCTGTAGTTCTGATTCAAACACAGTTTTTTCTAACAAACAGGCAATTTGGACACGTTTCACTCGGGTTGTTGAGCTAAGTGAAGTGTCTCTGGTGGTTGTTTAAACCTTTATGTTTAGTTCAGGACCATCTCCTCCTGCTGGAATGGATTGAAGGCCTTGCCTTATTGGAAATGGTGGAACTTGGTCCGTCTATCCTACGGGTTAGAGAAATTACATCACACTTGCTGGGGTACGAGGCATATGTTGGTCTAGACCTGGAGCCCCATCATCGACTGTATGCCTGTCTTTGAAATTTGCCAGTATATTCAACCAAACAATATGTTCAAAACACCACCATGAAGCGCGTCTTTTTGCCATGTTGGGACTGCCACGTGTAGATCACTCCTGCCCCTCTTTGATAGATATTATGCAACATAGTAAGAATGGCTGGCATACACCCCTGCCTTTCCCCATTTCTTTAGTTTCTTTCTGTATCTGTCTCAATGTATATGAACATGTGTTTATTTCTTTAGTTAAACTTCATGCTAATTATCGAAATATGTTTTCCTTTTGTACATATGATTTGGTTTTCAACTTTGCCAATCAATAATGTATTTGAACATTTGGTACTACCACGAGACATTGCGTAGGATTTAGGATTCGACTAGGCACATTCTCATCTTTACTCTCCTGTGGTTCTGAGTGCAGTAGACCCAACAGGAAGAGTTAACAACATATAAACCAGTTGGGTGTCCCACGTGACAAGTGACATGTCCCTCGGGTCCCTTCAGAAACCTGGGATCACAAGCTTCGGTGTGGGCTTAAAATGCATCATGTGTTCCCTCTAGACCTGGGAAATATGGTTCCCGCTAGACTTCCTTGCAAAATAGACACAAGATACCATATTGTTAATTGTTCCAAGCACTAAAAAATTAAGTAAAGGGTATTCTTAAAAATGAGGTTGTCTTCTCCCTTTGTAGTAATGCCTCATAAGATCCAATTTATGCTAAGGATTTTTGGTAGGGCTGCAACCACATAAAAGAAGAATACTAGTCACCAAGTAATATACATGTTGACACAAAGAAGGTCCATCTTAATCAAAACCCAGCAACAATAAACATGTAGCACATAGGTGTAAATGCAATTTACATACAGTACTTAATGTTTGGCTCAGTAGATCAGGAAAGGCCATAATCAGACGTACAATGAATGGTCAAAAGCCGGTGGATCCCAGAGGAATCCATTGGTAAACGCCACCTGGAAAAGAAATTTGCAGGCAGCATCTCCATGAGACTGAGTGGAAAATGAAAAGAGTGAAAGCGATTTCACCCAGTCAGCTCGTGGACCTGTAAGAGTGCATGGCGCGGGACCCCACAGCATGTAAGTGCTAATGTTGGTGGTGCCCTACATGCAATTTAGACCTTTAATAAAAACACTCAGACTATATCTATAATTGTCTAACAGTCTAAGGCAGGTTTGTCCCACTCCATGCCTGGAAGGTCGGATCCATGTTGGATTTTCATGATAGCCCTCATTAATATTCATGAGGTAAATGTGCATACAATGATTCTAAATGTATGCACATTTTTCCTCATGAATATTAAAGAGGGATATCATGAAAACCCGTCAGGTTTTCGTACCTCAAGGCCTGGAGTTGGACAACCCTGGTCTAAGGGATGGTGTTAATGGATGTGGCTTTTAGAGGAGGATATTCTGATGGCGTGCAGAAGAAAGATGGAGAAAACAAAACCATTTCCCTCTGTCAGCATTTCATTAATATTAGGAAAGGGAACATGGCCAAACCATGTTGCTGTGTTTGAATAGATTAGGTTGATAGATATGCAAAACACATGAGGCTTGTGTGTCACTGTAACAGGGGCTAACAATTCATGCATTCGTTCCAGTAGGGCCACATTGACCAGTATATCTTACTGAGCTCTTAGTTGGTCCTTTCTAGCGACAGGTCCAGGCCTTAGCTTGTGTGGACTAGGTTCAGCACATTTCTTTAACACCATCCCATGCTGGAAACATCTTAGCTTCCTCATGGTATTGAAGCAATCTCTGAGGTTCCTCTTTAGCACTCATAACTATTCCTGAATTAAGTCTCCCCTCACAGAATGGAGCCATCGGCCCAAAATTTATATTTTGGGTTTTGCCGACTCTCAAGGTCTCACTGGAATTTCCGGCATGAATGAACTTGCTTGCAAGGTTGGAGTATGCACATATTCAGACCAATCAAGACTGCCACCCCTGCCAAAGAGATTTGGCTGGCCAATCAGAGTATGTGGAGAAGTTCCTATACAATGTCCAGCTCATTTCCTGTTTCTCTCATTCCTAGTCACAACAAGACTGCATGTGTGGCACACTCAGCTACAGCCGTAATTTCCTGCATCCAGTCAGCTAGCTAGCTGCTAACAATGAGGCAGAACTACGACAGTTGGAAAATGCATTCTCAATCTCGCCTACTGAAGGAGACTTGCAGCAAATCAAAATGGCCCTAGGTACATTTCAGGAAGCTGCTGACAGAGAAACCAAATATTTCTTCAGGCCACATCTTCTAGGCTAGGCCGGGTAGGAGCGTAGCCCTCTTTGCAAGGCATGAAGCAGGGGCAGGGTGTATTATGTATATCCAGAATGAAGCATGGGTAACTTGCTTTAAGGTTAGTGAACAATTGGAAACTTTCTGGGCATTTTATAAAAAAACTGTATACTGCCAAGACAGACCAACCACTGGAGGATGTGAATTCATTGTTTGAATGCCTCACCCTAACAGAACTCTCTGTGGCGACCAGGGATCGGCTTGACCAGACGCTCTCACTTGATGAGATCCTCACGGCCATTGAAGATCTGCCCAGAGGTAAGGCCCCAGAGCTGGACAGAATCAGACAGGAGTTTTATAAAGCATACAACACAATGCTAGCTACGCGGCTGTTACAGGTATGGGATGAATGACTTAATATCAAAATTCTTCCAGCGACTCTAAGGGAAGCAACTAAACCGATGCTCCTAAAGCCTGATAAACCAACTTCAGAGCATGGCTTTTTCAGGCCCCTATAGCCTATGAATATGGGTTCTGAGATCTATGCAAGAATGCTGGCAAACAGACTCCTTCTATTCATGAGCAATATCATTCACCCGGACCAAGCCAGGTTCATCCCTGAGAGGTCTACGACACTTAACATGCCTAGGTATTTAACGTAATGTCCCAGATCAAGCCAGAGATGAAGGCTGTGGCGCTATCCCTTGATGCTTGAAAAGCTTTCAACATGTTGTTGTGGTAATACATATTTGAGGGGCTGGTAAGATGTGGGTTTGATCCTTGCTTTCTGCAATTTGTTGTTTGATTGTTGTACATGTAGCCCCCAGTTATGCTACAAATAAATAGGCAGTTATCTAAGCCATTAACTTTGTGTAGGGGCACCAGGCAGGGATACCCACTACCGTCAATCTTCTTTGCAATAACAATAGAACCATTGGCGGATTTGCTCAGAAAACAGCATGCTGGAAAGAGCATACGTATATCACACAAACCCGAGATCGTCTCCATGTACGCCAATGACATTTTTATATTTATTAAAAACCTGAATGACAATGTAAACCCGATAATGCAGGATGTGACCCGACTTGGAAAATACTCAGCATTCACAGTAAGTTACACTAAGTCTGAGATGTTATCCCTCACAGAGGGTAGAGAAAAAACAATAAACAGTTACAATTTAATGTGGCCCCTGGAAGGGATCAGGTTCGTAGGTACCAGGATTATGACATCCAACACCTCCCTTTATAAGCATAGTTATGGTACCTATGTTGACCAGTTAGATCAGAAACTACAAAAATAGAAACATATACTGCTATCACCAGCGGGCGGCTCACAGTCATTAAGATGATAGTGCTATCCAAGCTGCTTTACATTTTTACAAGTGACCCGGTTTGGCCGGGAAGGGATCCTCGGGGAACTGCGCAAGATAATTGCCTGATTTTCTGGCACACATTGGCTTTATGGAAAAAGTAGGAGAGTGCTTGGTAGGCCTTATGAAAAGGGGGTTGTGGCGGCTCCAGATCATGAGCAGTTTGCCTCCTATTGATTTAACACAATGCATGCACCCTTGCATGTGAGTTTAGAGGTAGTGATGGCAGGCGAGGTGGACCTTGATAGAACACTGATAGTTTGTCATAAATATAAAGATGACTGCCAGAAGCCTGCTAGCGTGTAAGAAGATATTTGCCAGGACATGGAGGTGAACTGGATGGACCCCAGCTGGCCCATTTGACTGGGGGTCTCGAAACAGCCCTTTAAGATGAGTAGCAGCACCCTCAAGATAGATGGGGATGCAGATGCATACTCTTGTACCAAATAACTATGACAATTCAATAGTTTGGCAAAGGGAGTCTGTTTAATGACAAGTACAAAAAACGGGGAGTACAATGAACATCAGCAACCGCTCAATCTTCCTTCTCGCTTCAACACCACTTAATTTCAGAAAAAACACAGTATTTATATCAAAACTCGTCATCACTGACGCGCAATCTTAAAAACCTAACATGCAACGTGATTGGTTATAGGAAGGTAACTTTGACATAGGTACTATAACTGAATGTAGTAACAGGGAGAGGGGATTGGATAATTAATGTCAGGTGGGGGCAACTAAGCCCTTCCTTCAAAATAGCCAAAATAATGTCACTAAAAGTACGATGTCCCATTGGTTCTACTCACTATAGGACCCTAGATTACACAGTCCACTATGACTGGGTTGGCATCAACCCCAGTCATACATTTCCACTTATGTCTAGCAGCATGCAGAACACCCAGCCATGTGCAGGAAGGTTGTCTGCACTCCAGCTTCCCTCCAATTATGTTACAATCATTGATCCCCTCAGTGGTCATTTGTCAATTACTTCTTTGTAGTTTGGCCTCGAGTCTGCTTCTTAGTCTGAGAAAGTTAAGGAGTATGGGTATGGCAGGGATCCATGCATAGGTGTGAAAGTCTCATCCCTTCCTGCCTGCCTTGTCACGTGATTTGGACACTGTGAAATCAGCCTTTTCTTCATGTATTTTCGTGTATTTGATTTAATTCTGCCAGTCTTCTACCATCTGTGGCTTATCTTGACATTTCTGAACAGGATACTCTGTTCTTTTTCTCTTTAATTGTATCCACTGTTGGCCTCTTCCAGCCCGATACGACCTTGGCTTCTTGGCATGGTTACGTTCAGCTGGGCTTCTCTCTGTCTTAATGTTTGACTTGTTTGCTGCAACACTCTCCTCTTGAGACCTTTAGTAACCTTTGTTCAATTCTGCTCATGTGCGTAGTGGATTTTCACTTATCTATAAAGTGCTTTTGAGGTATATATGTTTATAGTTGGCGCTTGCCGCATTCTATTTTACTACTAAGCATAAGTAAGCTTCACAATGTCTTTGTTTCTTGCGGTTTCTTGCATTTGTACACGTTTAAACTAACTGAATATCTTCATCGTGCATATGGCATAAGTTTCTGCATCTTGACATCAACTGTTTTACCTTAGGCTCAAGATGTCCTTTATCCATGGTATTTCATCTCTTTGTCAGTATTCTTAGGTCATTATATCTTCTATATGTGCGTCTGTCCGATGTATTATGGCATTACCATTCGTCTTCCTTTAGTATCTTCCTGGCTTCTTCAGGTATTCCATTCTGACAAGCGTCATTTTGTCTTGCCTGTAGATATGGTTTTTTCAATGGGCACCTTACTGTCCAGGTTTTCTTAGGTGTCAGTACTTCCATAGATGCTGTTACTCTGATAGGCACTGGGCAGATCTCGACTGCGGCTCTCTGCTGGTTTATCCGTTCTTCATACATCACATATTTTGGCGTGAACATAACTGGTACTACGAAGGGGGTGGCTGGAGTGTGGATGGTGCTAGGAACTTCCTCTTCAGAGGGATACACCTTACTATAAGAAAATGCTTATATGGGGATTTCCGGCATAATCCCGGATCAGGACAGAGCGCTTCAGAGACACTGGGGTGCATTGTAGTATACTCTCATGGAAGACCTGTTCCCGGATGTGGTATTCATTCAAGTACACTACCTACATGCAGGACACATAGAAAGCATCACAGAGATCCTGCAATATTATACATTGAGGGGAGCCTTTAAGGCCAAATGGCCCTCCTTCCCATGGAAACCCCCCCCCCGAGGATGACAGTGCTGCATACATATTAAAATCCTATGGGTGTCGCAGTATAGTTACATTGCTTTATAAAATATTACAAGAACAGTTGAGTAGCATGGAGTCTGGAGTCAGGGTAACTGGGGAGTGGACCCAGGGATGGACATTTCAGAGGAAATATGGGCTGAATGTGTAGCGTGAACAAGCATATTTCACTGAATGCCCAATTCAAGTTGATTCAGTTAAAAATACCTCAGCGAAACCTAAGATGTTTCATTCAGACAATGGTGGGAAATGCCCTAGGTGCAAGGTGGAGGATGCGTAGTTGATTTATTTATTTAATGTGCATTTATACACGCTTATACAAATACATTGTGCTTCAAAGCGCCCGCAGGGCAACAGGGAGGGAACATGGGATTGAAAAAAATGTATACACTGGAGGATAAAGACGAACCTACTAGGCCTTGTGAGTATTCAGAAAGTGCAAGTGCAGAGAGAGATGAAGGAAAGAGAGAGTGGGGGTAAGTGCTGGAATGTCCTTGCTCGTGGGTGAGCAGCAGATGTAAGTGCTCGGTATAGTGCTAGGGAGCTTTGAGCTGCAATAAGTAAGGAAGTACAGGCCTACAGTGGCATAGGCTAGGGGGTGCCAAGCCAAGTGCTGTGTGTAGGCAGAGGTGATTGGGTGTCGGATGCCAGGACTTTGAAGGACACATAAGGGCCCTGGTCACCAATCACAGTGACTGTGAGATTAGCAGAGGAGGGAAGAAGGGAAGGAGGAGGTGAAAAGGAAAGTCTTGAGGAGCTTCTGGAATGTGAGGAGGTCCGGCTCAAGGTGAAGAGGAAGATCATATGCATATGACCTGGCAATGCCCGGAACTATAAACATTTTAGGCCAATATATGTGAGAAGTTTACAGCGATTACGGGTCAGCGGGTGAAGCTTGCCCCCAGGAGTTGTTTGTTTGGCCTCCATAAGCATAAACCTCAGGTAAAGAGTAGGTTCATATATATGGGATGCCTACTTACAAAGAGTTGTATATTGCGACACTGAGAAGACCCCCCAATTTTGAGAACTGGATGCAAGATAGCACGTGGGCCAATAACAATGAGGGACTGTATGTGGGAGTGTTGCTGTGTTCTTCTAAGCCTAACAATATGTGGCGAGAGTTCCGAAATTATATTTTGAACGTGCATATACTTGATGTAAATAGTTAATGGGAGCCTTCTTGAAACATGATTAATAAGAGTGTCCACAATGAAATGTTGAGGTATGGCAATTTGACATATCCATGTAGGGGGTGACGGGGGCAAATAGGATCCTGATTGTGATAACGGCATCTGAACACAGCGCGATGGAAACACTCTTGTACTAATTTGAGTGTTGTGTCAAGCAATTAAAATAAGGTTTACAAAAGAAAAAGAAAAGCAATCATGATACATGTAGCATGGAACCATGATCTATATCATCTAGGCTAGGGATTGCATGGAAGTAAAATGTGAAGAACCGGTAAGTGACAGGTTTCAAGAACAAGTGCAGCATGTGTCATCTCAATCAATCAATACTAAAGCAGAAATGAAAGTGTCTTTATTTAGAAGCAAGCAAAAGACAAGATGTGGGGTAGGAAAAGGAAAGTATCCACAAATAAAAGAATGCTTCACAGAAATAGGAGCATGCAATCTGGAGAAGAAGTGACCCTTAATGTCACATCAAAAGCTTTTCTGCAAAACATTGCCGACCAGCTCCTCTCACTTAATATGGGCACCTTGTGGAAACTCAGCCATCACTGTATTAACAGTCTATCATCTTCCAGGCTGCTTCTTCAGCTTCACAGAAGCCTGGAAAAATGTTCTCCTAGACCTTTAAATCTAACTAACTATTCACACTTCAACATGTGGGTGGAAGACCAAACAACAAAAGTAGGCCAAGATTCATTCATTAATTGCAAGACATGGGCTTTATCTAAGTGGTTTTTAGCCCTACACAGAAGACAGGCCACACACAGGATGTCTCACCTTGAGTACAATTCAGGGCAGGCCAGGTAAGTAAACAGTAAAGTACGGTAACTGTTTCTTGGGCCATGACGCTGGAGACGGAAGACGAGAGTGAAGATGCTGCAGTACATGTGAAGAAGCCCTGTCTGTTGCCTGCAGTTAAAAGACAGAGGCAGCTGTTAGAAGATAGCAGCTCCTGGTTGGGCGTGTTAGTACCTGCTTTTTCATCATCCTTTTATATATTAGTTCCCGGCGAGGGCGCAATCAGAATTAAACAAGAATTCTGATTGGCCCTTGCCGGAGCACTACCCGGCTGGGAATCCCTCAGCCGGGATTCCATGGCCATTGTTCCCAGAGGGGGGCGTGGAAGCTCCTCATTCAATGAGAAGGCTTGAAGTAGGGCTATCCCTGCTCCGAGCCTTCACACGGCTGAGAAGCTGCCTTCACCCCCCGCTGCGGACTCGGGTATGTGTTTTTTTTTGTTGGTACCTTTCCTCCCACCTCCCCTCCCTCCCCACCCCATTTACCGTCTGCCTTCTTTGTCCCCGGCATGGGACGATGGTGGCATCCAGCCGCGTGGAGGCTCAAAGTGGGGACATCCCCACTCCTATCCTCCACATGGCTGGAGGCTCCCATCGTCCCCCACCGGGGACCCAGGTATGTTTTTTTTTTCCTATTTTTTTTCCTCCCTTCCTCCCTCCCTCCCAACTCCACTGACCGTCTTCTCTTTATTTTTTGAGGAGCGGACGCGCTGGGAGCAGAAGTGTTTCTAGCGTGTCCGCTCCTGATGACCACCATGGAAAGGGAAATCAGACTCTGTTTTCCCTTCCCTGGCGGCCATTTTCTTGGTGTTTTTTTATGTCCCGAAATGCAGCCGCATTTCGGGTCAGAAAAAAATGCTTTTAGTGCTCTGGTCACGCAGATCTTGCGGGCCGGGGTACTAATAGCAATATGCCCCCGCTGCTCAGGGCATATTGCTTAACTACTGAGCCACAGTGACATTACTACATTGAAGACTAATACTTGCTCATGAATACCCCTTACATGTCCCTCTAGAAATATAGAAGTCCTAGAAGAACCGACTACGGAAAACCATGCCTGTCAGCCAAGTAAGTTGAAGGGTCAGTGGATAGCACAGACTAGCAAGTGTGCGTGTCATCAGGGAGGCCCCTGGAACAAAGCTGCTTGGAAACGTGTCCAAATGAAATATTTACCATTTTGTGCCATCTCCTACCCATGGTTTCTATTATATTTGAGATGCTTTTGATTGTTGCTGAGTGATTCCTTACTCATTATTCTGCTAGACTAGTCTGGGCACCTTGCTCTTCCATTTGCATGTTGTCCCTGTTTTTTCTTCTCTTTCTTGTTCTGGTCCCAACACGCTTGGTGGGGACTTTTAAAAAATTTTCTTCTTCTACTTTGGCAGGGTCTTTTTTCTTTTTTTGCGTGTTCCCTCTGTCGCTTTGTTCGATGATGTGAATACTTTGACCTCAGGTTATCTTTTTTTCACTTTTCCATTGGAGGATTCACTTCACACGTTACACTTATTGCACATTAAATAACACCATTCTGCTCTCTGGTTTACAACCCAGTTAAAAGAGGGAAAACAAAGAATTTTACGTATTGAACAGCGCTGGTGAAAATCCTATGACAGAAACATAATTTAATTCTGTGTCACTATAAAATCGCACATTCTTGATACTAAGTACCATGTTTTAACAAATCAAATCATCAGCACTTAATAAGAACTTTTAAGAGTCAAAATGCATTGTATTGATCTGGTGCAATGTCTACCTTTTCTATTCCCCCAAACCAGGCCAAACCTTTTTTAAATTTTATTTTACAGAGAAAATTGAAAATATTCATTCCTGATTGTCAAACGTGTTCTTAATGCTTTTACACCTATTTCTCCTACTCTTCCTGGAACACATGTCCTACTATTTTTAGTCATTACCTTTTTGTTTACTTTCTTCTATGAAGCATAACACTTGTTCTGATGATTCTCTTCCTGCCTATTTCATTAAATTAATTGCAGAAACGGTTTCTCCCTCTTGACTTCCCTTGATGAATACTTTTTCAAATAAAGTAATGTTTCCAGAATCTTTAAAAAAGGTGAGATGCTCCCTCTTTTAAAAGAAAAAAACCTGGCCTCAACCTTCTGCATGAAGCCAGTCATCAACCCATCACCTTCTTGCCCTTTTACGGCAAGGTTCTGGAAAAGTGTGCAGCAGCTGATCTTTCTCTACATTTATCCAATCACAGATTATTTGTGGAACTAGCAATCCAATGTCTGTCCAGTACCGAAACAGCTACCCTTCAGGAGATAAATGACACCTGTATGTATTGGACACAAGTGCGGGCTGTTTTTTTCATCCTCCTGGATCTGAGACCAGTGTTTGAAACAGTTTATTGTGAGGTTCTGCTTAACCTCCTATTATCCTGTCTGGGCCACCTCTGGTTTTTTTCTCCTCCTTTGTGAATACTCATATGCAGTTTGTGTAGGTGGGATCAACCTGGCCAGACCCCTTAGCCCAAGAAGTGTGGAGTTCCTCAGGGGTTGATCGTGTCAGCCATACTATTTCATATCTACATGGAACCTCAGGGAGATCTGGTTCTCGAGCCGGCCCATGAGATGTGGCAGAGTGTAGACAACACCCTAGTTTATCTCAAAGTCTTGTCTTCAACTGATGCCATCGGCCTCTTGGATTGCCTCACTGCCATTGAGGCCTGGATATCCTTTTTTTCCTTAAAATTGAACCTTTCTAAAAATTTGTTTTTTTGTCATTCCCCTTCTTCTTTCTCTTGTTCACAGATTACCAAGTGGCTCACACCTCTCCGTCCTCTTGGTATCACTTCTTCCATGGTGTGTTCTGTGAAATAGTTGGGTTTTACTCTTCTACACTTTAAAACTCAAATTTGTCTCAAACATTTTGTATCTTCTAAAAATGAAATCAAATGTTCCTCCTTCAGATTTCTGTCCCACCTTCCAAGCTCTTGTTCTGTCTCTCATGGGTGCTGGTAGCACCATATTCCTAGGCTATCCATATGGACTGTGCTACATTCTGCATTCTGTTTGGATTTCTGGGTGCAATAGTTTAAGAACATTTTCCCCCTTTTCTTCATTGGTTCCCCACTTAAGTTTAGATAATTTTTCAAGATCTAACACATCACTTACATAACCCTAGTTTTATGTCACCCAGGGGGTTGAGGCTAACTCTCATCCTAAGACTGACTATTATTCTTCATGGACGTACCCATTGTTGTGCTCAATCTTTTTCTGTTGCAGCCCCTCATGCTTGCAACACTGTTCCTCATCAATGTGAATACTCCCTACTGTGTTGAACTTGCGGAAGGCCCTCAAAACAATTTTTTTCTTTCTTCATAATCTTTAAAGTTGTTTGTTCTTTTGTCATTCTTGTTCAAATATTATGAATATATCCTTTTTCCTGGCTGGTTGTTTTTGTGCTTTTATAATTGTATTAGGTTGGACTGAATAATTTTAATAATAAGTAAATACCTGATACAAAGGCAGGATGTTCTTAAGCAATCAAACGCTAAGCAACTGATGTGATGTGTTTGGCTGTGGCCACAAAACTGACTCTTCCTTTCAAAAGTTGCCAGCAGTGTACCGGAGCCTAAAACAATAGGCTCTGTGGCTAAGAAAAGCTCCTTGTTTGCCATTTGCTAAAAAAGCATAAAACTAGTGTGTCCCAAAAGAGGGTGAAGGTTCTTAATAGACGTTAAAGTTAATGAACTGATCCGAAATATCTGACAACTGCAGAGTATGCTGTCATAAAGGAGTCCTTCACTGTGGAATGTTTAAATAAGTCCCTGGCTGGTGACAGCTTTAACGATATGCAAATGCTTTCACCGCAGGGCACACATTTTAGACATCGTCCTTGTTGATACCTGCAGGGGGTGACATCAAAGGAAAGGACTAGGAATCTCTTGAAGCAAATTTCATTTTCTATATTTTAACAGTTCTCTGTTATGAGACAACAGCTTACTGCTGACGAAAACCCACAATCTGCAGTTCTTGGGGTATTGTTGAGCAAGCTGTGTGTGCTGTACACAGCTATTTGAATACATGGTGCCATTCAATAGATGGGCTTAGTGACACAAATCCTGCAAAATAATGGGCTTTGATATATGTAAATATTACGCACATTCCCTTATGTGACATATTCTCGAATATTCAAAATCCACGTACAGGAATACTGGTACCTGGACTGGTCTTCAGTGTCATTTTGACTTGTACCATATACCTCCAAATTAGCAGTAACTGGGAGCAATTTAAGATCCCTGAAAAAAAGGGGCTTAGGGGAAGAATTTAGAATTCCTAACATTCTGGTTTTCGTGACTAAGTCTGGAATAAATGTCATCAGGGTCACTACGAGTGACCTGGTCCAGAAATAAAGGTGCCGATAACAACACTGGCACCTTTATTTCCGGACCAGACTTACTCTAAATCTTCCGGCAGGGGCACTGAACAACCGGCAGGCCTGAGCTGTCGGTAGTTCAGGTCCCTACTGACGGGTTTTTCACTGAAGCACGGTGCCGGTGCTTCAGAGTTCCCATTCCCATGAAATCCTAATGGACTCCATGGGAATGGGAACTTACCATACTGCTGCCTGTGATATCACAGTAACACTGGGATGTCAGGTAGCGGAAACGGTAATGTGAGCTTGCCGGTAACCCACCGGTAGCAACGGCGGTTTACCAGGAACCTGGTAATGAGGCCCACAGTCAAATACTGTCATGGGTACTAGCTTAGGTAGCACTACCAAGTCACCTTCATATTCAATTCATGATGGCAAGAGGGGAAAAGAGGCAGGAGCACTGTGGATGAGAGCATGGCAAGCAAGGATAGGGTTAATATCTATTTCACCCATTGGTACTCCCTGCGCCCATAGAAAAACATGAGACTTCCTGTTTCCATTAGTATGGATCCTTTAGTGCCAACCCGGAACTA